>NW_026704941.1:2382398-2751097 GCF_029867415.1 Vicia villosa
GGGGGTTGGAAATACTTATTCCCTAAAAGACAATTCATAAATATTTTAGGTCCGATAAATGAAATCATATATTTTAAGAAATGCGGAAACAAAACATAACACTAAGAGGGTTTGGAAGCATCTTAATGAATTAAACCAAGTAAAATATTGCATGATATAACTAAGGACTTGATTGCTTCTGATTCAATTCAAATACAAAACAAAAAATGTTGTCTTAAACAAAGCAATTTAAAAAAAAAAATTACAGAGATGTTCTTTCAAGACATAATTAATTTGATGATAATCCAATATGATTGATACATCGTAGACCTAAGCTCACACATTAAATATCTATAAGCACTGAATAGTCTAAATGACATTCAAACGATGAAATACTGCACTAACGCAATATCGATATTAATGAATGCTAAAAAATTAAAGGAGGTAAGGGAAGAAGGAAAAGATACACAGAGATATATAGCGTGCGTCCTCGCTTTGCCTACTTCACATTTCAATGGTGTTAAAGAACCATTGGGAAATAATCATGATCTTTCACTATTTTGATAAGTTTGATACAAGCATTTTGATTACAACGAACTATCACATGATAATTCTCTCTATTGATGCAGACACTCAAACTGCTAACAAAAACAAGATCCCCATAAATCTTGATCCAATAACCTTGTTATCCAAAATAACCTGCTCCAAGAATTCGGTGTAAGAATCCACTTAATCCCACCAATTTCCCGTTTGAGCAATTGATATTAGATAAGTGTTGATTAGACAAACCCTAACTTTGTATTCCACCAGCTTCTCCACAATCTCACCAAAGTTGGACATATTCTAACTCCGCCTTACGAACTATATGTACTAGACTTCGCCAAAGTCTTCCATGGAGTATACTGAAACTCTCTTCTTGATAGATACAAATAAAGACCAAACTGCATTCAAAAAAAGATACTTGCACCTGTTATAAACAACAAACATCATACAAAAATATTAGATACCCTAATGTACCACTAGTCTCCAACAACACTCAATATTTAGAGATGAAGGTCCACAACAATAGAGAATGACTAAGGATGAAGATGATGAATAGTGTCAGTGAATCTCACAAACACTCTAATTCACAAGTAGTTAGTCAAGGAATTAGATGTAGGTGAAAGAAGAACACACACAAGGTTATCTCTAATTTCTTGATGAACATGTCTTGGTTCTTAATTGATATCATGAGTTTGATAAATCATGAAAAAACTACAAGATTAATCAACTCACTTTCTCTAATTCATTCAAAACAATAACAAATTGCACAAGAATAAAATACAACAAAAAGAAGTGAGTTTGACATAGATTAACACTCAAGAGGTTATTTTTTAGAAGAAGAGAAAGATTAAATGTGCTAGGAATAGACACACTAAAGAAGAGAAGACAAATTGATATTTTGTCTTTATGGGTTTCACCCACATATTTTCACTCACTTATTGTTGGATCAAATAAACAATTACTTAAATCTAATATGAAAAATTGAATTTGTGAAGTTATGATTCGAGTAAAGAGGAAAACATGATTCAAATCACAAGATATCACGATTCAAGTCAGTTAAACATTTGATTTGATTCAATTTGAGTAGAGCCCAAGTTTAGCTTCATGGAGACATTTGATTCGAGCCAGGATTATCACTTGATTCGACTCACATGAGGCTATGATTTGAATTAGGTTCATTTTGTGATTCGAATAAATTAATCCAACGAAAAATACCAATTTTCACAAGGTTCCTGATTCAAATCATACTTAACACTTTATTGTAATATAATCACTCAACATCTTGATCTAAGAGTTCTAACTTATGATTCAAAATGGATCAAATAGTCTAATTTTATTAAGTAATGAAGGTTCTTAATAGTACAATACTAAAATAGCCAAAGAAAAAACAATACAACTCAAATACGAATAAAGTACACACACGAATATTGAATGATAAGCAAATTATAAATACGCGAACAAACTATAACATATACACTTAAATTGGCAAAAACATCAAAACAAGTAAATGTTACCATACGATAATGTGATTGCAATTTCAATCTCCCCCCTTTTTTATTCTTGATCAATTATTCTGAGTGTTATTCGGAACTTGACGATGAAATGATTTCAGTTAATTTCCTTAGCATTCTATAGATAAGAATCTGGTGAATTTCCTTAGTGCTTTACAAATGGGCGTACAACACTTCACTTGAGTTGTAAAGTCCCCCTGTATTAAACACTTAATGCACATGAATATCAATAATATCTCGACACCTTCACCCCATTTAACAAATATTAAAAAGAGATAGAGAAAAAAACTGCAAACAACTGAATTCATGATAATACTTATAAGCGGTAAATATGTCATGTTTCTTGCTTGTTTTTCCTTTGATTTCATGTGTGTTTTCACCGTTCTAGTTCGTTTTTATGTGTATTTGTCTCCTATGTTCGTTTTTAGGGAATAAGAAGTCAATGGAGCGAATCGGGACCAAAAAAGGCTGAAGATCGCACACAAAAAAACTTCTCCAGTACAAATTTCTCAGGTACAACAAGACCAAGTTGTGTCTTATGACATTGATCGTGTTTCCCCCTCAGAGGCACGTCCATAGAAGCAATTAGAGGCTAATATGGCCCACCTATATCAGGCCTAAGCAAACAATTAGGATAAATTCAAAGAAAACCAGATTATCCTAAGCAAAATGGCTGAGAGATTAAGTTCTTGGTGATTTTAGAAACCAACAATAGATTGTGTAAGGTGAGAGATGCCCGTCAAGTAAAATGGACATAAAAGTCATGCCCGACCCGCCAAGATGGCAGATTGGCGGGCGGCGGGCTTACCTGCCTATTTTTATTTATATTTTTTAATAGATTAATAGGTTTTTTTACCTTTTAATTAAACTTTTCACTTATTTTTTAAAACAATTTTTTATAAAAGCAACTTTTTAACAAATTTACTTAAAAAAATATTACATATATTTTTAAATAAATGTATAAAATAAACCATCAAGAATTGCAATTACTAGAATTAACTAAAAAAAGAGTGAGTTTTGGAGGAGGGGCGGGCTTTGGCGGGGCGGGTATGGCGGGCGGCGGGTTTTGGCGGAGCGGGCTTTGGCGAACGGCAGTCCTAAAATCCCAACTCAATCCGCTATTTCTTGGCGGGTGCGTGGGCCGGGCCGCTGGACCACGGCCCATTTTGCCACCCCTAGGTGAGAGTGGTGTCTGGTTTGAGTGAAGAGTGAAAAGTTGGTTAACCAACAAAAGTAATGAGTAAACAATTTCCACTTCCAAGCATTATTTGATCTATTCTAGTCATAGAAAATTAGAAATGCTTTTTAAAAAATTCTCAGCACTGAGTTACATATTGATGAGTAGCACTTAAGTTAGTATACCGTTGAGATGTTGCAATTGAGAGTTGTTATCTTCACTACCAATGAGGTAGGTTTAAGGTTGCTTTGAATGAAATTGAAGAACGGGTAATGAGGTGTCTCACTTGTCTAATGACAGCTTATTCCTTTCCTCAAATAAAGTATATGATCTTCTTGTCAAGACAACTATGAGTGGGGCTAAAAGTCTAATCAAGATTGAGTTTCATTGTGCAGTGATCTTCATCTGTAAGGTCATGTAAGATTATTGTTGACTATGGTTTAAGTTGTTGATGTCAGAAAAGCTTTCTTCAATTAATTTCTTTAATAAATTTAGAGCCGAGAGGAAGAATACGCTTCAGATTATCATGATTAAGGTACGTCAAAATTTCGTGTGTATTTTTCTCTTCATCAACATGCAAAGGTGTTCAAGACTATGAATGTTTTCAAGATACTTGTTGATTTAGTGTTAGTGGTTCATATCAAGACTATGAATGTTTTCAAGATACTTGTTGATTTAGTGTTAGTGGTTCATATTTTACAACAGAAAATGCAAGCGAACACTAAACGAACAAAGAATACTTATTAAAATCCTTCCATTCCCTCATAAATGACAGAAATACTTAAACAGAAAATGACAGACTAACCCATCCATTCCCTCTCACTTCTCTTCCAAAAACATATAACACAAATTCGTAGTTAGTAGTTACACTATACCTGTTTTCGTTTCTTCAATGTTGCTTGAATTGTAACCATCTGTTGATATATGTAAATTACACTTTGATTGTTCATAAATGACTAATGTGGTGAGCTCTTCTACTTAAATATGTTACAATGGCTCACGTGCTTTTTTTCCTTAAAGAAAGGGACTTCAATGCACCCCTAAAGCAAACAACACAAGCATGAAAAAAGAATTTGAATGAGGCTAGAACCCAAAAAAAACAACCCGCAAACCCTACAAAGATAGAAACCTATTAAATAATCATTTTGTAACGGTCATGATGGCGACGCCCCCGTGGAAGATTGCTTCTTCTGCAGCCTCCCTCTCAGCTGCCTGATCTTTGCTTCCACTCTTGCAGAGAATCCAATCTTTGTTTCTTGTCTTGCTTTAGACCGCTCCCTCGTCCACATGTGTTGATCTTCAATGTCCTTCTTGTAGTACTTGATTTCTTGGATAATGTGATGATCCATGGGATTAAAACACCTTTGAAATGATATGTGAGCAAGATAAGGAAGATTGCACGCAACTGTTACTAAAATGGTTGCTGTCCAATAAATAGGAGCAGGAGCAAGCACTTCAACTAATATTTGGTACGCGGAGTGGGAATGTTGTGGAGGAAGCAAGCCATATAAAAAGAGAAAGAGATACCAACTGGCAATGCTTCCCCATACAAAGAGGTGTTGTATCCATGTAAAATGGCTCATTGTCAAGGCAATCTGGCAGTTGACAGCCCAGATGATGCTGGTGAACATTACAGTACCAACAGTAGCCATGTCTGCAGTCTGGCCATTCAGGCGGAATGATTGGTCATAGAAGATGAAGATAACAAGGAAGAAGATGACAAGCGAGGAGTACAGACCATTCCCCATCCATCCCAGTATTCTATACCAGTCAAAGAACAAATTTTTGGGTCCTTGCTGATATAGTGCAGGAAACTGCATAGAACTAGTGCGTCAGAGGTTGAGTTATCTAAATATGGATGAAAATATGAAACCCCTAAGGTATTTCAAGAGAACAAACCTGTAAGCAAACTTCTGATGGAACATCTTGTTCAAAAACTCCAAGTGAAATTACAGGCAACGATGTAAGGACTACGTTAAACAATATCATGTACCAGTCATCATAAACCGATTGACCAGAGAAGCCCGCAAAGGCCTCAAAATAGAATATGGTGAGGCCAAATGCTATATTTTTGTAGAAGAAATAACATATCTGGAATGCAAAAAAAAAAAATTAGAAGGGAAATATAGGATAAAAGATGCAGAATGCAAAAAAATGTTACATGCATTTCTGTCCCTGCACAGGATGGGCAGCACAAACATGGAAGACATTCAAAATCTGAGAATAACAATCAAGATTCAAGATGAATATACCAATTACCATTTGTGCAATTCTCTTGTAACACCAGTGTCCGTGGACTACCAGAAGCCGCTCCAAAAACCGAAATTGAGCAATGGAAAAGTCACTAGCCATCACTGCCTGAAAAGAATTTGCCGGCTTAACTTCCACATATGTGACATGCTTCCACATAGGAAAATACATGTGATTTCTTGAGTTTAGAGATGATAATAAAAATTAACAAGTTGTTAATTAAATCATTCTTCATGATTGATAAAGTGACCATGAACTTCAATCAACCAGTTAGTCTATTAAAATTTGCACTATTTCACATAAACAGAAGCATGCAAATTTAAACAATGATCAGCTGACAATTTCGAAGTAACCCACATTCAAGGCAAAAACTATGAGTCGGACCGAACAAGCTAGAAGATATTCCATTAAACATATGATAAATCACCGTCAAAATTAATAACATAAACAGTCTTCTTTTAACATTCATGACTTCATGTAATAGTGCCTCCAAAAAGAGCACTCGTAATGGACAGCAGATAAGTTGCACAATAGTGCTGTCAATATTAAATCAGAAATAAGTAAATGCTAAATTTAAACCGGATGCTTCATATATAGTTATATGCAGTAAAAGAATATAAGGAAGTCAGAACTTAGAACAATAAAAAAAGAGAAGCTTCAACTTTTCTGCTTTTATCATTTTATAAAAAGATTAAGGTATACTATGAAAGTAAAACAAATGCACTTCTCTATTACAATGTCAGTACCGATAACAAGAACATCACCAAAAAGGCGTACAAGAAATCTGCTCCAGCATCCAAACATGTAAATATGATAGATTTCCCTGTCACTATCCCCATTCATTTTTTTAAAAATTCTTATGGAAAATATGAAACCAAAATTTGGTTTGTTTTATAACTATGACGTAAGTATATGGAGTTGCAACTAGAAAACATAGATGTTAAAACCCACCATTTGCAGTTGTGTTTCATAATTATGTTTTAAGAGCTTGATACTGACCTGCATACCTTCAACCCCACTGATTCCCACACCAATGTCAGCTTCTTGAATCATGCCGACATCATTTGCACCATCACCTATTGCTAAAGTGGTCTTCCCAGTTCCTTCTTTCACTAACCTTGTTACCTGTTGCCAAAATATTGAGGGATGAAAACACGAACAAACAGTAACATCAACATAGAGCCATGAATGCAGTAGTGTACAATTGTTACTCCAATAATTGTGTAAGTAAATAGTAGTAGTAGGGTCGTTAAACTCTCGAGTTGAAATGTTGAATTATTGCTATTTTATGACAATTACTTCATCTATATGTCATATATAGGTTTTTTCAATATGGGGTAAACTTTTACAAATCGAATCTACGGAGACTACACGAGTTTACCTAGACTCTCAAGTTTGACAGCTTAGATAAGAAACATCGTTTATAGTGATCAACTAATGAAATGTAGTACAAAATTATTAAATAGAAAGCAGAATGATACAAAGAAAAATGGTCCTACCAAGGCCTTTTGCTTGGGAGATACACGACAGCAAATAACAGACGCACAATCAACAGCTAATGCCAAAAACTGGTGTTTGATATCATCTTCTAAAGCATATGTTAGAGTTTTTCCGTCAATAATTAATGCATGCGCAGCATGTGGGTCCTTCTCCAGCTTCATCAATTGTGAGGCATTGGTGATTTGAGTCAGGATGTTGCCTTTGATTACCTGAGAGGTATGCCTAACATTAGATGAAATCCATGTCTAAATAGTAAAAAATTCTACTCAATCTTAGTGAAATGAATACCTCTTTCCCATCATTGATTACTGAATCTAAATTTGCAGTAGAGATACATATTTGCTTCATACCTTGTCGAAGCAAACTACACGAATACCTGCACCGTTGAAAAACAAACAATTATCAAACTCATTTAAATTTAGTAACTTCAAGCTTAAAATTGAAAATGCAGATAGAATTATGAAGTTAAATAATTTGCAGTAGGCATACCCAATATTGATTGCCGTTTCCATCTTATCCCCAGTCAAGACCCAGATCTTTAGACCGGCTTGAGCAAGTTTATCAATGCATTGCGGCACCTAAGAAAGAAAAAACATTGAACATGATAAATTATAGGAAAGCAGCACTATAGATAGACCATAAATAATGATAAAGCCTACCCCTTTCTGCAGCTTGTCTTCCACACCAGTAGCCCCAACAAGAATCAACTCTCTTTCCATACTATCTGATAGCCTCTCAAGCATTGCCTCTCTGTCAGGCCCAACAGTTGTCTTGGCTTTCTGAAACTCAATGTTCCAATCAGAATATTCTTGTTCATCAAGATTTCTGTAAGCCAGGGCTAGTGTTCTCAAACCCACTTCTCCATATTCATTCAAATGTCTAGAAGTAGCCTCCAAATACTTCTTTCCATTCTTAGATAATCGATCAAATATGATACTGCACAACCAGAAAATAATAAGTTTAGAGAGGAAAGCCAAAAGTCTCTCTATAACAACTTTTGTATTAATGCAAGCTCTTCTTTGGAAGCAGAGAGTTTCTGTAATTATATAGACTATAAGTATAATATAAACACCACAAGTTTGAAGAGGATTTTAGTTTTGCTGTTGAAACCAGCACAAGGTCTTACTTGATCATTAACCTCATACACTCAGCTGACAGAATAGAAAGAAATCACATTATTAGGCTAACCTGTCAGCTCCTTTGCATAAAAGAATAATGCTTCCCTCCTCATCACGTACAATCACTGACATACGCTTTCTTTTGCTACTAAAATCCAGCAGATTCAATATTTTATACTCTCTGTATAATTCAACCAAAACACAAAAATAAACAAACATGCCAATAAAAAAGCCAAGAAAGTCAAAGTAACAGTTCATGAATGTCCACCCCACCTTTCAACCACATGTCCTGAAGCAGAAATTATTTCGCGCACAGCAACACTCGATTGGGTTCTCCTATAAAATTCAAAACCAAACTCTCTAGCAGCTATAAGAAAAGCCCCTTCATCAGGTGATTCAGCTTCATAAGTACAACTGTCACTCTCCTCATTAACCTCAGGAATGGCAGTATGGCAAACTGCCAGTATCCGGAAAAATAACGAAATGACGTGAGCATTGGGATCTTCCAACCAATTTCCATTCATGAGGCGGCTGTCAACAAAACCAAATCCCTTTATGGTAGGCCTTCGATTCTCACCACCCTTAGAAGTAACAACTGGCTCAAGTTCAATTTCTTCAGCTCTTCTAACATTTTCCCGCGGCACTTTACTCTTCTTATGCATGGGGAAATTAGAGAGATCCATATCTTCCTCCTCAAGATCAGAAGCCATCTGCTTTGCTGCAGCTAGTTCAACTTCACTGGAACGTACACCATAGGAAGTACCAGCAATGGAGCACTTCAAAAAGTCCATCTGATTGCAGGTTAAAGTGCCCGTTTTATCAGAGAGGATGGTGTCTACCTGACCCAACTCTTCATTCAAATTTGATGTTCGTGCTTCAGCAGGAGTCCCAGTTTCTTCATCATACATTTGAAGGTCTTGGTTAATGAAGGTGGCCTGTAATACCTTCACAATCTCAATTGAAACATAAAGAGAGATGGGTATCAAATATCCATAGAGAATAAGTGCAGTGATCAGATGGCTCATCCCAGCCAATCCAATTTTCGCAGGATCATACTGATATTCAATATTGTCAGGCCGTAAATACCACCACTCTGTGGTCTGGTACTTCGTCTTAGCAACAAATCCTATTGAACTAATAAAGGATATCAATATAAGGACAGTGAAAAGAGTGTATATGATATAATCCATCTTTTTCTCTATTGTGCTTCTTTTTGAAGGGGATTTTGTAGAATTCTGCATGACTTTGCTGTCGTGGCCAGTGAAAATGACCACCCCATAGACATAATCAGTGTTCCTAAGCTTTGAATCTCGGAGGAGAATATGACCAGGATCAAGAGGATAAACCTGGCGTTCATATTCAAAATTCCCAACAAAAGTGTACAGATTGGGATTCGGGTCTTCACAACGAATTGTTCCGGAGAAATCCTTAAAAGCTCCATCATTATCAAGGGACAAGGTAGCCTCCAAAGATCTTTTCACCTTCAAGTTGGTCTCTCCGTCTAAATTCATAGTCTCCACATAGCATATCCCATCCTCATAACTTGAAGACAATAGAAGCAAGTCAGCTGGAAAAAACTGATCCTTTTCTACTTTTACTATATCTCCCACCATAATTTTCTGCCATGACCTAAGACCAAAAACTCCATTGCCTCTATGGAGACTAGCTTTCCGGCGATTAACCTTGACATCTTGAAGGAACCTGCGTGAATCCTCCAACGCTTCCTTTGCCATACTAAGCCCCACAACAAAGGCCAAAGGAGCAATCATGCTCACCGATGTAAAAGGTGACATTGGAGATGCCGAGAGGCAAGCAGCCAAAAGGAAGTATATATTAGCAACCCTTCGAAACTGTTCAAACAGTGCCTTAGGTAAAAACATGATAGCATTGTATTTAGTCGTCGATATATTATTCTTGCAGTAAAATAGATCCTTCTTTTCATGTACTTGAGGCTGGTTGCAATACACGGTTCTCGAGTAACCAGGACCTTGAAGTGGATGAGGCACCTCCTCAGCCGTAGTCGGCCGAAGACAACCAAATGTATAAAAATTACTCCGACGGAGCCTAGCCCTAATCCTCCTCCCCCGTGGCATCTTAGCTCCAGATATCAGCTCTAGATAGTTACTTTACAGCTCACACAACCTTCTACCAAGAAAAGAAACGTAAATATTGCCTCTAGGAAAAATCAAACGCCCCTTTAATCACCAACTTGTTTTCTCTAAAACCTGACCAAAAAATAAAACACAAACGGAAATCATTAACTGCAGACAGTACATAAACACCATAAATCATTTAATGCATACTAATGAACACAAAATCAGTAAAATGTCAGATTGAACAAAACCCAATAAATCTAAA
Organism: Vicia villosa; assembly: GCF_029867415.1. Classification (NCBI taxonomy): domain Eukaryota; kingdom Viridiplantae; phylum Streptophyta; class Magnoliopsida; order Fabales; family Fabaceae; genus Vicia; species Vicia villosa. Next base: position 2,392,835 of record NW_026704941.1, read on the forward strand.
TTTAAACAAAAAAAAAACTGAAAAACATCGGAACAATAATTCAAAGTTCATCATAAAAAAAATTAAAACTGAAAATGAAGAGAAAATCAAAGCTAAACAGAGATCGATCTTCTGATCCAGTGTTTCATTTCAGAAGTCACAACTGAAAAATCATCAAATTGAGAAGAAAAAAAAAACAAACTCACACATATCAAGAACTCAAAACAGCTTAAAGAAACAAACATCTTCAGTGCATAATTTCCAATTTTGAATAAGCTAAATCAATTCAACAAACATAAATGCAGATTCAAAATCGAAGACTGAAACCTTGAAATTCAACTGAAAACGACAACGATAATTCTGAGAGGCGAGATTATCAAAGAGAATGTAGTAGGAAGAAAAACGATAAATAGAAGAAAAATTGGAACCTGAGAGGAAAAAGAGTAGCGTCGACCAAGTGAAGAACGGCGAGAAATAGAAAACGACGATAGAAGAAGCTTGAAAATGTGATTTGCAGATTCAGAAAGAAGACAAAGTCTAGAGAGAGAAATTCTGTAGAGAGAGAGAGTGAAAGAGAAAGGGGGCGCGTGGAGTTAAGCGCGAGTGTGAACTGTGTCACTTTCCTTCATCATGAGTTCGAAGCAATTCCCAGAAATTTCCGCTACTCGTTCTTTCTTTTTTTTTCTTTTTTCTCTTGTAACTGAATAGTAGAATATTTTTTTGCAGATTTTTCGTAGAGAAATTTTGTGATTCTTTGTTGTATTTGTTTAGTTAGGTTAGGTGCATTTGTTTTGAAAGTTCTTAGTGTTTTTTTAAGGAAAATATTGTAACACGGTTTTTCTAGCTGGATTAGAGTTTCATTTCGCCGGTCAATGCCAATTGGCATAAAAACAAAAATGTTGTTTCAAATATTTCATTTTTAAAAAAATATCTAACTTTTTTATTAGTTCTCTTTTTAAGTAATATAAAACAGATTTAGTTATAATTTTAGTTTTATTTTATTAGATTTTCAAAATTGATCTTTTTATTTTCAAAAATTTAAATAGTTTTAATCTTATTATATTTTTGAATTAAAATTAATAATTATTTATTTATTTTTAAAAAGTTTATTACTATAAAATAATAGAATAAATTATCATACATAAATTTATTGGGATAGTAACTCATTAATTTTTTATGTAAAAAATCTGATAAAGATTCAAACTGTTTGAATTCAAAATAAAGGGATTAATTTTGTAAATTATATAAAATTATATATCTATAAAATATATATTAAATTTGGTTATGTCAGTCTTGTTAAACTAAATGATTAAGTAGATTAATTTTGTGAATTATATAAAATTAAGAACTAAAACTCTAATTTAATTTATAAAGTATAAATTATATTTTGTTATCTTAATCTTGTTGAATTAGATTAGTTGATAGTTGTAGACGGACATTGATTCAAGAACACAAGATTGTATTAAATTCAAAAATACAATTTGAAACTGCAACATTCCATTTTTTAAAAGATAAAATTCAAATTTAATTCGTTATCGCAGATAAAAAACAAGTTAATAAAAATATCTACCACATAGGACCAGTTTGTTTCAGCTTTAAAAAAATGAATTTTTTCTTTATATTTTTTAAAATAGATTTTCTAAAACCATTTTTCAAAATATTACAAGTTTTTTTATATTTATTTTTTAAAAAATGAAACACTTAATTTGACATCCTATAACATAAAAGAACAAAACGTAGAATAATTTAGAATAATTTAATTAAAAAAAAGACTTTTCAAATTTGGAATATATATATAAATAAGTAAAATCAACCGATCCACTAAATCAACACACTCTGAACTATTATATTTTGCAGACATCTCACTTGCTAGATTTCTTTTATGTAAAATTATAGTTACTAAACTATGATAAAATAAATAAATATAAATTTGGTTTATATTGATATATTTTTGGTTTAAATACGTATTTATTGTATGTATTTTTTTTAATGCAGGAGGAGATATTAGTCCCACGTGGCAGGTCCTACATGTAGAGGCAAGATATAATGGTGCTGTCAGACCTATAGGATTTTGGATGAATGTTAGTGGGGCCCACGATGGGATCAAAAACACTACTACTACTCTACTCTTGTTTTGTTGGTACCCATTTGGGTGGGGCTAACCTACATACAGTACAGTACTCATCCAGATATCAACCAATTTCGTACTCATCATCATTTTGAAAAACGATCTTGGTTTTTTTGGAAATTATAAAATGTGAAATTTTTGAACACGTGTACTTTATTGCTTAAAAATAGAATACTAACTCAATGATCTAGAAAAGATAAATTAGAACTTATCTACTAGTTTAGATATTAAAATTAACTTCAACTAAACTTTTCTTCAAAAAAAAAAAACTTCAACCAAACTATACTAAATTCTCATTTTCTATAAATTTATTTATACTAAATAATTTATAAAAGTAAATAACTTCATTCTAAATTAATTTTAAATTATTATTTTAATAATAAAGGAGAAAAAAATTATATATAATCTCTACCCTTTATTTTAAAATTTAATAATTCATATTCATTATCTGACATTTTACACTCAATCACAACCATGTTAAGTACCAAGTCACATTAAAAAATTATGCGACATGACTAATTAATGAATCTCAATTAAATGATAGTGTAAAATTATTTTATATTAAATATTCTTTTTCTTATATATAGGGGTTTGCTAATATAGATACACTTGATTTTATGAAGATCTATTTTAGCAATATGCACCTTATGGTACATTTAACTATTTTTTAGTTAAATCTGGCTAAAAGACACCTTCATAAAATTAAGTGGTGTATTTTAGTGAACTCATGTGGGATTTGCAAAAATACACCCACTTATTTTTATGAATGTGTGTTTTAGCAACATGCACATTAAGGTGTATTTAATTATTGTGTAGTTAATATTTGTTAAAATAGACCTTAATAAATACAAGAGGGCCTAAGTTATATATATATATATATATATATATATATATATATATATATATATATATATATATATATATATATATATATATATATGGAATAAGACGACATGGGCAGCCATTGCTGCTTAATCTTCTTTAGTAAAGACGTGGCTATAACAAATTAAAATATGCTTCAATTAAATAGTCATCTTATCTTGCATTTATCATACTCACCTAATTAGATGGACCACATTTACAATGTTCATCGGATTACACATGGGTTTTGGTACTTTCAAGTTTTTAAAATGATGAGTTAGTTATTAGGATAGAAAATCATGATATACAAAAGAGAAATGCTAAGAAATGCTTCTAAGACATTTTTTAATAGATCAAAGTGATAATTGTTTGGTTAAATTAATCCTAAGGTCCTTTAAGTTATTTAATTGTAACAGTTTGGTCCTTTATGTTATTTTCGCTACAACTAGATCTTTTATATTATCAAATATATGCTCGATTATCCTTTTTTTAACCGAGAAAATGTGATAATTGTGGATGCAACTATTTTGAGAGATGTAAAAATGATGAAGCGCTTCCAAAAACACAACAATCAACATTTCTAAATAATTAAAATGAGAGAAAAAGGAGGCGATTATCACCCAAAAGGACCAAGTTGTTACAAAAAAAACTTGAAGAATCAAACTGTTACAATTAAATAACTTAAAGGATCATGAGAGTAATTTAACCTAATTATTTAAAAAAAAAATACGTGTATTTAATAAAAAATAAATTTACTTGTGTTTTTGTTTAGTTTTGAATGATTAGTTTAAAATATTATATTTTATCCAATTCAATTTTAAGCAATTTAATCAAAGTTAATTAATTTAAATTATAAATAATATTTTTTATTAATATTTTAAAATAATATATTTAATGTAATATATATTATATAATATATGAAATATTAATATTACAAAATAAAAATGATTAAGTATGGTAAAATAATTATAAAATATTAAACTTGATTAAAAAATATCAATGAACACTAAATTAACATAATATATTATACTAATGAAAAATATTGTTAATTTAAAAAATTAAAGTCGATTTTGAAAATTTCAATATTTATTTTTAGATAATAGTATAAATTTACCAATTGAGCCATCTCACTCATCCCTTTGAAAAAACAATATGAAATCTAATACAATCCGAATGATCTCTATTAAATTATATCCAAACAAACTCAATAATACTTAGATTTTTGTAGTTTTTATTTTTTTTAAATTGATTTGTAATTTTCATTTGAAACACTCCATTAAACACTTCATGAGATTTTACATAAATTTTTTAAAAATTTTATTTTCTTAAAATTTTAATATTGACTATTTTAAAACAATTTTTTCAAACACTTAATTTTTTAAAATTGTCTTTCTGATTAGTAAAACAAATTCAATGAAAATGATTTTATTAATACCCACACATTCTGTTATTTTTTCTTTTTTTAATCAAAAGGGTGGGTCAAAGTCCATGATATACAAAAAAAAAAAAAGTAAAATACAAAAATAAAAGGACTAAAGGTAAAATCTCAAGTGTAACAAATTCCAAAACTAGGAAAGTTTAGTTTGTTTATATTGAAATACATAGCCACATTGTTATGTATCTCATTGTATAGTAACATCTAAACTTAATCATACACTCTCTCTTTTTCCAATAACTAATTAAGAAAATAATTAATTTTATGAAAAATGTGATGTGAAGTTATTGAGAAAGTAATGATATAATTAATAAATTATAACATTAAACTATAAAAACGACACTTAAATGGAAACAAAAAATTTCTTCTAAAACGACACTTAAAAAGAAACGGAGGAAGTACTAAATAATATTATAGAAAAAATAAATAATCGTATAAAAACTAATAAAATTTATTTTTTAAAATATACACAAATAACCCTAAAATATATCAAGAATAATTTTAAAACAACAATTAAAAGGGGTATTAAAGTGAAATTAGTCATACAATAGTCAAATAAATAAATTAATAAGTCAACACATAATCAAAATTTTCTTAAGAAAAACAAGGTGACTCGTATTTCAATAAGGGTAAGTGAATTTTGAAATCTATTATAATCATGATGGATCTCTTAAACTTAACTTATTCCATGATGGAACTAGAAATATGAAAAGAGATATGGGAATGAGATCTTTCAATGTAGTGTTGAATGCTTCTAATATAGTGAAGTATGTGGAATCTGTAAGGTTAGCACTCCAATGTTCAAGTCAGTGAAACATCTAAAAGTGTTTTAGTGTGAGAATGGAAAAAAGATATATGAAATTGACATATGTGAAGCTTATATATGGTGAGCAGTTAGAATCATTCCTTCTTAACCCGACGCTTTGTTTAAATCATCGTTCAATTAGATTTGACAGTGGGAGATAGGTCAGAGACTAGGATTTTGTACTTTGTGTTCGGTTGAGGCCCCATATGTTCCAAGGTAGATGTCCCCATCTTTTGTATTGGCCTTGTGACCAGTCCTTTATCCAGGGGTCTTGTAAATTTTCTTAAACAATTGCCCTAATCCCTTATTACTGCTTATTAAAACGACAATTGTGTGGCTCAAGCTACCCTTGACCATTCACTGTGTATCTGAGTCGGTCTCCTGTTGAGGGAAGTATAAAGGTTTTAAGGGGAAGATGGTTAAATTAGGAGCATGCGCATTGAATGCTTTTTTCATAACTATGACTCTTATAGGACAAACTTGACTCGTGGTTATAAGTTAGACAATGATGATGATACTCTCTTTTACGATACTTGAGTGTTTGAGTAGATCGAGACGAGATCATGTTTGTTGATGGCAAGGTTGTGCTTTTCGGTTCTATTTATCATGATCGTGTGGCATTTTTACCAAAGGGTTATATAAGAGGTTCACTGATAAATCTCCCCTTTATGTCATTCTTGAGGTATGAGAACTCTTTCTTCACTTCTCTACAATAACTTCTAGTTTCTACAAATGCTTGTTGCTAATCATTATTTTGACGCCTTTGTGGTGTCTCTCTGGTGGTCTTTATTCGTCCAAGATCACTTATTTGGAGGTAATAACCAAAGTCCCTTTCTCTTTTGTATTTATTTCCCTTTTGCTAGGGATTCTGAGGGACATGGTTATGGAATATTTGAAGGAAGGGGTTGCAAAGGAAGATAGAAGGATGATTGTAGGGGGTTGTTAGGGGTTTCGCTTCCTACTTTACCTCTAATGATAAATTATTATGAGTGACTTGAAGCAAGAATGTAAATCTTGTGCTTACATTATAGCGCATCATCGTGCTTTTGATTGTAATCCTACAGACAACTAAGTAATGTGGTGGTTGAAATCTGGATCTCATGTTTATACTTACAGTCATTCTTTTTTGCATGTTGGCAGTAATTCTCTAATGGATTGTCATGCTCGTCAAGGAATCCTGAATGCGAAGGAAGAGAGTTCAGTTGTATGGGTAGATTAGGAAATGTTGGACATTTTGTTTGTCTTTGCAAGTGAAGCTGGTTTAGATCATGCATTCACTAAGGTGGGTTCTCCCTCAAACTGGGACGTCCTTCCTCCTGAGGGAGACAAGAAGGTATGCAACAAGTTTGAGGGGTGTGATATCCCCCTTCATGAATAGTTATTTTCCCATATAGGCCATTGTGTTCCTTTTAATGACTTTGAGGTAGAAGTTTTTAACTATTTGAGAGTCCCCCCCCCCCCCCCCCGACAATTACATTCACTAAGTTAGGCCTACATCAAATTCTTCCAGTATTGGTGTGAGTATAAGAAAATTTCACCGACCTTGACCCTCTTTTCCTCCACTTCAATGTCTAACATTGGTCGGTCTACTTAGCATATGGTTGAGACTTACTTTCTCTTAGGCAAGTCCAGAGGATGTCCGAGGCCTATTTTAATACTGTAAAGAATTTTAAATATCAATACTACTTGGTTGCTCCTCTCTCCAAATTTTCTTATGGGAGTATATGTGACATTCAATTTGATGCACCCTCAAAATGTTCAGATAGATTACCAAAATTATGGCGTCAAAATCATTTCACGGTCAGGTTCGAGACTTATGTTTACCATTTTGGTGATTTGTCCCAACAGTATATTTATTTAAAGAGAAGACTTGTTGCTTTATGGTAAAGATTGGGTTTCATCGATGGTGTCGTGTCTTCCGAGCAATGTCAAAAAATAGAAAAGATGCTACATAGAGACACACTTGTCGGTGGAGGTCGCCACCAAAAAGGAGAGGTGCCATATTTTTGATGGGTTATGTAAGAGGTTTATTCCTTTTAGTTTATGCTTTAAAATGGATGTCACCATTTTTTTATGCATGCTTATAATATTAGATACCATAAAATAATGCTTTGGATGAAGAAGGCGCATAAATTTACGCCTTGGCCTCTATAGGTTCTTGCTTTTCCAATTATGGGCATATTCCAGGCTCTAAATAGCCCAATTTAGTTATTCATTATTTATTCTCTGGTTAGGACAGAGGCATGGGGCCCTGCTGCTTAGCTTACGACTAGGAACATTTAATGTTAGCTGCCATGTGTGCTCGACAGGACCCCTTCCAAAGAGTGGCGTCAAAACATTCACAACTTCTTTTGACTTGTCCTGACCCTCAAAGGCTAGGGAACTTTAATATTTTGTTTTTGAAAAATATTATGCTTACTTTCAGCCCTAGCTTTATGTGGAACATGCAATCCACTGTTAGTCTCTTTTTGAATATCCAACATTTCAACTCGTCATTCGTCCCTCCGACTTCTACTGCCACCATGGTGAACCGGTCTATGTATTCTCATAAAGTTTCTTTCTTCTTCTATTGGATCTCACTGAGCATTATACTATCGTGGGTTGCCTTATTTGAGTACTGAATTGATCGGTGAAGGAGTCACAGTTCCTTCCATAAATTTATGCAACCTTCACGAAGGTCTTCAACCACATATTTGTGGCTCCTTTGAAAGTTAGCACAAATGATTTGCACTTTACGCTCCATGAGCGTGGTAATAGTCAAGCATGGTGTTTAAGCGCTCAATGTACTCCTATAGATCTCGCTTTCTATTGTAGCTATCCAACTTTGAGGGTTTCTCGAGATACTTTGGAATCTTACTGCCGAGGATGCGCCTAGAGAGCCTCTTCTTTCCTTCAGAACATGTACTTCGACATCGTGCAGTCTCTTCTTCAAGAGCAGTGTGATGGCAACTGGCATGGATAATGACTCCCCAATGGAGTGTGAATGTCGTTTCTCTCTAAAAAATCACACAAAAGAGTTTGGTGTTTTTGATGCCTAATGCGGTCAGGTTGACTAAGGCTATCTATATGGGGAAATAGTGTATACAAGGATCAACTCAAGAACGATTCTTTGGTTGCCCCATAAGGTTGTTTTAGGTACATAGTAGTCCCTCCAAGGAGCATACTGAAGATTCTATTTGATCAGAGTAATCTTTCGGCCTAGAAGTGCAAATTTTATTGTCAGATCTGGTTGTAAACATTGTTGAGCATATCATTTGCTATTTGCATGCCTAAGATGACTTGTAGTTGTTGGAGGCGGCTTAGAGGTTTGGCCTTGAAGTAGTTTCTAGGAAGATTGGAAGGTGAGGAAAACTTGAAACATGTTCTCGCCGGTTGCCAAAGGAACTGCATTCAGATGAGTATAAGTAAAAGGAGAATCGACCAAGATCGGGTCGTCTTCGACCGTTAGAGAAATTGGAGCCTCGATCTCAGGATCAGGAGTTTCGACTATTGTGGTTGCTGCGGCGCTACATTGGGCAACTAATCAAGTAAATATTGATGTTGCCATGGCTTTCACGCAACGCAATCGACATGACAATTCAACAAGAAGAAGATTGATTGTTGCCGAAATTCATGAAAGTGATGGTAGTTTCACGGTGATTCAAAGGAATTTTAAGTTGATTCCCACATATGACACTACTGTTTCGTGATGGAATCAAAAATAGAAAAAGATATATGAATGAGATATTCTGACGCAATGGTGAATGCTTCCAAAACGACAGAGCGCAGTTGGCCTAAATTGTTAGCACTGTAACGCTCAAGTCAGTAAAACATTTGAAAGTGATTTAGAGTGAAAGTGGAAAAAACCTGAAATCGACGTTATGAAGCTTATATAAGGTGAGCGGTTTGAGCCACTCTCGCTTAACCTAGCGCTTTGTGCACATCATTATTCGATTAGATCTAACAGTTAAAGAGATAGAAAACTGTAATTTTATGCTCGTGCTTGGTTGAAACTCCACTCGTGCCACGTTAGTTGTCTCTGTGTTAATTGTCTTTATAATTAGACTTTTGTGCACGATTCTCTATGAAACACAACTAATAAAACATTTTTTTTTAGTAAAAAGAAAAGTATAAATTTTTTCTGAATTAGTGATACATCAATTCTATTAGTATAGTTGATTAAGAAATAAAGGTGAAGTTGTCTTTTGGTGTAGGGGTTTTCCAATAAAAATAGAGCTAGCATACCTAACTTTCATAACGTGCTTCTTAAGGCTTAAGACTTAAGACTTATGTGTATATACATGTTGCGTCATGGGTTCCACTCATTTGTTGACATTCAATCACATCTTATAGCTTTGTATATTCGTTTTTCTTTTTCTAAGTCACACTTTTCAACTTCAAAATCTTGTGAATTTGGAATACTCTTACTTTATGACATGGAATTGCTTCAAAATAAGTGAAGAATAAGTTACTTTGTAATTGCCTTTTTCTCTTTTCATATAGTTACAATACATTTTAGTTAAAGTAAATTATTTCAATTTCATTTTCTTACTCAAGTAAAAATTAGTTATAGTTGTATTGTAGTACAATTTAATAACCTTGATAAATTTTTAAAATGAAAATAACATTTTCTAGCAAGAAAGAAAAAAAAAATGTAACAAAGACAAGTTTGATACGTTTCTACAAACACTCAAATCACATTAATTTCAATGTCTATTGACCGCAATTTCGAAGAAGCTAACAAACTTTTTTAACTTAATATTAATAAAATTAGTATTATTATTAACTAAATTAAAAAATATATATATTTGAATTTGGAAGTTTTTTTGTGTTAGACAACTTTCTTATATTAAAAAGTCTAAAACAGTTTACACATCATAATATATGTTGGCTTTGTCATCGATCTCATCTTTTATCTTTCTTTTAACTAGTAGGAAACCCGTGCTATCGCACGGGTGTGGCGGGACTTCACATTACATGTATCTAATTATGACTTGAAAAGTTCCTTTATATAAATATCAAAGATATATATTTAATCAAAATGCAACCCAAACTTAGTCATGTTAATCCCAAAAACTTAATAGTTAACAACGAAAGTGTTAATAATACATCTAAACTTTTAGCTTTTAGCTCTTTAAATAAAACAATAAAACATATAGATGGTACAATCTTCAAATGCTATATTCTTAAATTATCAGAACCAATCAGTAACAAAGCATGCATCATATACCTGCATAGTAAAATGCATAAAATAAGATTTATATTTATCAAAACTTTGGAAATAAATAAATAAAGTGGGTAACATATATAGATACAAAGAATGGGTAACATTAATATATATATTTATAACTTATAATCATTTATCAAATTTTAATTCACGTGTTAGGAATATCAAATATTATATAACTTATTATGTGTTCATAAATATTCACGTAATTTCAATTGTATATTAATAATATGTACCAACTTCATATTTATAATAAATCGTACAATTATTTTTATAACTTCAATTTTATAAAAAAGTAACAAAAGAAATAGTTAAAAGATAGACATTAAAATGATCAATCAATAACTGGTATCTCATAGATACGTTCACATCTACCCGTCAATTGTTTTTATAACTTCAATTTTATAAAACAGGAACAAAAGAAATAGTTAAAATATAGACATTAAAATGATTTGTTGTATCTGATAGATACTTTCACATCTACCCGTCAATTCAGATGAACTAAGAAACTCCAGTTGAATCCAAATGAATTAATTCTATAAAAAAATTAAACTTATGTAAGATATTAGCCCATTTTCGCAAATATAAAATGTATGACAGCTCCCCTCAAATGCTTAAAAGTTTCTACATTTAATGCATATTATTATAATATAAAAAATATAATTTATAAGTTTAAAAAAATATAATTTTAATTAAGAAATTAAACAGAATATAATTTATTAAACCTATTTGAGATATTAGCTCATTTTTTCAAACCTAAAATGTATGACAGCTCCCGTCAAAATGATCTGTCAATAACTGTATCTCATAAATACTTTCACGCCTACCCGTCAATTCAGATGAGTTAAGAAATTTCAGTTTAATCCAAATGAGTTAATTCTAAAAAAATTTAAACCTATTTAAGATATTAGCCCATTTTCCCAAATATAAAATGTATGACAGCTCCCGTTAAATGCTTAAAAGTTTCTACATTTAATGCATATTATTATAATATAAAAAATATTATTTATAAGTTTAAAAAAATATAATTTTAATTAAGAAATTAAACATAGTTAGAGAATAAAATTTATTAAACTTATTTGAGATATTAGCTCATTTTTTCAAACCTAAAATATATGACAGCTCCCGTCAAATGCTTAAAAATTTCTATGTTTAATGTATTATTATAATAATTAAAATTATCATAATTAATGTATTTTATTTTTTACATTTTTATAAAGAGTCAAAACTTATTTTTGATGCGGTGATAAAACTTTATATTGTGTGTACTAATTAATTAAATGATAATATATAATTGTAGAAATGTAAAAAGAATGACAATTTTCAATTTTTCATAAATTTATGTATGTTTCTATCATAATTGTCTCATGTTCTTTTATCATATACAAATATTTATAACACTTTTTAGTATAAATGATAATTTTATCATAGAAAAAACTAACATCTTTTAATAAATTGAAATTTTAATATAATTTATTATATTTTAATAATAGTTTTATTTATAGTTAATGTATTACTAAATTTTCAAAAGAAAAACTTAAATAAAACTTTAGTAAATGACTAAAATATTTATTTTAGTAATAAAGTCTATGTACAAACATCATAAACGGATTGATTTGCATAAAAAAAATTAAATTAATCATGATTGGAATTTTGCAATATTTTTTGTTGGATAGTACTCTTTCTAATTAAATGTAAATTTACTATCAACATCTTTTACTATTAAACACAATAATTGGAAAATTTTAAAATTAAATTAATGTATTATTTAATTGTAAGATTTTAATTAGTAAACACAATATTTGAAAATATAAAAAATGTTAAATACAATAGTTATGAAAGTAGACATATTAGACGTGATATCGTTTCATTCTTTTTTTTTATTTATCTTAGAGATATGTTTCCATTAATTACAATAATTCAAATTTTATAGTCAAAATTTTCCATATTTTTAAGGAATCTATTTATTTTTACTCAAACTTTTCGATATACCATTCATCATCATATTCATAACTTCATAACCAAAACTAAAAAAAACTTTGTTCAAAATAAAAACAATCCTCAAACAAAAAGAAAAAAATAGAATAATAATAATAATAATTTGCTTATGTAATAATAATAATAATAATAATAATAATAATAATAATAATAATAATAATCTTACACGCAGTGAAAACAGAATTGAAATATAATAATTACTAATAGAGAGTACATTATATAAGTATATATGAAGAATCATTACAAACTTTCTCAGTTAATAATTTTCTCAGTATAGTAATAATGATTTATTAATGACAAACTTAATTGAAACGTTTTTTTAGAGGATCATGTAAATTTCAACTTTTCTTCTTGAAAGAGGAAGCGTGATAAGTATCACCCAACTTTTCAAATTCTATTTTAAAAATTTAAAATATGATAAATATCACCCAACTTTTCAAATTCAATTTTAAAATGTATTTTTAGTAGAAATAATTTAGGTATGTTTACAAAAAGAACAAAATAAATTAATCAAAAACTGCCTTTATAAGATTATTTTTTATATACAATGTCTAATATCCAGATCCAATGTACATGAAAAATAGGATGCACTAATAAATATTATGCACGAATCTGGACCGAATTCCATTTGGTGGTGATGTTGGAACAATTTTTTTTGCTTGTGAAGTAACAATTTATTTGCTTGTGAAGTAAATATATAGTCATAATAATGATGTGAATATTAGGGTTTATGGAAAATTTGTGGAATTTAATGGAGATAGGAAGTTGTGTGAATTTGAATAGTGTCGTTTGGAATATGGAAGGGCAGGAGTAATTTTTGTTAGTGGAGGGCTTTGTGTTTTCAAAAACGTAAAAATCATCGTTCCAAAATATGGAATAATTCTATGCATTTAATAGACCTATTATGGAATCATTCAAATTTCATAGCATTAACCAACCATTAATTATTTGAGAGAATAAAACTCATATTAGTATACATATATAATTTAAATCTTTAAACAATAATTATTGTAAAATATTTCTTAAAGGCAAACTTTATACAATTGGAATCTTTACTATCTCCTCTCAACTGATTACAACATAATTTAGAATACCAACAAAAAGGGAATGAAAAAGAAATAATTGTGACCAAATGCCAAAAACTTACAAAGTCGTTAAAGAATTAATTATGAACTGAAAAGCAAAGAACAAAACTCCACAAACAAAGAACTTTTAGCAAAAGACTTAAGAATAAGAAGTAAAAATAGGAGAAGACTTGTTCAACATATCTTTCAATTATTCTCTCACAACTTGTTCAGGAAAATTTAACGTTGTCATTGAACCTCTTGTTGACAAACAAAACTTCTTTAATCAATGGATATAACCTTATCAGCCTGAGGCACAACCTGAAATTCAAAAATTCATCAAACTCATATACAAAATATATAATTTAAAAAACACAAAAATTAAAAAAATAAGAGAATCAAGCAAATTGGTTCTCATTGCTTGGAAATTGCATTAATCTTCAAATAGTTCCTCTGCAAAACTAAGAAATACCCAGATGAGTTAACAAAAGTAATTTTTTTAGAAATATAAGAGTAATACATCTCAAGGGACGTAGTACTCTGTCATATCCTCATATTTCTTCTAAAAATAAGAAACCATAAAATGTAAGCGAATACTTTGATCACTTACTCTGACTTCAACGATTAGCTTGTACAATATCCTTCAAAGCCTTCTCGCTAAGCTGAAGATTTTTAAACAACTGTTGCTCAAACCTCTTATCCGAATGAAATAATAGCAAAAGGTGTTCCAAAGACACATACTCATCACCTATTTCTTTCTTATGCCTTTGAGATTTGTCCAAAACAGAGCTCAAATGCGAACCAACAACAGGACCAGAAGTGTCACCCGTAACCTGCACAATAAGACAGCAGGTAAGAATTTTCTTGAACATCAACAAAGTATGTTACCTTACCAGTAACAGTAACCACATTAACACAACTTAGGCCGATGAGCTATAGTAGCTTGTAGAATCGATGGGTTGTCTAATACTGCCTTGGTGAATATCCTTCAAGCCAAACCATCCTTTTGCTCCAATAGAATAATCCATAACCTATCCATGAATCCATGAAATAAGTAATTATATCATTAGAAAACAAAAATGGAGAAGAAGCTTCAAACCTGTAAAAGAGAAAGTGAATACTGGTATGCCATTGTTGGTGGTGATATATAACGTGAGAATCAAAAGTTAGAAACGCATAGAAAAATGAAAGGGCACAAGTAATTGATTTTTTGGGTAGTGGAGGAATTGATGTTTTCAAAGTAATAAAACCTATCCATTCAATGATGAAATAATTAGGGTATAACCATAGGTATTAACTTTTAACGTGTAGATTTGAAGAAAAAAATAATCAATTAAGAAATATAAAAAACCAACAAAAAATAAGAGACTGCCACATCAGCAGCAATAAATGCCAAATCAATATTATTGTGTTATTTTGACAAAAGACTTTTATACCCGTGGAATAAGAAAAGTTTCAGTACATTTATCAGAGGGCTTTTCCTGGAATTTCCAAGTACTATTACTTTTATATATTAATAATAGATTATAAATTTTACGTGATGTGTCACCGCCAGTCATCGATTTTACCTTCCGTCAAACTTATCTATACTATCATTCATAAAATTAATACTATTATTAACTAAATAAAAAAATTAAGATTGGAAGAATTTTTTTAGGGTAAGACAACTTCCTTATATTGAAAAGTCTAATAAAATTAATACTATTATTAACTAAATTAACAATTAATATTGGAACTTGGAATTTTTTTAGTGAAAGACAAGTTCCTTATATTAAAAAGTCTAGGATAATTACTTTTAATATATTATTATTAACTAAATTAAAAATTAATATAAACTTGGAAATTTTTAAGTAAGACAAACTTCCTTATGTTAAAAAGTCTAGAATAATTATTATTAATAAAATTAATACTATTATTTACTAAATTAAAAGTTAATATTGGAACTTGGAAATTTTTTAGTATAAAAAAACTTCCTTATATTAAAAAAATCTAGAATAATTCTTATTAATAAAATTAATATTGGAAGTTGGAAATTTTTTAGTGCAAGACAACTTACTTATATTGAAAAGTTTAGAATAATTAGTGTTTTAAAAACTGGACCGGACCGGTCAGTCGGACCGGTCGAACCGGAAACCGGTCTGGTTCAATAGTCAGATCGGGTATGCCATCAAACCGGTGAGAACCGGTGAAAACCGGTAAAAACCGGGAAAACCGGCGGTTTAATTGCTTTTTTTTTTGTTTTTTTTTTTAACTTTTTATTAAATTTTTTTTAAAATTTTTTTTTAACATTTCTTTTAAATTTTTTTTTAAACTTTTTTTTAAATATATTTAGTAGTGTATTACTTAAATAACATTCTCACATAGTTTTTTTCGTTAGTGACGAATTAAAAACTTTATTGTCTATTTGTTATCTTTGCTAATAAATTTTGTTAAATAGCATAAATATATTAAATTTTATTTGATTTTCTTTTTAGGAGGATCCTATTTTGAATTAAATTTGGTACACATTGGAGTTATTTTGTTATAAACTATTCAATTAGATTATGTTGTAATTAGACTTTGTTTGCAATTAGACTTTGTAATTTTTTACTATTTTGTTATGTGTTATACCTTTGTTTAAAATTTGAATTTAAGTTATGAAATTTGAATTTATGATATGATATTTTTAAAAAATTTAAAAGCTAGTTATATTTTTTAGAGACTAAATCATCCGGTTCGACCGGTTTTATACTTATATAATGACAGGTCTATTCAACCGAGTTATCCGGTTTAATCCAGTTTAACCCGGTTTGGTCGTGCAGTTCGACCTAGGGATGGCAAACAGACCCAAACCCGCAGGGCCCACCCGCACTCGAACCCGAGTCAACGGGTGAAAACCCGAGTTGACTGGGTTTGGGTTCGGGTTCGGGTGCAACCGGATATTTCAGGTGCGGGTTTGGGTCGTATGAATTGTAGGAATAATATATTTTATGTATTTTGTTATGGGTTTGGGTTTGGGTGAAAAAACCCGAACCCAGCGGGTGTGGGCGTGGGTGTTATTTTGTCACCCGAATAGCTTTTGGGTTTGGGTTCGGGTTCGGGTGGTAATTTCGGGTGCGGGTTTGGGTAGTATAAAACCCGCACCCGCGGGCACCCGTTGCCATCCCTAGTTCGACCAGTGACCCAATGGTTCGACCGATAAACCAGTGATCCAGTACCCTCACCAGTTCGATGACCGGTCCGATTTTTAAAACAATTAATTACTATTAATAAAACTAATACTATCATTAACTAAATAAAAAATTATATTGGAGTTTGGAAATTTTTTAGAAGGACAACTTCCTTTTTTTTGTTTGCAGGCCTTTGGGCCGGCTTTGGTTAGACAAGAGCCTTGGATTTATTTTTCTTTATTTCTTAGGGTAAATGTAAAGAGCTAAATGTAAAAACATTTTAATGAAAATTGTGTAATATTTTATTAAAAAATTATAATGAATGTGTTTGTTATCATGTGCCTTTAGGACACATTTAAGGGCACATCTTAGCTTTATCTTATTTCTTATTAGTATTAATAAGATTTGATTTCCTTTTTCTATAATTTAAATTTATTGATAAAGTTTGTTGTTTTTAAAAGTAGATCAACTAAGAAAAATGTTTGTGTGAGTTCACCTATACTAGACAAAGTGCTGTTTATGGTTGCTAAAAGTACTCATTACCAACTATTATCGTTCATAAATCAATTTATCAATTTGCTTGAGAGAAAGAACCATAATATTATTATTATTATTGTGAAGATCAAAATTTACTATATTAATAATAACTATATGAATTGGTTCAATTCTTTTCTTCCTCATCTTATTATATTCTTTAATCATATCTCTCCCCCAAACTCAATATTCTCAAAGAGCTTTTAAGATTCCCCTTCAAATACTCTTTAATTTATGAGATAAAATATTATATTTCTCAAATATTTCAGCAATTATATAATTTCACAAGCCATAAGTGAAAGACTATGATAATATTTGAATTTAAAAAATAATTTGAATCATTATTCTAAAATAATATAAAAATTGTATTGTTTAAAAATAAATTAAAAAATAAAAAATTGATCCAAATAATGATTAACCAAATTATCTTTTAAATGAAAAGATAAGTAAGTGACAAAAAAAACTACTAAATAGTTAACAAAATATTAATATTTACTGAATTTGTTAACTCCGTATTAATGTGTATCACAACATAGTTGAACTTTTATCAAGTATGTAATAATTCCATAATTTCTCCTAACTTTCTAGAATATTATTTTATTTTCTCTTGCTTTGACTTTATTGCACACTTTAGGAAAGAATTATATTAAATAATTATTTGTGATTTTAACTGCAAAGAGAATAATCTGAAATTTTTGAGCAAATTATCCAATAACAAAAAGGTAAAATGTTATTTTTGGTCTCGAATGTTAATCTCAAGGTTTATTTTGGTCCCTTAACTTCAAAAAAATTTGTCCATTAACTCTTCAAAACATATCATGTTGGTCATTTTCGTCTAATTAGCAACAGGAAAACTAAAAAATCAGTCACTAATATGATAAAAAAAGAATAAAATGGTACATTTCGAATATGTAAGAGATTAATATGAAACTTTTTAAAGTTAAGGGATCAAAATGAATCCTGAGGTTAACATACGGGGGCCAAAAATAGTATTTTGCCATTAAAAAATTATAACACCTTAGCAAAGAGTAAAATTTTACAAAAATACTAAAGATATTATCTTTGCTTATTTAATCTTAATGAGATTCTAAATCTCCAATGAGAGTTTGTTTGTCTTTGTATTTCTTTAAAAGCATCTTTGATTAAACAAAAAAAAAATATGACAAAATTTATATCATCTTAAATGAGACAAAAAATCGGGAATGTCATAATTTATAATAGTAGGTTAGATTTACCTTAAAAGAGAACAACAAAAGGAGCAAAATTTACTCACCGAAATACCAAATGCTCCATGGATATTAAGTTTATAAACAACAACATCAATTGCTAGTAGTATTTATTTTCAATGGTCAAACACTGACAATTAATATTTATAAACAATAAATTCTTACAATCGTCACATGTTTACTTTATATGTGTGAGTGCAATCAAATAAACACTTGAAAGATTTACACTCATACAACATCATTACTTATATGATCCCCAATATATCGTACAATAAGTAGATTATCTCTACTCTCCATCTGAAGAGAGTTTAAGAAATTAAGATTACCGATTGGGGAAGATCCACATGCCAATAATTGTTAGTCATTTTTCTTTACATTTTTTTTGTGTTTTAGGATTATCATTGTCACTTCCTAGTTCCTACAAAGTTTTTTCCTTGGATATGTTAAAGTATACCTATAATCCTTAATAAATCTCATTAACTAACATGTTGTAGATCATAAAGTTGTGTGTATGCATGCTCATATATTTATTTCGCTTCCGCTTTAAATTTTGATTATAGTTTTAGTTGTTGTATTGAACATGCGTTATATAGATTAATTATTAAATTAATCCCATTAGAAAAACCCTACTAGTACTACACATCTCACAAACATTCAACAAACTAGAATTTTGCTCTTGGTGTCAATCCCCCAAATGTCTAGTGTGACAATACGATAGGTGTTTTAGTCAAAGAAAAATCCTAAACTTCACTTATAACCAAGCATTCTGAACTTGATTTAATTTTTATATAAAAAGCAGGGCCTATCCTGACTTTTTAGAGGCCCAGGGCACACAAGTAAATGGACCCCTAACAAAAAAATTGATGCTTTACTCACCTCTAAAATGAAGAAGGGTCTCGGAGATAAGATAAAAAATACGAAGTCTGGGTTGTTTCTAACTATAAAAAGAATCTCAATGAAGATAAGTAGTCATCTACAAATCATTAAAGAATTCAAAATTGAAATATGATTAACTGAATTAAGAATGAGAATTTTATAAGTGTCTTAATTGCTCCAATTTTTAAGCAACATACACCATCCCAAAGAAATAGAAGTGGCGTTTTCCCTTGCTTTAATGGCGGCAAACTAAGTCGCTAGAAAATGTAGGAGTAGGCGTAAACCATGTTCTTGCCCTAACACGCAGGTTTACCGAATTAGTAAGAAGTTTATTTCTATGATCATAAAAATAATAAATCAAAGCATAAGTTTTATTATTTTCATCATAAAAATTTGATAATAAATGAGTTAATAGATGATAAATTTTTACATAATTATAACATAACATGTAAATAGTCTTTAAAATTTACACTAAAATATATTAAAATAAAATTATAAGGGTTAAATAAATAACTTTCAAAAATAAAATTTAATTTAAAATTTAATTATAAATTTTAATTGATTATATACAGATTACTTTATAAATTAAAATTTGTATATACAGAGATATGCCAAACTGAAAATAATATTACCAATTGTTACTTGATCCAGTGGTGATGGCGCTGGACTTGGTAGGGAGAACCACGGTTCGATCCCCCGTAACTGCGATCGGGAGGGGGCTAGACCTATTTGATGCCAGAACTGACCCCTGAACCGGACTATACTAGTAGTGATAAACAAAAAAAAATTGAATAATATTAATTGTCATAAAAATTATATACTCCATCCGCTTCAAAATATAAGAGAAAAAAAAGTTTTTTTCTTGTCTCAAAATATAAGAGAAAAGAAAAACATCTTTCATATTTTTAAGATAAAATTAAATGGAAATTGCATTTGGTTTACATTCTCTCTCATCTTTTCTATAACCAACATCTCAATCAGATTTATTTTTATATCTTTCTTAGCATTTTATTTCATTAAATCCACCAATTAAATGATTATGTTTATATTTTTCTTAATAAATATGTTTTTTGTTTTTTCTCTTATATTTTGGGACGGAAGGAGTATTTTAACCTCTCTATTATTTTTAGATTAACCATAATTTATTGCCATTGAATGAGCAAAATAATTTATTTCTAAATATGTTATATTAAATTAAAAGATAAAAATGCACTGAAATGAGAATTGGCACAGCTTTATCTAATTTATGAAAAAAGTCACTTCTACTAGGAACCCAACAAATGATTCCACATACAAATTATGAAAGAGAATAGAGTTTTTCTGTAAAAAAAGTCACTTCTACTAGGAACCCAACAAATGATTCCACATACCCTAGGCTTCTAATGAAGCGGCTAAACCACTGGACTACAAATAGTGATGTTAAACCATTTCTCTAATAGTTATATATTTTAATATTTCAGTATTATAATTTTTTACTACACCTCCTAAAATTGAGGGCCCATATTTTTGAGGTCCAGGACTGTGGGTCTGTTTGCCCTAGCCTAGAGTCGGCCCTGATAAAAAAGATAATTCAGTTTGAACAGAAAAATAAAGAAATTATTAGTTAATAAGTTTAATGGTTTGTTAGCTTTTTGTTGGAAAAAACTTATAGTAAAAGAAAAGTTTCAAACTGCAAAACTCTATTTTATAATTGCTTTGACATGTATGCAGATATTATTTGATGAAAGACACTATGATATTAGGAAGAAATATTTCACTATAAAAACAATCAATGGATGAAGATGAGATATGTTTCCTATGACAAAAAAGTATTCAGGAAGTTAGAAAATTTGTAATTCCTAAAAATAATAGTTGTTATAGGGAGGATTTTGATTTTTTTATTCAAATTTTCCTCCTTTAAAACCTATAAACAATCAATTGTTTAGGGTTTTGATTTTTTAGGATTCTTCAATTTTAGTTTTGACTATGATTATGATTTGGATTTTATGGTTTTTTTGGGTTACTTCGGGTGTAAGTGATGATTATGATTTGGATTTTATGGGTTTGAGAATGAAGATGGAGAGCAATAATTAAAACAAAGAAAATATTTTAGCTATCGATTTTTATATCACTAAATCATTCACAATTTTGGTCTAAGGGACCAAAATGGACATTGAGTCAAAGATAAGGGATGAAAAAGGGTATTAATTAGTAGTGTAATGGTGATACATCATTTCATAATCCATCCCATAAGCGGACGATGTTAATACCTTGGTCTTCTAACACTAGTAATTATCATATAATAATTCGTTAGTGTGATAATTACATTATTTGTTTGTGCTAAATTCCCTAACTAATTGGAAATTAGTTGCTAAATGATTAATAAGTAAGTCGGGGCATAACGGTAATTGCACCCCTTAAGTATATAAATGGAAATTTCCATTCTTTCTCTCATTCCACCTTTTTTTTCCATGTAAAAATCAGAACCAGGGAGAATGAAGGAAAGGGTTTCGCGTGAGAAGCAAGGGATTGAAGGAAAGAGGATTCAAGAAACTTATCATCATCAAGCTCACCTCATTCCTTCCATTCGTCATCTCTTTAATTGCAATTTCCATCCTCCATCTCCATCTCTTAACTTTTCAAAGGTGAGTCCTAGATAGGACTTTGGGGTTAGAAATCCTTAGGGTTGCATGATTAAGGGAGTGCTTTGTGTTTGATGCTTGATAATCATGTTGTTGGATGATTAAATGCTTAATTTTGTGATCAAATGCTTATTTGTCATGTTTAATTCGTTTGCATGTCTAACTCATAACCTTGCCTAATGTGATTCATGCATGTTGTGTTGTGAAGTCAGTTTTGTGTTCTGAATATTGTTTTTTTTCTTCATGTTACGATATTCTCACTTAGTGAGATATTGTGTGGCTAAGCAAGCCTTCACGCGATAATGGTTTGGATTTTCTGGGTTTTCTCACTAAGCGAGCCTTCATGGATTAGAAAATTGGATTTCTGGTTTACTCGTTGAGTGACCAGAGGTTCACTAAGAGAAACCTCACATTGAGCTTGTTGCCTGTGGCTAAGCAACAATGTTGTTTTGGGGAAAATGTGTGCTTCTCTCTGTCTCACTTTGACCTTGTTAGGTCGTGGCTAAGCGAGCCTAGAAGCATAATTTAATTGTCTCACCGATCTTGACGTATCTTATCTTCCATCTTCTTCTTCCACTTCAATCCCCGTTTATGTTTGTTTCATGCTCGTTTGAATGTTCAGACATCTTGTCGCTTAGTGAGATTGAGTGAGGGAGTGGGCCTGAGTTACTAGGTGGAATACACTTGGTTACTCATCATGTTCAATGAATGATATGCTTCTGTACCCTAAGTGAGATGGCATATACTAATCCGGAATTTATTCAGTGTGCTCGTGCAAATGTGCGTGACTTGATTAACATTATTATTAGAGCGAACCTCTAACGCTCCCTGAATTAAGATGGTAATGGAATCCTAATATTGTGTTAATCATTGCTTGTATGATTATGTAATTGGTAAGTAAGGAATCTGTAGGCCGAGTATTCGCGTAATTGCTTATGGTGAGGTGTCCCGTCGATGGACGAAACTCATGAAGTAGTAAGAATACTACTCTTACCGTGATGGAAGTTCGAGTACAAGATATTAAGGGAATCACCATAATTAGGTTATGCCAATTCGTTTTAATGTGGGATAGTGAGGAATGACCATTACATCATTTCCTTGGTCGATACTTTAAAGTAAGCCTCAGAAAAGGATATCAAGGGTTTCTCCATAAGGGGATTTTGTCGAGTCCTCCTACAACATATTAAGGGAATCACCTTAATGGGATTCTGCCGAGTCTTTCTCATGTAGGATAATGGGGAATTTTCTTGATAGAAGCCTTCCCTGGTCCTCCTTTATGGGTGTAATACGGTGAACTGACTTTATTGAAAATGTTGCGGTTAAGCATGAGTCGCCACCGACTTTTATTTTATCCAATTTATAGAAAGGCTAAAAGAACAGAAAAAGACCTTTTAAAAAAGATTTTGAGTTCGGGGGGTAAGTTATACAGAGGGAAGATGTAAGCACCCTTTGCATCCATGGTTATCCATGGGCTCTTAATTGCTTAGCTCACTTTGTTTGTTTGAATTTGTTTAAAAAGATTTTGAATAAGAAAAAATTTCGAAGAAGAACTTTAGCTTGTAAATAAGCGTAGTCTTTTTGAAAATATTCTTTGAAAAGAAGTGGGAAAAAGATTTTGAATTTAGAATTTGAATTTGTAAAAGAGCAAGCAATTAATAGCAACTACCCTTGAATTTGTAAAGATCTTGCGTGGGTGTATAGCACTGAATCAGCAAACCTGGAAATTCAATAAAAATATGAAAGAGGTGGGGATCGAATTGACCCCCTTATGTTACTAGCCTACGCTTCTTTGCCAACTGGGCTATATGGTTAAGCTGAAATTGAGTCAGGCAACAAGTAATTAATAGGAAGACAATTAGTTGGTGGTTAGTTCAAAAAAGAGTCAAAGTGGGCCCTACATCTCCAGAGCGGACCAACCACAACGAGAGAGAGAAGCTGGACTTTTTGACCAGCGAATCAGGCTTGGAGAGAGAGAGAGAGACAGAATATTTGACTGGCCAACGAGAAACAGCCACTTGTGCGTGGCTACTGTTCATCGTCTTCTTTGAAACTCTCACGCGTTTGCTGCGGATTTTCTTGCGCATTCTTCTTCGACTTTACCTGCGGAATGTCCTTCGATTCCCTGCAAACATCAAAACTCACCAAAACGACACATGAATATTCATAAAAAGCCATGGTTTGACTGTAAGTGACGTTCTGAACGCGATAGCAGCCTTCGTTTGGCCTAAAAACACTTGGGAACATGCATTCGAAACGACACAACTTAGAACACCAACAATGGTGTCTCTTCCTCCCTGCGTCAAAACTCCATGCTAATCGCCCAGATCCCTTCCATACGCCATTAGAAACTCAAACAAATTGATAGAAATCGTTAAAAAGTGATGATGTATGAAACATGGAGAATAAAAATATGTATGAATATGTGAGTTATGGAGCACGAGTTCTATGCACATTTACTTATTGAAATTCATTGGCACCTACACTTTAGCACCTTGTGAGAAGATTGAGATGATTGTTTGGCTTTGAATCTTGTTGAAACTCACTTTTCACCTTTGCCCTAATTTTTGAAATATTTTGAAGCTTTTCACTCTTCTCTCTTCCCTATTTTCGTTCTCCCCTACTTGCAGAATGTTTGTGGATTTTATAAGGGAACAATTAGGTTAGAAACACGGGCTTGGACTCTTGAGTTATTGGAGAAAGAAATCTTTGAAGAAAATTGTAATTTCTTTCTAATTTAGGTTCCATATTGTTTCCAATCTTTTCCAATCCCTTTTTCCACGAATTTTCATCAATATAATGATATTTAGATGACTGGGTTTGATGGGAAATCAAATCTTTTGATAAAAATTAATTTTCCATATTTTATAATGATTTATTATCATTTAAATGAATTAAAATCCACATAAATAAAATTAATATTATAAAAATAAGATAATTAATTAAAAGGTATTTTCCAAGCCCATGGTTATGTTTAGAATCCAAAAATTAGGCCCAAAGGTTCAAAATATCAAAATCCAACACTTTCCCTTTTGTGTATCTTCTCAAAATCGTCCAACTTGCGCAAGCCATAACTCACTCAATATTGATAATATGGAAATAATATGGACTTTTTGGAAAGCCCAAGATGTCCTCTACAAGCCACTTTGGAAGCTTTTTTGCATTTGAAGTTTTTATCTTGATGATATGGCTTCTGAGAAAAACTGCCTTTTGCGAGCTTATAGAAGGACCTGTAGTGTTTTGGCTTATATCTCTTATGCGAAAGCATTTCTTGACCTTGGGCCCAACATCAAAGTTGTAGAGAATCAAATTTACTTGAGAATGATCTTTGGTTGAGGAATTTTTGATAAAGTATGAGAGAGATATGATCAGTCAAAGTTGAGTTGACTTTTAGTTCAAAACCCTAATTTAGAAACTATGAACTTTGTTGTTTTCTGAGCTTTTCTAGATGAATGATGATCAATCCTTGATCAGATGATGAATGATACTTCAAAATAAGGAGGTTGACCAAAAATCAAGAATTTTGACTGTACTTTGACCACAGTTGACTTTTAGGCCAAACTAGTCGACTATTGATTATCTGAGCTTTTAGTTGAGCACCCTTGTGAATCAGGGCTTGAAACTTGGCCTGAGGGTACTATGAGGCATATGAGAGGCCAAGAAGTCCACTTGAAGTATCAAAAGTTGATTTCTCTTGGAGAGAAGCAAAACCCTAGTTGTGGGTTGTTGTTAGGAGAGAGACTGCATGCTTCCTTTGAAAGTCAGATGGACTGAAACATGAGTAAATATGATGGGCAAATTTTGGGGTATGACAGCTGCCCCTGTTCAATCTTATTATACCTGAGGATATAGATTGGCTTGTGTGCCTGTCGGAATCTGAGGGTAGAAGAGGATTGAACACTAGAATACCCAGGAATTTTCCCTAGTTGAAGCAGGGACTTTTGCTGGAGACGGGCTTAAAGATGCCGTCTAAGTGTTGGAAAAGATGTATAAGACGGGCTTAAAGATGCCATCTGATCTGGATAAATACGAAAGTCAGGATAAGTCGTACGTTAGACTATATTCGAGCTTGAAGTATTGAAAGGCGCTTGTCAGAGATGGGCTTGAAGATGCCATCAGATGTTTGAAGAGTTGTTTGTCTAAAGCAGATGCTTTTCAGACTGGATCATATGCATTGATTGTATCTTAAGGAGAGATGAAGTAATGTCTTACAGAAGACTACCTGAAGAGGTTCTTGAAAAGGGTAGATCACTAGCCTAAAGAAGACTATGATTACTGATTTAAAGGAGATTAGGCTTTTAACAAAGCTCGGGAAGAAATTTCTTAGAGAAGACTAACTAAAAAGCTCCCTAAAAGGGCAAGAGATGTCTTAGAAAGGATTGGATAAATGTTTTAAGGGGAATTACCTAAAAAGTTTAGATATGTCTTAAATAAAAATAACCTAGAAAAGCTCCTAGAAAAGGTATGATATGTCTTAAACAAGACTACCTAGAAAGGCTCCTAGAAAAGGTATGATATGTCTTAAACAAGACTACCTAGAAAGGCTCCTAGAAAAGGTATGATATGTCTTAAACAAGACTACCTAGAAAAGGCTCCTCGAAAGGATATGATTCATCTTAGAAAAGATTACCTAGAAAGGCTCCTGAAAAGGATATGAATCATCTTAGAAAAGATTACCTATAAAGGTTCCTGGAAAGGATATGAATCATCTTAGAAAAGATTACCTAGAAAGGTTCCTAGAAAGGAGGATAAATGTCTTAGAAAAGACTACCTAGAAAGGTTGTGATATTCCTTAAACAAGACCGACCTAGAAAGGCTCCTAGAAAGGATATGAAGTTCTTTGATTGTTTTTGAATTATCTTTAAAGAAAGACCCGGAATGAAGTATCAGAATTGTATTTGTCTTGAATGAGTATTGAGATTGAATCGTTGATACGATTGTATTTGCACCGTACTTGGATGATAATATTCTTTTGATTATGAAGTGACCTAAAAAGGGAAATATTAGTTTTATGCAATATCATGATGCATGTATTGAGATTCTCGAAATAAACGAGAGTATTGTATGTCATGCATGTATTTATGAATGATGCAGGGATGGACTATATAGTCGGAGCATATTGATAACTCTTGTATAACAACTGTTGGTTGAGAAAATAAATCTCTGTGTGTTGTTGGAGATAATGACAAGAGAATTCCTGTCTTTCGTTCGATGATATCCAGCTGGGGATTTTTGATCTTCGCTTGGGGATGAGAGTGACTTGAGTGATTTGATCCTGATGTATCCCGGTGACAAGAGAGAAGAATAGTCTTCTGATATACTATCTGACCAGATTTCTGAGCGTCCGCTTTAATGGAAATAGCGAGTTTGAATAAACCATGCTAGAGAAGAAGATTGTATCGGAGAACCGGCAATGTCGGAGGTATAAAATCCGTTGGGGAACCAAGTCTTTGTTAGGAAGAGATCGCTTGAAGATAACTTCTTAAGGAATGCTATGTGGGGATATATTATGAAAACTGCTCTGTGGGGAAGGTTCCCAGAAATTTTCAATTTTTCATTGCCCCTTGTCTTTGAGTACTTGCTATTGAAAAACACTTGCGAGAGTATACCTGCCCCTGGAATAAATAGCTTGGTATGCTTGATACTTGAATTTGGAATTAGAACTTCAAAGGAGAGACATATACTGACATCATCTGATGCTAGTAGCTAAATAGCATTTGTTGAGATTTGTGACTGATGTGACATGCCCCCAGTGATGACTAACTTCTCTGGTTTTTTAGTGCCTCTGAGAGATTCTATGAATCGTGACCACCTTTCCCCCAGTAGATGGGATAATAATATGTCGTGCCCCTTGTGTAAACAAGCTTTTAGCTGATCGAGTCATGCATATGAGACGTCTCTGCAAATTTATTTGTCGGGAGGACTTTTAGTCAGTAATTATCCCCATGCAGATTCTTCCTGATGTCAAACATTTGAAATTACATAGACAAAATTATTTTATAATGACACTCATAAAAATGCAATGCATATGTCTGTCTTGGAGTTTAAAGAAATTTTTAGTAAAACAAAAGATGTAAGAAAGTGATATTTGTAAAAACATGATATCAACTCAGGATTTTTGGTAAACTTTACGGAGTCAGGATAGCCTTTTTTTGTAACAGTATGCTTTCGAATTAACCATGCTTCAGTTAGGACTTTCAAGGGTTGTAACGTGGCTTGATTCACGGTTTATAAAACAAAGGATAAAGGCTCAAAGTTTATTTGTACCCATCCTAATCTTCGTGATGTTCTTCGATCTTATGCTCAGTTAACTTTGCATTTAAGTTCTAGCAGGTCTTGAAGTCGTAATATTGACATTTGATGATGGTTGAAGCACCGAAAGTTTATTTGAAAAGTCAGTCATCCTTTTTTGTAATTATTTTTCTTTTATCGAGGATTTCTAGTGACCTCTTTTTTGACATTATTATCCCTAACTTTTGCCTGAACTGTTTATTTTGAGATTATAGTTAGCGGGATGTTTTAGTTCTTGATAAGTCTCCTTCATAGGTTTTAACTTAACATTTTTTTCTTCTCTTTTCTTTTATGGATATTGACTGCCTGACTTGAGAATCACGGGAATCCATCACTTGTGTAAAGCACCTGGTACAATTGAGTTAACTGAGTAACTACCCTGCCCTAGTTTATGACTAAGGGTTTTAATCTGTATGAGAAAGAAAACTTCTACTTCTTAGGCTCAAAGGGGTTGACGAGGGATTAACATCCTTATATCTCCACTGTTTAGGAATTGAAATAATGCCTGTACATCGTCAGCGTAGTCCGTTCAAAAGCATACTGTATGAGGTTGCAGTATCGTTTTCGTCATCCTCCCTTAAAAGGTTCACAGCTTTAGCAAGAGTTAAATATCAAAAGAAAACTAAGTAAAAACAAAGTTCAATATAGCAATAAGAGGAGAAATAAGTCAAGACAAACGTATGCAATGCATTAATGATTATGATGAAATAAATAGAGTCTGACATAAGACGAATGTTTAAACAAACAGGAAAGAAATTGCGAATGCGAGTAAATTAATGATCTAAATAGCCATCCTTTAGACTTTGTGTGGCTCCTCTGGTTGGCCAAATTCAATGATCCCTTCTTCAATCAAATCCTGAATTTTATGTTTCAATGGCCCACAATCTTCTGTATCGTGACCAAGACTATTTGAATGGTAAGCACATCTTGCATGATGCTTGTACCCAGGGACGGGATTAGTAGGAGCTGAGTATGGAGGCAGTAGAGTTATCAGACTCCGATCGAGCAAGTGTTACAAAGCTTGAGCCAATGGCATGTGTAGTGGGGTAAATGACCTTTTGGGTTTGGATTTCCCAGACATTGGCCACCTTGTTGTTTACGTTGATCTTTCTGTTGTTGTTGTGTTGGAGCCTGACTAGAGACCAGGACTGCCCCAACAGTGTTAGATTCATTCTTCCTATTGTATGGCTTTTTTACAATACCAGAAGAAGTAGCCACCTGAATTTTTCCGCTTCGGATACCACTTTCAACATGTTCTCCAGTCAGTATGAGGTCGGTGAAACTAGACGAGGAGCTTCCAAGTAGATGGCTGTAGAAAAGGCCAGTTAGTGTATTCATGAACATGTCGACTAACTCTCGGTCAGCCAAGGGAGGTTGGACTCTGCCAGCCAAGTCTTTCCATTTCTGAGCATATTCTTTGAAGCTTTCATTAGGTCCCATGGTCATACTTTGTAGTTGCATGTGAGTCGGTGCAAGATCAGCATTATATTGGTATTGCATGTAGAAAGCAACAGCCAAGTCTTCCCATGTACGGATATTGGTACCCTCCAATTGATAGTACCATTCGAGTTGAGTTCTAGACAAACTCTCCTGGAAGAAATGGATCCAAAGCCTTTTATCAGCAGTATGAGATTGAATCTTTCTCACATATGATCTCAAATGCAGCTTAGGATAAGAGGTTCCGTTATATTTAGCAAAAGTCGGAATCTTGAACTTCGAAGGGATGACAGCTCCAGGGATGAGTCATAGTTCTTCAAAATCTAGACCAGGTACCTTCTGAATTTCCATGGCTTTCATACGTTCTTCCAGCAACTTGTATTTGTCATCAGGATATTCATCCTCATGGTAATAGTCCTCTTCTTCTTTGGAAGGCTTGGCAGAATCATGGTTACTTTTTGCATCAGTTTTGATACTAGCATCATCACCTTGCTCATCATCGTCACTGTCTTCAGAGACTTCGGCTTTCCTGAGTTGCAAGATCGGTCTAAGCTTTTTCCCTAGAGTCTTCTTGCCCTTCTTCTTCTTCTTCTTGGTAAGGATGGTTTTCAGCTCTTCTTGCCCCTTGGACAGATTCAAAATCAAGGCTTGGAATTCAGCATTTTGAGCTTGGAGATCCTTAACTGATTGTTCGAGATTCATGACGCTGAAATAAACAGCAAGGAGGTGAGTAACCTGTGGTAGAAATCTGTTATGCGATGTTATGAATGCAGATGCAATATTTTCAAGGATCTTTAAGGAATATAGTTAGCACGTCTAGAGAATGATTTGGTTGCATCTTCGTCTGAATAATCTTGGCTTTCATCCTTGAACGTCCTTCTTTGAGTATCAAGCTC
This sequence comes from Vicia villosa, assembly GCF_029867415.1. Taxonomy (NCBI): domain Eukaryota; kingdom Viridiplantae; phylum Streptophyta; class Magnoliopsida; order Fabales; family Fabaceae; genus Vicia; species Vicia villosa. The sequence goes on from NW_026704941.1 coordinate 2,423,338, forward strand.
ACCATATCGAGTGGGTCATAGCCTCTGATTCAGGATACTTCTGAATTTGAAGGTATATGGCTAGAGGAAAATAAATCCTCTTGCCCCTTGATAGGTACTGAGTCTCTGAATTGGAAGGTATGTGGCCAGAGGAACATAAATCCTCTTGCCCCTTGATTAGGAATTCAGTCCTTCATAAGAGTACCTGAAATTGTGCGCCCTAAATTCCTAAGATCCTTGAAAGGGTTAGTTAAATCATGTTATGCTTATGATGTCATGATGTCATGAATGTTATGCGAATGCAGTTCATTAGGCACAGCGTGAGATAGTAAGGGCAAACAAGTCCTTTAACAAAACATGCAAGGAAACAAAGGTTAGTAGCAAACACAACCAGTCACACAAGTGCCCTTAGGTTTAGAGGCTTGCATGAAGTTTGTAGGTAAGTACCTTCCCCATTGAAGTTTAGTTGGTTCAACCTGTCCTATATAAAGATCGGGTTCTAGGGAGCTCATATCATTGACCTTTCTCGAAGGCGCTTATCTTAGTTCGGCAATCGAATCACCAACCGAGAAGGTCCTGAAAGTCCAATCCATATGAGTGTAGCTTCGAGTATCAACCAACTTCAGTCGGAACCAAAGCCAGCTATCTCGCTACTTTCTAATAGGCCAAAGTCAAGTTCAACTAGGGTTCTAGGGGCAAATTAGTGCTTAATGACACCACGCAGCAGCCAAGTGTTTCCTCAAGTCGGATCTCAAGGAACACCAGGACAAACCAATGTGTCACACTAACGATGGCCACCATATCAACCACATCAGTATATGCTGTGCAGTCTCCTTGGTCTCATGCCATTTACCTAAGGTACTCAGATCCGGGTTAGGATCTTTCACACAATTAAACCCAAACAGGCCCACAAATATAAAGCAAACAATACAAACAATTTAAAGTGAATCCTAAACTCTAAGGTAACCCCTCTTTTATTCGAAAGCATCCCCAGCAGAGTCGCCAGTTCTGTAATACGGTGAACTAACTTTATTGAAAATGGCGCAGTTAAGCATGAGTCGCCACCGACTTTTATTTTATCCAATTTATAGAAAGGCTAAAAGAACAGAAAAAGACCTTTTAAAAAAGATTTTGAGTTCGGGGGGTAAGTTATACAAAGGGAAGGTGTAAGCACCCTTTGCATCCATGGTTATCCATGGGCTCTTAATTGCTTAGCTCACTTTGTTTGTTTGAATTTGTTTAAAAAGATTTTGAATAAGAAAAGATTCCGAAGAAGAACTTTAGCTTGTAAATAAGCGTAGTCTTTTTGAAAATATTCTTTGAAAAGAAGTGGGAAAAAGATTTTGAATTTAGAATTTGAATTTGAAAAAGAGCAAGCAATTAATAGCAACTACCCTTAAATTATAAAAAATTATTCTTTTAGCTTTTCAGGGTGAAAGGGTCTATCCATACCATAAGAGAGCAGGAAGTCTTTCAATTGGATTTTGAAGGGTCATCGAAGTTATCGTTCGCCATAAGACTGTCTCATACCATAAAGAGGGCAAGTAGTCTAAGGGAAGAATATAATAGTCATTAATCTTTTTAGGCATCATGCGAGGATACCTTAGCAATTGGGACAATTATAGTATTTTTATAAGGCAATCTCGAGGGAGTTTCAATAACTTTAAAGGCAACATTGCTTTAGGTATCCTCGGAATCGAGGGACTTTGACTATTTAGTATACTTAGAGGCAACAAAATTATAAGGCAACAGGCAACGTAACAAAGGCAACAAGAGGGATTACCCTAAAGGTGTGTGGGTGCAACAATCACGTGGTTAACTTCGATGATATTTATCTTGTAAGTTAGTGATCTATATTCAGTTAATAGTCTTGCACTCCCTGGGGTTACTAACCACGCAGTTTAAAATTGCAGAAATTAAAGGCAGGAAAATAAAAGTTCCTACGCTATTACAATAAACACCTGCGGGGATGGGGGAATTAAAGCAGAAAATAAGAAATATGAATAATTAATTTAATTATCTTTATCTTGAGCCTTGATCTTCCTCGAACCTTCGATTGACTCTGAACATCTGAGAATTAAACAGAAAATAATAGGGGTGAGTATAAGAGAGATTCATCGACATTTGAAAGTAAACCCTAATTTATATTTTATAAGGCAAAAATAAATAATATTTAAAATAATAATTAAATTAGATTTTGGCCCGCGCGATGCGCGGGATTTTCTTTCAACTTCTAGTAAATAAAATAATTAAAATTTATATGATAAATATATAACTTTATTTGGAATATGTTGATATAAAATAATGTGACATTATATTTTGTAAAATATTACATGCATTTAGTTTTTACGTGCATAATAAGATTATTAAATTTAAAAATATGCTTGAACACTATTATTTCATATTATTTTTAATTTGTCTTAAATTTTATCATTCTTTTTTCTTATGTATATAGTTTATGTATATAGTCAAATTCTTAGATATTTTATGATTCGGCAGAAATTCAATTACGATTTACGACACATAAAATATGAGATGACATCTCTAAGAAATTTGGAGTTGTTTTAATTTTCAGAGTAATGAAAATAATATGTAAAATTAAAAATTAAAAAATACATTAAAATTTGAGTTAACAAAGGAATTAAATAATTTTGAGTGTAGATAAGATTTTACAATAAATGTAAATAGAATTAACAATGGAATGGAATTCTAGACATAGAAGAAGAGAACGGAGAATGTGAAACAATTAATGATGAGTTAGAATATAATTAAAAGAGCCAATTAAATTCACGTTCTCTACAAATTTTAATATCATGCTACAATTAATAATAGGTTTAATTACTAAGTAAATGAATTAGCAATAAAGAAGTTGGTTTGAATGCACATTTAAAAACTTAATGAATTTTCCAACGTAAAAATAGTGTTAAAAGTTTTATTTAAGATATGAGTATAAACTTGTTGACCGGTTATTAAGGGAGTGAAATTTTTGTATATAAGAAATACTTTACTCATTAAATTAATACTTAATGAAATTAATTAATATTTAAAATCTAATAATTATTCTACCTTTATTTGTTTTGGCTCAAGAATATGAAAAGAAAAAGGTTACATTACACGATAAAATAATCATTTAAAAATAGCAAAATAAAAAAATTAATCATACAACATATAAAAATGACTTACAATGTAATTTAACTCATTTATACTTTAAAATATGTCATAACACTATAGGATCACAACTTCATTGATGATCCAGCATATTTATAACAACTTCCGCAACAACATTCCGTCGTGGTTTCAACGTGATCTTCTTCATCCACGTACAAATTATAAAAAGAAAAGAATAACAAACTTGACCTAGAATGTAAAAAAAAAAGTTGGAATAGTAATATTTGTAATTTTGAAGAGCATATTATAGAACAGAAAAATATGTGTGTAGTGGTTGAATAAAAAAGTAAATAGATTTACCTTATACCACATGATTCTAGTGAGTCGTGATGTCTCATCTATCAAAATAAAAATTATTGTAAAAATCGCATGAACAAATCAACCATAGCCTTCAATCTAGCCATTGTAAAAGTTGTATAAATAAACTAATTTATGTCGAGTTTCTTCATTGAATTTACTATGAATATTGGAATTCACCTTATACCTAGTGACATTTCATTTCATATATAACAAATGAGAAGAGAATGGAATGCTTTATATAAAGAAAAAACAGTGAAAGTGGAAACATATAAAATTGCAAATGTAACGCCTGATAAATGTAGAGTAAATAAATATAATATTCAATTAAATATATACGTTATAGTTATAGATATGTAGAGTAAAAAAATTAATATTCAATTAAATAATTACGTTATAGATATCTATAACGTAAAGAAATTGTATATATACTATAAGACTCAGTTAAAATGGCAAAATTAGTGTGATGTTAAAAACTATTTATGACATGATATTAATTTGTTTTGAAGTCTCTCCTAATATATTATAAATAGATTATTTAAATTGATTTCATAGAAGATATGTTGTTGTGTTGAATTGTTTTTTTTCATGAAATAAGATTTTAATATAAATTGCTTTATATTCCTAATAAATTATTAAATTATTTATGACATAATATTAATTTGTTTTTGGAGTCTCTTAATATATTATAAATAGTTTATTTAAATTGATTTCATAGAAGATATGTTGTTGTATTGAATTGTTTCTTCATGAAATAAGATTTTAATATAAATTGTTTTATATTCCTAATAAATTATTATATAAAAAAATTATTTGATCACAATTTTATTAATTCATCTTTAAATATGAATATTTTTTAAAAATTAAAATAGTTTGAATAAATGTATTACTAAAAGATTTTAATATAGTAAATATTACTAAAAAAAGTAAAAAGTAACATTCTATGATAATAGGAGTTATAAAGACATTAAAATGCTTTTATGAATGTTAATTGAGATATAAATAAAAAATTAATAAATAATTTCTTTGACATTTTTTATTAGGAATTGTTTTATTTACATATTGAATTGTATTAAATATTATATTATATAAAATGAAGATATAAAATTATATTATTTTTAGTTTTATTATTATTATTATTGTTGTTGTTGTTATTATTATTATTATTATTATTAATATTATTATTATTATTATTATTGTTATTGTTATTATTATTAATTATTAATATAGTGCCAATTTGATAAATTTGATTATTATATTATATATATATATATATATATATATATATATATATATATATATATATATATATATATAATATTTATATTGTTATTATTAATAGTAGTATTGTCAAAATATTATATTATTATTATTATATATTTATTATTATTTATTTATTATATATATATATTATATTTATTTTTAATAGTGATATCTAAATATTATATTATTACTGTTATTACTAATTTTTAAAATATAAAATAGTAACATTCTATGATAATAGGAGTTATAAAGACAGTAAAATGTTTTTATGAATGTTACTTGAGATATCAATAAAAAATTAATAAATAATTTCTTTGACATTTTTTATTAGGAATTGTTTTATTTACATATTGAATTGTATTAAATATTATATTATATAAAATGAAGATATAAAATTATATTATTTTTAGTTTTAATATTATATTATTGTTGTTGTTATTATTATTAATATTGTTATTCTTATTATTATTATTGCTATTGTTGTTATTATTATTAATTATTAATATAGTGCCAATTTGATAAATTTGATTATATATATATATATATATATATATATATATATATATATATATATATATATATATATATATATATATATATATATATATATATATATATATATATATATATATATATATATATAATATTTATATTATTATTATTAGTAGTAGTATTGTCAAAATATTATATTAATATTATTATATATTTATATATATATATATATATATATATATATATATATATATATATAATATATATATATATATATATATATATATATATATATATATATATATATATATATATATATATATATATATATATATATATATATATATATATATATATATATATATATATATATATATAGGAGCTATAAAGGTACTAAAATATATTATTATTATTATTTATTTTTAATATAAGGTTAATTTAGTAAATAGCAAATTAGGATTTTTGTTTAGAATGATTATTGTAACACCCCATTTTACCCCAAAAATATTGAGCATATAATCAGAGAATAAGCATGCATATAACTCAAAAGGGCGTCACATCGACGTTTTCAAAAACTAAAAAAAAAGCTTTTAAAACCGACAGCATTTATCCATAAAATACAATACACCTGGTCATTTCAAGTAACACCTGACATATAATCATAATTCATCCAGAATATGCATTAACAGCGGAAAGTAATACTCATGTGTTTCATATAAATGATACATGTCCCATACCATGATCATAATATTTGGCCTAAAGCCTCTCAACAACAAGTAACCAATTAAACAGGTTCGCAAGTTATAACAAAATACATAAGTAAGTAGAACATGAGTTCAACATCTAAGCTACCCAGTGTTACATGACTAGAGCATTGACTCACTACTTAATTACCAAGCAACTCAGACGAAACTCCGACTAGATCACACACCAGCTACTAATCGTCAAACCTGCATGTCGCCAAACGAGGGCAACATTAAAACAGAAGGGTGAGAATACAAACCATTATAAAGAAAGTATAATGAGGTACAATGGTTAAATCAACAATTATAGGAATACATTACACTTGCCTAATCATGTAAATTAATACTAATCAATATAATCACATACATTAAACGTACAACAAGTATAAGAGTATAATATCCCAATACTATATTCTCAATTATACACATAGTCATTAATTATCACATATTCCCGCATTTAACCAATTACGTATTCAAACATCACCCATTCTCAATTATCAACTAATACAAATATCACCACAACACCAAGTGTACATAATCAATTTCCAAACTCATACACATAGCATTATGACATCAATGCACATAATCAATTGTTCACTCGTACACTTATCACAACAACATAATGCACATAATCAATTATCACAATCATGCACATATCATGACAACATAATGCACATAATTAACTATTACATAACTCTAATGTGACTCAATGAAACATGTGACACTATGCATGTGGTACCAATGTGAAATTCTAAGTTTCACCGGCCTCCGATTCATATCTCTAGAATCTAAGCCACACTTCCGATCCGGACAAGACCAAAGTCCACCAAGTGTAAACATATAGTTTACGGCTTCCGATTCACTCTAGAATCCAAGCCCGCTTGTGTTTCAAAGCAAATCCACCTGTGTTTCAAGGCACACTATGATATGAATGTATGTACAATATCACAAATATATACAATTAAGATCATCTCTACCATCTTAACTTTCCACATATCACAATAATTCAACTCTATGAGTTATCCACCAATTGTACACCACATTCACAGCACACACACATCATTCACATGCAAGAGGCCAATTAATCAATTACGATTCACACAATCCAATTAACACTAGTAACCACACTATCTCATTTTAATTCTCATTTTGCCCATTATACATGAACACACACTTTCAACATCAAGCAATTAATCATTAGAATTAATATTAACCAACTACTCACAGAGAATCAATATTAGCACAACATCATTGACATGTAAGTATATATTTCTCAACATACATATTCAAGACAAAACACAATTACGGACAAATCCTCAAAATACCGTAATTTACCGACAAATCGAATAATTGATCTAATTCCAAATTTATTCCAATTAATTGAACTCATTGAAATTAATTCAACTATTAATTAAATCAACTAATTAATAATTATATTACATTAGTTCAAAATTACTAATTCATTTTCCATTCCAAAATCAATATTTAATATAAAAGATATTTAAATCCACACTATTTCGGTCGGTTCGTAAATATCACATTTTCAACGAAATAACACTACCATGTTAATCTACTAATTAAACTTAGCTACCACGTAAATTTTCATTAAATTCCCGATAACTAATTATACCACTTAATTCGGCTATTCGGTCAAACGAGACTGTTTTGAATTTTTCAGCAACTTGCTAGCATCCTACTGTTTCTATTATTGTATATGATATCAAGACTTATCCAACACATGCTATCAATGTAACAATCATATTTAGTCATATTTAATTTCATTTCTATGATAACATACCCATGTAAATATCATATAAAATTAAGTAACAGGATTGAACGAAACAGGACAAGCATCGAGAATATCATACACAGTGGAGTCACATAAATTGAAATTAGTAAGTGGCATTAGATGGGCTACTCCATTTTCATCTTCATATTTCATTATATATATTTAAGGAACAGTATGCAAAACAAATGAATTAGAACAATTCACACATATGAAACAGCAAGGCATACACAAGAAATAGATTACATTTGTGATAGCATAAAACACAAATAACATAATATGGCCTATGACACACTGTCGGTCGTCAAGACTGTCGAGCAGCATGATTACTAGCTGCCGGCAAGCATCCACCACTTCCTTGTTTCCAATACGCACAAGATTTTCTTTTTTTTTCATTATTATACTTCATTCCATTTTCTAAACAGTAACTAGCTCCTATTACTAAATCAAATTCTAATTTCCATTAATAATGAAACAATTCAAATAAGATTTCATGAATTTCAACCAACGATAAACCTAATCATGTTAATCTACCCATTGACCCAATCATACTAACCCATAATAATAAGGATTCTCCCCCTTACCTTGAATCAATCTCCTTCAATCTTCTAGTTTCTCCCCAAATCCTCTTCTCTTCTCCTCTTTCTCCTCTAGCCTCTTTTTTCTTCTTTTTCCCCAAATGAGTTATAACCTCTAAAACCCTATTTTCCTTACTATATTCATTTTTAATGGGCTTAACCCACAAATCAATTTCATATTTTATTTCTACTACTTAGGCCCAATTAATTATATCTCTCTAATAACTTAATTAACTCATTAAACTCAATAAACACAATTATACACAAAATTAATTAATTCAATTAATTATTATATCTCATAACAATTAAATAATTATTTAACACACCAAGTAAAATAAACTAATATAATAAAATAAATACGGATAAAATCCTCTAATAACTCAATGTCTCATATTTTCGGTCTAATCTTAATTACTTGGAAAATTCCCAAAACGCTAAATATCAACTCATTGATATTTTTAATACTAAAAATATTAAAATTTTCGATTAAATATCGACCCGCTATCCCGAACCGATACCGACTAAAATCGTCCCAAAACGCGAAAATTTCAATAAACATCAGAAATGACTAAATTAAGCAAATAATTATTAAAACACCAAATAATATAATTAATAAAAATATTAATAAAAATCGGGATGTTACAATTATCATGATGACACGTGGCTAGGGTTGCCATCATGACAACCTTCCATTTATATATGTTAAGATTAAGATAGGGACTTAGCTTTCTGATTGGCATGACGCGTGGTCGGAGAATTTTTGATTAACCCTGAAAAGTCGAACACAAAGAAGAGAAGTGTTAGTGCATTAACTGATTTAAACCCTAATTGATTACAAACCCTAAAAAGTTTATAAACCCTAAAGGGTTATTTAAGAAAACTTATTGTGACCCAAAAGGTTTATAAGGCTTAAAAATGCGTTAGGGGATAACACCTACCTGAGGATTCTAGGGTTTATAAATGAATCAAGGTTAACAAAAAATTAATTATTAATTTTCAATTAAAAGTATATTCAAAACTACAATTTTTATTGTTTAAAGAAAAATAATTATTGATAAAATTAAAAACGAGTTTTCGATTAAAATAAATAATTATATGAAAATTATTATGATAAATAAAAAAAATGTTTAAGTGAAATAAATAAAAAAACTAAGAAAAAAAAGAAATACCTAAAAAGGTGTATAAAAATAATAAAATAAAAATAAAAAAATAAAAAATAAAAAAAAGAATAAGAAAACTTAGCTGGTGGGATCTAGTGTGGTTGTCCATTGAAGGTCCACCATGGGGATGCGCTTCTTGGTCCCTGAGTTGATGGAGATCTTATGGTGGCTGGAAGTGGACGCGCAGCAGTCTTGCGTGGGTGTATAGCACTGAATCAGCAAACCTGGAAATTCAATAAAAATATGAAAGAGGTGGGGATCGAACCGACCCCCTTATGTTACTAGCCTACGCTTCTTTGCCAACTGGGCTATATGGTTAAGCTGAAAGTGAGTCACGCAATAAGTAATTAATAGGAAGACAATTAGTTGGTGGTTAATTCAAAAAAGAGTCAAAGTGGGCCCCACATCTCCAGAGCGGACCAACCACAACGAGAGAGAGAAGCTGAACTTTTTGACCAGCGAATCAGGCTTGGAGAGAGAGACAGAATATTTGACTGGCCAACGAGAAAAAACCACTTGTGCGTGGCTACTGTTCATCGTCTTCTTTGAATCTCTCACGCGTTTGCTGCGGATTTTCTTGCGCATTCTTCTTCGACTTTACCTGCGGAATGTCCTTCGATTCCCTGCTAACATCAAAACTCACCAAAACGACACATGAATATTCATAAAAAGCCATAGTTCGATTGTAAGTGACGTTCTGAACGCGATAGCAGCCTTCGTTTGGCCTAAAAACACCAGGGAACACGCATTCGAAACGACACAACTTAGAACACCAACAATGGTGTCTCTTCCTCCCTGCGTCAAAACTCCATGCTAATCGCCCAGATCCCTTCCATACGCCATTAGAAACTCAAACAAATTGATAGAAATCGTTTAAAAGCGATGATGTATGAAACATGGAGAATAAAAATATGTACGAATGTGTGAGTTATGGAGCACGAGTTCTATGCACATTTACTTATTTAAATTCATTGGTACCTACACTTTAGCACCTTGGGAGAAGATTGAGATGATTGTTTGGCTTTGAATCTTGTTGAAACTCACTTTTCACCCTTGCCCTAATTTTTGAAATATTTTGAAGCTTTTCACTCTTCTCTCTTCCCCTATTTTCGTTCTCCCCTACTTGCAGAATGTTTGTGGATTTTATAAGGGAACAATTAGGTTAGAAACATGGGCTTGGACTCTTGAGTTATTGGAGAAAGAAATCTTTGAAGAAAATTGTAATTTCTTTCTAATTTAGGTTCCATATTGTTTCCAATCCCTTTTTCCACGAATTTTCATCAATATAATGATATTTAGATGATTGGGTTTGATGGGAAATCAAATCTTTTGATAAAAATTAATTTTCCATATTTTATAATGATTTATTATCATTTAAATGAATTAAAATCCACATAAATAAAATAAATATTATAAAAATAAGATAATTAATTAAAAGGTATTTTCCAAGCCCATGGTTATGTTTAGAATCCAAAAATTAGGCCCAAAGGTTCAAAATATCAAAATCCAACACTTTCCCTTTTGTGTATCTTCTCAAAATCGTCCAACATGCGTAAGCCATAACTCACTCAATATTGATCATATGGTAATAATATAGGACTTTTTGGAAAGCCCAAGATGTCCTCTACAAGCCACTTTGGAAGCTTTTTTGCATTTGAAGTTTTTATCTTGATGATATGGCTTCTGAGAAAAACTGCCTTTTGCAAGCTTATAGAAGGACATGTAGTGTTTTGGCTTATATCTCTTATGCGGAAGCATTTCTTGACCTTGGGCCCAACATCAAAGTTGTAGAGAATCAAATTTACTTGAGAATGAGATTTGGTTGAGGAATTTCTGATAAAGTATGAGAGAGATATGATCGGTCAAAGTTGAGTTGACTTTTAGTTCAAAACCCTAATTTAGAAACTATGAACTTTGTTGTTTTCTGAGCTTTTCTAGATGAATGATGATCAATCCTTGATCAGATGATGAATGATACTTCAAAATAAGGAGGTTGACCAAAAATCAGGAATTTTGACTGTTCTTTGACCACAGTTGACTTTTAGGCCAAACTAGTCGACTATTGACTATCTGAGCTTTTAGCTGAGCACCCTTGTGAATCAGGGCTTGAAACTTGGCCTGAGGGTACTATGAGGCATATGAGAGGCCAAGAAGTCTACTTGAAGTATCAGAAGTTGATTTCTCTTGGAGAGAAGCAAAACCCTAGTTGTGGGTTGTTGTTAGGAGAGAGACTGCATGCTTCCTTTGAAAGTCAGATGGACTGAAACATGAGTAAATATGATGGGCAAATTTTGGGGTATGACAATGAGCAACAGATTAGAAGTATAAAGTTATGATACAACACAACAATGTGATTTATTGTCTCCTATCGTTATACTAGGCACATAGGATAATGTTGTTGATTATTTTTCAAATAGCTCAAGGAAAGACAAATTCAAGGGTAAGATGACTTAAGTGGCTTGAGGATGTTTTAGTGGCAGGCAGACCTTTCCACTGTGTTTTTGGCTTTTAGCTTTGCTCCCTTGGGATTATGTATTAGTACTATAAGTTGTTGTATATTTTGGCCATGATGTATTCGGCCTTTGTATCCTGTACTAATACTTGTCATGCTTATAATACTTATGTATGATTTTCATGTACCATATATGACACCACTGCGTACTATTTTAGACATATATGTATGGGGTGTTACAGACCACCTAAAACAAAAATTAAAAAATATTATTAGGTGGGAGTAAATAGTATAAATTCAATAAATGTATATATTTACCAAGTTAGAAACTTACTTTTTGTGCGTGTGAAGGTGAAAGTGTGATGATTTATTGGCGCTAGGGAAGGAATTCTTGACCATTTCCATGCTCGGATCAAGACCACGTATCTAAGGAAGGCATGCACCTCTATCTTTGCATTTTTACACAAAGATCTATAAAGTTGTGTCAAACAAGTGAAGCCCCAAACTATAAGATCCTGAAATTTTGATATATCAGACTTCAGATGTCATATGACATGTCGAGACATATGATATGAAAAAAACACATACGCAAGGTATAAACATACATAAACAATACTGAAAAGTAAACAACACACAAAATTGTTAACCCAGTTCGGTGACATCAACACCTACTCTAGGGGCTAACAAGCCAGTAATATAGTCCATTATGATAGTATCAGTTTGAAGCAGTGTTTTAAAAACTGGACCGAACATTAAACTAGTGAGGGTACTGGGTCACTGGTTTATTGGTCGAACCGCATGACTAAATCGGGTTAAACCGGATAACTCGGTTGAATAGACCGGTCGTCATAATAAAATTATATAGGTATAAAATCTGTCGAACCGGATGATTCGATCTCTACAAAATATAACTAACACTTAAATTTTTTGAAAACATCATACTATAAAAAAATTTAAATTTTATACATAAATATCACACACAATAAAATAGTACATAATTATAAATATAATTGCAAACAAAAGTTTAATCTCAACATAATCTAATCGAATAATTTATAACAAAAAATAATTTCATTGTCTACTAAATTTAATTTCAATAAAAGAAAAATTGTTTCAATGTTGGAATCTACTTCTTCAATATCAAAATAATCGGTAACAAAATCAACCGCATCTGCAACAATTTTTTTATTTTTTATATTTTATTTTTTATATTTTATTTTTTATATTTTTTTTATTTTATTTTTTATTTTAATTTTTAATTAAAATGGTCAAAACGACGTTGTTTTAATTTTTTAAAATAAAAAAATTTAAAAAATACATTTAAACCGCTGGTTCACAAAAACCTTCGGTTTTCCCAGTTTTAACGGTTTACACCGGTTTTGACCGGTTCACATCGGTTCAATGACATTCCCGATCCAGCTATTGAACCAGACCGGTTACCTGGCCGATTCCCAGTCCGGTCCAGTTTTTAAAACACTAGTTTGAAGTACTATGCAAACAACCTCCGATTCACACGTAAATAACCTCCAATTTACTGCCTTCTCACTTAATCACTACTCTAATAGTATCAATTCATAGACCCTTAGCAAACAAGTCGTTTACAATCTAATCACTTGATCACTACCCGTGTTAATTTTCTATAAGACTCACCTTGGTATGAGGCCTTCCTCAAATCCCCTTCAATCACAAACAGTGATTGGATACTTCAAAACACTTAGAATAAAACAGGAAGACACACTTCCATGACAATACCTAGCCAAAACTATTGACTAAAAACAATACTTAGAGTTGCTTAAAAGCTTCTTCCGAGAACAATAAACATTATATGCTTAAAAGCTTAAGAATAAAGAATAGAGAATTACAACTCTAAACACCAGTCCTAATCTCACATCAACATGATATTCGAGAGACTCACACATACCAACTCTCCTAGAGATTAGCTTACAAACTCAGCCCTATTAATATAAACTTTTACATCTTGGGATGGTACCTTTCCCAGGTTAAAATGATTTTATTTATAACCTTTTTCCCAACTGGATTTGGGCTTCAAATCACAACATATTAGCTGCTATAAATCAACATAAACTTCTGCAACATAATAGGTCTTCATTCACAACCTTCCAAATTTATCTCCATAATTAAAAAGTGAATATTCTTCTTGATTCCAACTTGAATCCTCCATAATTTTAAAACAGTGCCACATAGGAGTGCATAATATTCCTAAAATATTATGCATTTGTTGAATCTTAAACTGATCCAATTGTCCAGGCCAAATAGTCACAACGTCGAGTGGCTCTGCATTGGACATCTTGTCCAAAATGTTGCTTCATTTGATAGAACATATCAACTCAACATGTTTCTTCATAAAATAAGACTTTTTGCTCACCTTGTTCTTCTCAGCAAATTAACACATCCTATTTAACATATTGCTGCTAATTTTTTTTTTTACTAAAATTAATGTCAACCCTAAAAATAGAGAGCTAACAATCTCCCCCTTTGGAATATTTTGGCAAAAACAAATAAACAAAATACAACCCAGACTTACAGCAATAAAAAATTACAAACATCAATATTCTTTAGAAGCTATTGAACGCAACAACAACAACATGCCTTAAGTCTGATATTGTCATAACATCTTGTTTGACATCTTCTTTACATCCTTCTAAATGAGCTCCATTGCAACACCAAAGAACTGCATATGGTGCACATGAAGAAAACAATCAAAAGTCCAAACATTTCTTCTTTATAACAAAACAACTCCTCTTCATATTCACCCGAACCAATCCATTACAGCCAACTCAGGACGATATTAGAACATCAATTCCAGAAACATTCCTTCCAGGATGAAAAAACTCCCCCTTAATCTATAAACCTTCCTCACATGGGGCATAAGAGAACCCTTAAAAAGTGACCACCCAGTATCCCAGGTAACTCAGAACACATGTCCCAACTGTATTCATAACTCAGATCACAAGTCACAAATATCAAAACCTTAGGACAAAACAAAACATTCTATTCGACATCCTTGTGAAACTGGTACAAAAACAAAATTTAGACTCAATAACTAAAAAAAACTTCTCTCCCCCTTTTTGGCCAAAAATTGACAAACAAAACCCTCACATGACCAGACCCAAAATGTACTCACCCACACCCGGACAAAGGCCTTAAGGATAAAGAAAAAGTAACCACCACAAGATAAAAAAGGTGAAGGAATGAACTTTTTAAATAGCCAATAGTTCTCTTAGGAAATAACGGTCTTGGTCAATGAGAATGTTATTTGAGGGAGATAACCGAAAAAAAATGCACCATCCAATACAAATTCTGACTGTCTTAATAATTCCAATAACTTTTCATGTAGAGACAAAAAACATGTTTTACACTCCTTTCTAACATGTTCTTGAACCCACCATCCATAATACTCCCTTGATAGTTACAAAGGAAACACGTCCTGCATGATGTCCTGACATCTGGTCAAACATTGTTCGCATTCTCCATTACTTCTTCAGCCAAAAAAATAAAAATGCTTTTACAGAAATATCCATATGTTCTGAAGTATAAGCACATAGTCTTCCATTGGATTATAGGTATACTCCTTTTGCTTAGAATAAGAAACACACACCAAGACATCAAAGCTTCACAAGTGTGACATCCCTTAACTACATATTTCCATGTCCTGCCGTCCATGGATTTAATAAAAGCCACTATACGAGCTTTCCAATAGTGATAGTTAGTTCCATAAAAATGGATGGTCTTTTCACAAATCCTACTTCCCTGTCCATTACCAGAAAGTATCTTCCCTCAATCTCACCCAGATACAGAGCAAGATGCTTACTCTGATACCAATTGAAATCCTGGTATGCAGATATTAGATGTCCTAAGAGATGTCGAGACACTGATATCTGACCAAATAACAATGAACAATATAAACATAGATAAGAATACTGAAAGTAAAAGAACACACAAAGTTGTTAACCCAGTTCGGTGTACAACAACACCTACTTTGGAGGCTACCAAGCCAGGGAGAAAATCCACTAAATAGTATCAGTTGGTAGATATTCAACAAATTATCTTCAGCTTACAATCTAATCACTAGTCGTGCTTAGCTTTTACCTAAGACTCACCTAGGTATGAGACCCCTCTCACTTCTGTTTCAATCTCATCAGTGATAAAACAATAATAACATTGAAATAGAATCCATTCTTCAAAGACACACAATCACTCAATGCTTAAAAGATTAAGAG
Organism: Vicia villosa; assembly: GCF_029867415.1. Lineage (NCBI taxonomy): Eukaryota > Viridiplantae > Streptophyta > Magnoliopsida > Fabales > Fabaceae > Vicia > Vicia villosa. The sequence continues at coordinate 2,439,497 of NW_026704941.1, forward strand.
TAAAGAAAATCTTTCTCTTACACCAAGATGATATTAGAGAGGCTCACAATTACCATGAACACACAAACCCTAAAAGATCACTTAAATATAACACATGTTCCACACATAAATTAGGTTTGTGGCCTTTTATTTATAAACATAGTTTGGACTGAATTTGGACTTCCAAAGCGCAACAAGGCAACTCCTAAAAAGTATGCAAAATCTTTTGCATAGAAGTAGGTATTCAATCAAGGATTTTCTAAAATGTCTCAACATTTAAAAAAACCTACATAGCTTTAAACTCAAACATAATCTCTGTTTTCTCAATTTTGAACTCCAGATAGGATTACTTAATATTCACAGAATATTCAGTAATCTATAATTAAATTAAATATATCCAATCTGCAGAAATGTAGTAGACAGGGTGTCGAATCTTTGTGTCAGGACATCTTGTTCAACATATTACTGCTAAATTAGTTTTACCAAAATTATTATCAAATTGCCTGTCATAATTAGAAAGAATTAACAATAAAAATACTACAAACGAATGTTTAAAAACTTCTATTAAGAATTAGAAATTAATATTTTTTTCCTAACCTACTTTAAAGCTCTTCTTAAAAGGTTTCACTTAGGCAAGAAAAAATAATTAAAAAACATATAAAAGTTAATTTATTTTGTAAAATTTTAAAGATCAATTTCAATCATCTTTTTTTAATCCAATTTGAATATCTAGCAAATAAACCCTAATTTTCATTTCACTCTTGAACTGCAAAGTAGAATCTTGAAGCTTCGATTGAACTCATCGACACATGCATAGTTTCCACCAGTGAGTGAGTGAGTTCCCTTTTTCATTCCCCTAATTTGAGTTTTCATTATCACCATGCGGCACTCTTCAAAGTTCTTGCATTTCCTTTCTCATATGACTTGAATCATTGTGCAAAGCTTTAAATGTATACTCTGAACTATATCCATGATGAGTTGAGTGTAAATTTTCATATGGGTTACTCTGGTTTGTTACATTTGGCAGTTTTAGTCATGGAGCATCACAAAGAGGTAATCAAGAATGGGTGCCATAAGATTCTTGAAGGAATCAATTCAATGTCTTGGGAGAATTTAGACGACCAGCAAGTTCATTCCTTAGTGATGATGAGAGAAATTGCGCGCGGGGTTGTTGATGAACGAGATAGAAAGGTTAGATTATAAAAATATATAAAAAGATGATGATGTTTTTGTGAACAATTTTCCTTCCTCACCAAATTGAGTGGTATTTACAGGTGACTAAGAATGATGTGATTACTGCATTGCGCTACAGCATTGAGAAAATGGTTCACTTTGCTTCTTTCGTGTATTTATTCGTGATTGATTTTGTTAGTCTGGATGTTTTGTTGCTCTCTCTTTGAGCTGACTTGATGCAGTTTGCAGGTGTGTGCATCTAGAGATATCATTCATATGTTAAGTAGGATGTCCTATGAAGGCTTGGATGACCAGAGGATGCATTTAGTTTTGAGGATGAAAGAACTTGCACATGGGATTGTTGATAAGCAACCTAGAGTTGCAATAACTAGGTCTGAGATACTTGAGGACCAAGTAAGGGGTTAATACTATGTAAAGTGTTTTGAGTAAAAAGCTTAATTAAGCGTTCATTCAACGCGGTCTTATCATGTTACTTAATCGCGGTTTTATCATGTTACTTAATCAAGCATTCATTTAACAAGGTCTTATCATGTAACCTAATTAAGTGTTTATTCATTAACGTCTTATCGTCTAAGAGCTTATATAAGTTGTTTCTGCAATCCAAGAGGAAACAAGCTTAAACTTTGAAACGACGCTGTATGTATAAGCCGTCTTGAGGAACTTATGAAAATAAGCTAAAACAAAGGTTTTGGACTTATAATAACCTTTTTTTATAAGCTCTTCCAGACACTTACACAAGTGCTTGTGTTGCAAGATAAGTGCGAATAAGTTCTTCCTTCCAGTTGCCTCAGTAATTTTGGACTTTTCTCCCCTTGTCTACATTTAAGATTTCTCTTAAGGTACATTAATAAGTTTACAGGTTTGCTTTGTGGATGAAGGGGCAAGAGACAGTCCTGTGGTTGATTCGATCAAGATCAGCAACGGGGATATTCTAATTGATGAGGCACAAAGCATGATGCATGAGGATGAGATGTTAGACGTGGACCAGGTTTTAGGATTTGAAAATGGGATAGATGAAGTAGAAGAGTCTCTGCTGTCATCGTGCTTTCAGCAATTTCTTCTGTGGCCTTCCGATGATTGTGTCACCTTTGAGTGGGTTCAGGACATGATGTTCATCCTTGAGAAGGCTTCACAGAAGACATTGCCAACTGAATTCTGTCATGTTGTGCAGACCTTTGTGGTGTTCAAATTGATAGATGCTGCTTGTAATGTTTTACGTAAAGAACCAAACTGTGTGGAGATTAATTGCCTCGGAGAAGATTCTAGAGTCATCGTTGTAGGTGATATACATGGGCAGTTTCACGATTTATTGTTTCTTTTGAAGCATGCGGGAATGCCTTCTGAGAACCAGTTTTATGTTTTCAATGGTAATTATGTTGATGAAGGAGCTTGGGGCATTGAGGTGTTCTTGGTCTTGCTAGCATGGAAGGTAAGATGACGGGACTTAAAAAATTTATAGATATTTCATGAATTTGCCGGGGGTTGTTGCCTCGTTGGTGCATTTTCTCCAGGAGGAGAAAGAAATAACACATAAGAGTACTATATAGAAATAATTATATGACCTAGCAACTTTTACTGTGACCAAATACAAAACTGATACATATTTCTCTTCGATTTTTTATCAGTATGTAAACTCTGTCGTTGTATATTCAGGTCTTGATGCCTCACAGAGTATATCTACTCCGTGGAAATCATGAATCAAGATATTGCACTGAACAATATGGTTTTAAGATAGAGGTACAGACCAAATATGGCAATCAAAGTGAAGACGTGTACAATAAATTCCTAGAGTGTTTCAAGGAACTTCCATTAGCGTCAGTTATTGCCAACCGTGTTTATACTACTCATGGGGGGCTTTTCCGCAGCATTCATGCTGCTACTTCCCCTTCAGAAAAGCCAAAACGGAAAATGACACAAAGGATGGACCTTGGTTCTTTAGCTGATTTATCTCAAGTTAAAAGAAGTTGCATAGATGCTCCACATGAGGGTCCTAACATACTATTGAGTGACATTCTCTGGTCAAAACCATCAAATAGCGATGGTCTGAGGGTTAATGCAGGTCAAAAATTAGGTTTATGGTACGGTCCTGATTGCACTGAGGCTTTCTTAAAGCAGCACAATTTGAAGGTAATATTCCAAATAATAATGACATAACTAAGACAGAATAATAAAGTGCTTATTTATTTTACTGCAATAAGTAGTTTGATTAAGATTTCTTGATCTTCCAATTATTAAACTTGTATTTGATGTCATTTATGTCTATCCTACCAAATTATTATTTTTCTGTCAGCAAGCTATAATCATAGCGTTTTTCTAGTTTTTTATTTTTAATTTTTTTTTTAATATTCCTAGGATCAGGAAGTTCAATGCTAAATGAAAGTAAAAACGTTAGTTCCCCATTCCTCTTTTCATGAATTACCCTTAAACCAGGGAATTTTATCTAGCAGTAATGCTCCCATTTATGTTCATGATTTACATCTCTCTACTTGCCAAGAATGCAAACACTAAAATTCCACATTTAAGTAGCTTATTATCAGGTGTTTGGAAATTTTTTTAAAAAATTGTTATCAGTGACACTTGTCATTGTTCAAGATGAATTGCGTGTTTAGATGTGAACAAAAGAAGCAGTGCAAGTTATAAATATTATTTGATGGCTCAATAGATATTCTTTAAGCTTAGTGAATATTATTCTTCCTGCATAGCTGATCATCAGATCACATGAAGGACCAGATGCAAGGGCTGGTAGGGATGATTTTGGGGATATGTTGAACGGATACAGCATAGATCATGATGGCGAGTCAGGAAAGCTATATACACTTTTTAGTGCTCCAGATTACCCGCAGGTTCAATTTTTCATATAACACTAGCACTTTGTTATTCGTTAATTAAAAAATTGCATTTGTTGCACCTCCAACTTTTTCCATAGCAATATCATAATTCATAATGGTTCACTGATTGATTTTTGGGAACACCGAAGACCACAAGCTTAGTCATAGCTATAAATGCTAGCATGTACTATTGGCCATTGGCTTCCAATTTATGCCATTGTCTATTAAGATTGTCATAATTTTTTTATAAGTAGAATCTGATGTTTGTTTAAAAAGCGTGGTACTCACTCATTCTTATATTAGGTGAAATTTACACGGGTCCATTTCCAAAATGATAGGACTCGCATGAATTTTTCCCAATAAGAGAGCGAGTGTTTTAAAGAGTGTTTTGGAGTGAGTGTTGCTGGCACTACCCGTTTAGGAATCTAGTATGTAGGAATGCATATTTTCAAATAACTTATCTTTGAAATGGCTGAACATTTTATACATAATAAACAAAACAAGTGGTGTAAGATTTGCAACTCTACATATGGGGATTGTTACAGACAGATTGGTTTGAAGAAAACATATATTTTGTACTTTTAGTGTTTGAGTAATTAAATGTAGCTTAATGCAAGGACGTGTTACATTGAGATCTGCAGCATCTGAAGTATCGTATATATCTTTAAAGGTCTCATGTATTGCAGTTTGGGGGGACGAGGTATAACAATGAAGGAGCATATGCAATATTGAAGTCGCCAGATTTTGCAACTCCTTCCTTTCAGTCATTCAAATCAGCAGAAAGACCAATGGTAACAAGTCTTTATCTAGTTATCTTACAAAGATTGAATGGCATACTTCTGTTGGAATCCTACATTGACCCAAGATATAGCCGAAGTTGTTCTCAGAAAACCTAGACAATCCCTACTCATTGAGCTAGCTTTTGGATTGCGGCCAAAATTTAAGATAAAAACATTGAATTTTACAAAATTTCATGTTCCAAATGTCCATCTTGAGTCATGTATTGCCTAAACTCCAACGGTTTCCTTTCAATCATAGGTGATCAGATCAGATGAAAGCCGGCAGTCTCTTAGAGTGGGCAGAAAACTAAGATTTGTATTGAATCTGGAACAGATTTTGAAAAATAATTTAAATAATAAATTAGGAAAATTGTGGCTATCTAGATGATATGTGTAAAACATTTTAAGATATGTGAGAATTGTCCTGTGAAAAATATCTTTTCTTAGAAAATATGTATTTTAATATATTGAAATGTTTGGAGATATAAGGCTGGCTAGGTGGGGGAGTTAACAAGTGGATTGATAAGAGGAAAAATTTGATCCTCACCCTAAACATAACTATACTAGTCATCAGTCATTAAAAAAGTTGAAATGTTTTTTCTATTATCTTCTGTTAATGTTAATTGTTACTGACATCTGTTATACTTGCTTCCCAGGTGTATCCTTGTGTCGATTTTGATGCTGATGATATGGACTTGAGTCAACTTGACTCTTCTCAAATCGTATGTTAGCAAATAGCTTTTCCCATAAGTGTTCCTCTGCTAATGTGTTTTAACTATAGTCTATAAGTTGAATGAAAATGTGTTAAGCTGAATATGAAACATAGTAAGGTTCAGAAGCCCTTGATCATACTATTCAACCGACCAATCATCCTTATATTTTATCATTTTGAATTGTAATTATACTTTCTCTTTTGCTATATGCCCATAAATGAATATAATTTTTTTCATCGTCATCATCATGTTGTATTGCCTGCCAGAGACGGATAATTGAACAAACTTAATTTTGTTGATAAGGACATAGAGGCCTCGACCTCCACCTTTTCGGGTCCTCAAGATGCGCCGAGACCCGAATTCGACTTCGAGTCATTAGGCATATATAATGCCCCAAGTTGGAGTGTTCAGCTTCCGGATGGTTCAGGCGGTTCTCAAGTTGTGCAGGTTCCAAGAGCTCCATTGGTGGAAGGGTTGCCCCTGCCTCCTAACATAGAGGTAGCATCATTTACAATTTACCAACATTTTGTAAATATGGCTAATCCTGAACCAAAATTCTCGATTTTGCAGGAGCCACACGCGGGTGCTTATAATTATTTGTTCGAGCTCGTTGCTGGCCTTAAACACATGATTGCAACAAGGGTGAGTTCATGACATTATATATTTACTATAATGGTCTAAGTTGGATATATGTCAAACTACTGTTAATTTTTTCCTACTCAAATGCTTTTCCATTTCTTCCATGGATTTCGGTACTGCCTTTCTGCATGGTTAAACACATCTAGTTTTTTCACATATATATCTTTTTGGAGGGTAAGTAAGCTAAATCTAATATTTTCAACTCAGGAGACCGAGAACAGTGCTCGTGTATCGGCTTTGCGAAGTAAAGCTAGTAAACGAAAGGAAAGAGGTCACAATTGATGTACACAAATGCCTTGTTATCCTTTGATTACATTACTCAGCTAACATGTATGTCATTCATGTGTAAGTATTAATTTGACCAAGTGATTTTTGCTTCAGAATAAAGAATTCTTAGCATTACTTTCAAGAGCATGGAATAGTTTCTTTTGCAACTTATAAGTTGTTTTGATCATTTCAATCAAATTAAGAAGCAGAAAATTAATAGAGACCAACCAGAGACAACGTGCACCAACCAGACATGATGTGCACGTTCAAAATTAAAAAGGAAACCCTGCTTCTATGAAGAATATTTATTATTCTTCAAAACATTGGACATTGTTATTTAATTAGAAAACAAAGTCTTAAAACTATAATAAAAGAATGGTGTTGCAACTATATTCATTTAGGACAAAGTCTAATTAATATTATTTAATAATGTTGGTTGTAATTAGTACTATATCATATTGAAGTTGTGGATTAATACGTGAGCCATCCACCTCTTGGGAAAATGTCTTCTTGGTTGGTTGTATTTAACCTTGTTGACTTGATCCTTCATTACGCCATTATTATACCACTTGTTTCTTCATGAATAGGACATTACATCTTCATTTACAAAATATCTTTGCCCATACATAAACGACGACTGTATCACAAATTCAATTAGTTTGTTAAGGATTTAAGATTTTAAAAGTTTTTTACAATTAAAATTTTTATATGAAAAATATTGAAAATAAAACTGTTGCTGAACATGGATTTTAATCGATATATCGAGTAATAGCTCTCAACTACCTGCCTTACCATGCAGAGAAACGCATGTTTTCTCCAACACTCCAATTTTCAGCTTCACAATTATCACGTTAAAATGACACTAGGATTTGATATTTAGAATGCAAACATGTTTCTAAACAAACATTATGTGATTGTTTGGATAGTGGTGAAGATTTGGGTCCAATGACTAGCAAACAGTGAGATTGTTCCTCTTAAATTAATCAATTGTAAAGTCGGATATTAAGATTTAAAAAACAAAAGTGATTGTTTGGATAAGAAAATTTTGCACCAGTCAGACGTGGATCTAGTAGAAGCTGGGGAATTGGAAGGTGGTTTTAGACTCTGTGTTATTTTCTAAGTGGTATCCAAACCCAAACTAAGTAACGTGTAAATCAAAGTCAAAGTGAGTGAGGGATGAATATGCATAAAAAAAAAAGTTTGTTTGATTGATTATGTTTTGAAAAAAAATATTACTAGTACAATATTTGTAAACATTTAGGTAAACATTAAGGTGTGTTTGTTTCAAGAATTAAAATTATAATTCAGGAAATTTTATTTTAAGGAACATTATTATCTGGAATTTTATTCCTACCTTTGTGTTTGATAAATTGGTAAATAATTTAAGTTCCCAGAAATATTTATAAAATATATTTTATTTAAAAATTTAAAATAAAAGAGTTTTTTTAATAGGCAATTCCATTAAAAGAGAGCATAAGAGATACTCCATCCATAAAACAACAAATCACCCTCTAAAGCAAAGGAGATGATTAGTGTTCCAATAATAAAAATTACAAGCAACCGAAATATTACAATAGGCAGACATTCAATACCAAGACTTCGATACAATAGTTGTCTTGCAATCAAGGAAACTGAAATCAGAATTATTAAAAAAGATATCGTCCCGATTCAGTCACAAGCACCACACTGTTACGAGCCACACCACCGTCACGATTATTCTGATAAACATGTTGCCAACTTTGGAACAGTTGTGAAAGAAGTTTTTCAACTCAACCAGAGATAGTGGCATCTCATTTCCCAGCCAAGAAATAATACTCTTCCAAACTCCACCCGTAATAGCGCAATTGTCAAACAAATGCGTTAAAGATTCGTATTCCATCCTACACAGCACACACGTCCTGTCCAGATTAATCCCTCTCATGAATAGTAGATCCTTTGTTGGCAATCTGTTCATGATAAATCTCCACCCAAACAGAAGGACATTCGATGGAACTTTAAGGTCGCATAAATATTTTACCGCTTTCATAAGATCTCTATTCAGGAGAGTTAGATGAATAGATGTGAGAAGTTATTAGTGATTACTTTCTTATTTCCATGGGAATAAAAGATTCCCTTCCTATTACATGGGAATAAAAAATAAAAAAACCATGAATAAATGAAACTCCCAAGAATAAAAAGTTCCAAGGCATAATTTATAAATCCTTAAAATAAACATGAAAATCCAAAAAAATTCAAATCTTATTCCTTGGAATAAATTTGGAATCCATGAAAGAAACACCCCTTAGTTTTACTGGACAAAACGACTGTGTGCTACATCTTTAGTCTTGTTTAACTAGTTACACGGGGTACATGATGACCTATGTTTAACTCTCTCTACTCTCCTTTGTAACATTGTTCATTTCTTTGATCCATATTTACACAATCTCTTCAAAACATTACTCCATTTCAATAACTACTTAGTTTGTGACACTACGAACAAGGAACATAAATTTTAATAGAATCTAACACCCCCACTATCTTTGTGGTAAATTAAAAAATATTTGATTAATTTGTATTCATTTTCTTTGTATTTGTCTAACCTTCATTCAACTGAGAGAAAGTTAACCAATCTTAAATTTGACATCTTACCAATTTCGACGAATGAACTATTTATTTTTAGGTTTAAACAAATTCTTGCCTATTGATTGACCTTGAGCTTTAAGATTATGTGTTATAAAGTATAACGATAACTATTGCATGTAAATATTGGGAAATAGATTCTCTTACTTCGAAGTCTCTAACTTTACCTTACTTTAGGCAATTTTGATAGAGAGAAGTGAGAAAGAGAAGAAAAAGAGAAGGAAACATGATGTTAGAGAGAGAGTGACAAAGTTAGAGGGCAGTTCCCTCTAAAAAGTCAGAGGATATCCGTAAATAATGCTATCATTGCACCATAAAAGAGAAAAGTGGTCATGTTAAATCTTATCCCGACTTACGAATATCAAAGCTCATTTTTTTAGATTTGACGATAATCTTGATCTTCTCGATGAATTAAGTGATACCCCTATCAAATAATTAGATTCCTTTTTATAAATAAATAGTTTTAACCGAATCTTACGCTCTTCACCCTTCCTTTTTTTATTTTTCTTTAATTTTTTTCTCTTTTCCTTTTTAAGCACTTTTTTATTATCTTTTTTACTAGGTCTTTGAATACTTCTACATATTTCCTTAGAAAACCTAATATTTTAAATTGGTCACCTATGATTCTCAAATCCAAAATCAAATAAGAGAAATGTTAGAAGTAAACTATCTTGAAATTCTATATGATATTTAAAATCACATTTTGCTTCTTCCTTGTACAACTTATGTGACTTATAAACCATTCTTTACCGATTTATACAACCATAAGCTACAAATTATTTGTGATTAATTTGTTGCTAAAAAGAAATCATGTAGTTTAGAACACATCATCGCTTAACTCTTAACTACTTAACTTGGCTTTGTGATCCATTAACATGTATTAATTGTTTTTTTTGGTTGCATGTCATGTTAGGTCAACAAATCTCCATTACCCTATGTATCTTAATCACTTGCATTTCAATGATCCTCCTCTCCACCAAGTTCTCTACCAAAGATTTCTTAAGGTTTTGTTTGCAAGTTTGGAGGGGAAGAGAGGGGAGAGCTTTGAAAAATAGGAAAAATTGAGTGAAAAGAATAAAAAGATTTTGGGAAGGAGGGTTTTGAATGATTTAATTTTATTCATAACACCAAGAACCCCATAAAATGGGGGAACTCAAAAATTGTATTGTAGGAGGGTTTTGGAGGACTTACATAAATTTTCCAAATATCTTTTAGGTTATTATAGTATTCTGAAAATTAAAAATTTAGTAATGATAATGGTTCTTACATCATTCTAAACAAAATTATTTTTTCGAAAAATGTTAAATATTTTTTTATATTTTTTTTAAAATTTTGATTTCGGAAGCCTTTCTCTCCCTTTCCGAACTCGCAAACAAAACCTAAGAAACTCAATCAAATATTTATCAAAACCTGATTTCTCTTCCACAATTTTTTTATATACTAAAGAAGATATCGATAAGATAGATGCAACATTTAAAACAAAAATTCATATCAAAACAGATGAAATAACATTTATTATTACACTTGCTTTAACTAATTAGTGTCATTCTACATGCCTAACATTTATTTGTTGAGTGAAACTTGACTAATTTTAAATTCAACTATCAAAATTCTTACTGAGTAGATAAAAATAAATTTTAAGTACTAAATGTAAAATTTAACCATGGTAGATTTTTAATGTTGGTTTTTTTTTTAAAATCCACATGTGAAAACTTTCCTTAAAGCTTAAATTGACATTATTTACTAGCACATGGGTCCTTTCAAAGATAAAGTGGGACGCATTGAAACCTTCTAAAGGCTAATTACCTTGACTTGTTAAATTAATTTGACCATAGCTCAGCTCTAGTACAATCTAAATTTTTAAAAACTTTTTATTTTATAAAACTAAAGCAAATAATCGTTCCGGAATCAAAGGAAGTAAAATTGTTTAACTTTTATTAGCACTAAACATTTCATTTCAGAAAACATTGGTATATAAATACTACATTATTAATTACATTATTAATTATTAATTATTCTTAATAAAAGCTCAACATAACATATTAATTATTAACAACATTATTCCACATCCTAAACCTGTAATTTGATTACCGTTCCTTCTTCATTTCCTACTTTGTCTCTTTGATCAATCAATCAATCCTTTCATTTTCACTCTAATTAACCAGTTAATTAATAGTTTAATCATAATAACAGTAACACTAATCAACTTGTGTTTCGTTTTCGTACGGTAAACGCCGTTAGAACCGCTCTATCATCATCTCACACCATCTCAATTATCCAATTCAATTTTTTCCCCTTTCTCTTTCTCTAGGGTTTTTCTTCCACCAATTTCCCAATTCAATTTCACTATCTCTTTTCATTCCACTACGACGTCGTTTCACCATGATGCCCCCGGGCCTCGTTTCCAATCTCCAAGAAGCACTTCTCAACAGAAAATCAACCACCAATCCTCAACCACAAGATGATGAACCTAACGACGCCGTTTCGTCTTCCGCCGACGAACCCGTCGAGTTCGATGAATCTAAACCTATTGTGTTGCTCACGAATAGCGAGGGAGTTGAATCGCCGGGTCTTACGAACCTAGTTGAAGCTCTCGTTCTTCAGGGACTTTACAATGTTCATATTTGCGTTCCTCAATCGTGCGTTCTGTTTAAGAAATCGATTTTTGATTTTTGATTTTTGATTTTTTTTGTTATAGAATTTGAATAATGTGGAATGTGTTTGTAATTTTTGTTAGTTGCTGAAATGGTTGCTTTAGGGATAAATCTGTTTCGGGGCATTCTGTTACGCTTCGAGAAACTGTGGAAGCTTGTTCGGTTAAAGTTAATGGTGCTTTTGCTTTTGAGATTTCGGGTATAATCTTCATTCATTCAAATCTGTTTCTAAATCTGCTTCATTCAAATTGAAAAGCTAAATTTTTTTATCAAAAAAAAAAAGTTTTTATTTATTTATGATACTACTAATAGAAATGAATTTGTTATTGTTTTCTGATTTGTAATTTATGATGATTCAGGAACTCCGGTGGATTGTGTTTCGTTGGCTTTATCTGGGGCATTGTTTTCGTGGTCAAAGCCTGTGTTGGTTAGCATTTATTGTTGTTTTCTTTCTTACAAATGTAAATTGAATCATGTCTGTGTTTGTTGTCATGATGAAATGCTGTGATATATATGCATCGTGATTTGATGTGATTTGAATTGAATTGAATTTCAGGTTATTAGTGGGATTAACCGGGGATCAAGTTGCGGTCATCACACGTAAGTTAGGGATAAATTATGTAAATCTGACTTTCCCACTTTTCATGTTGTAATCTTATGCATGTATTGATTTCGTTTTGAGATGTGTATCTTTGTATCCCATGCTTTGAAATACTCTAGGTTTTACTCGGGGGTTGTTGCTGGAGCTAGGGAAGCATTGTTATGTGGTGTACCATCATTATCAATATCATTAAACTGGTTAGTTGATGATTCTGGACATTTGGTTTTTGGTTTCGACCAGGGTTTCATGCTAATGATTGTGAATTGGTGGTATCTTATCCTGTTATAGGAAGAAGGATGAAAGCCAAGAAACTGATTTCAAGGATGCAGTAGAAGTCTGTTTACCGTTGATAAATGCAGCTATTAGGGATATTGAAAAGGGAACTTTTCCCAAAGAGTGCTTTCTAAATATAGAAATTCCGAGGTCACCTTTGAGCAACAAGGTGTGTAAGTTTTATTATAAATCGGATGATTTTGTTTTTATATGTTTCACTGCGTTGTGCAAATACTCTAGCCCTCTAGGTTTTTTGTTATATATTGTACAAAATCAAGTGTGCATGAAAGTATTCTAGTTGGCCATTGGAATTGGATGAACAAATGATTTCTTTGTTGTTCCTTTCTTGCATATTGTTAACACTGATGCAGTGGTATCCTTTTATTGACAGGGTTTCAAATTGACCAAGCAAAGTATGTGGAGATCCACTCCAAACTGGCTAGCTGTTTCAAATAGCCGCTATCCAACTGGTCATTTCTTGGCCAACCCACAAGGTGGCCTAGGTCTTCAGTTTGCACAGCTTGGCCGAGATGCATCTGCAGCTGTAAGTATTCCACACTATATACAAAGCATGTGCTATGTTGATATTTTCTGTCTAGTCTTAGGAGGGATTTTAGTGCATCTACACTGTCGATGCTGATATTAAAATTCGTATCTTGTTCAGGGTGCAGCTCGTCGGTTAGCTACACAGAAAAAGAATTTGGAGATTATAGAATCAACTGGAGCTGCAGGAAAACCTGATACCAACAGAGTGAAAAAATACTTCAGACTAGAGGTAAATGGGAGGATGAGGGGGATCTTGATTAGAGTTTGTTATCATCTTGTACAACTCCTATTAATATCGAAGTTAATCTATTTCCAACACTAACTAAGTTTAGATGATACCAGTTTGTGGAGAATAGATTATCAGAGAGGTTACCTTCATCCTTGAGAAGATTTATTAAGTTTTTAACCATGAGTTTTATCGTTCTTTGTATTTTAGATTTTTAATTTGTTCCCTTCATACATTATGTGTAAGTGAACTTAGCTACATTCTACTTGTACCTTCAGTTTTTGGAGAAGCAGCAGGAAGAAATAGAAGATGAAGATCTGGATTACAGAGCACTTGAAAGTGGATATGTAAGTTGGAACATTAAATTATTTTCTCAATTGATATACGTTCTTGGCAGTTGCACGCAACTATACAAGTATCTTCATGTGCTGTCATACATGTACCAATTTTGTCCCCTTCTCATTCTGATGGATTCTTGTATATGATTTGGAGAAACAGGTTGCAGTGACTCCGGTATCTGTTTCTCCTCATATTGAAACCGATATTCAAACGACAACTTCAGATTGGATTTCTGCTGTGATTCCCGGTGGAGACTAAATTAAAAATTCAGTGTGTTTGTGTTATGTGTACATCAGAGATTTGAGAATTCTTTTTCCTTTTTCTTCTTTAAAGCAAAGATGGAGCAGAAGTGGTAGAGTCATCACACCAATTCAATAGTTGATTTGAATTTGTACTCTTTATTTTTACACTTTTTTTTGGGTTTCCTTCTTCATTGTTTCATTTCCCTTGGCCACTTAGTTATTTTATTTCTGATTTGAAGCAAAAGCTTCTTGTAATTTGTTGGGCATGTTTTAGAAAAATGCCATTTGGTCTGTTTGTAATATCTATTGCTAGCAAAACACTGCAACACAGCTTGTAACATTTGTTTCAGATAGTTAAACTTTGGATTGATTATTTATTAGAAATGTGATCTAATGGATACAGTTTTTGTTGAAAGAATTAAATTTTCAAATTGAATGCAATTAGATTTTGTAAGTTAAGTTTGTTTATGAATTTTGAAACAAAATTAATGACCGACAAGTAATAATAGAAGTAACTACTGTGTTTAATGCCAAAACTGGTCTACCACAGAAGATCTAGTGTAGAGCAGACATTGATGAGATGGAATTTAATCATTGTCGGCTTCATGAATGAAAGCATTGAAGGTTCTTTTACCACAATGTTTGGCTTCTATTAGTACGGCTACTAAAACACTTCATTCAAACCAAACAAGCTAGCTACTAGTATCTACTAATCCTGATACATACCAAAATTGTATGAATGAGTCATAAATTTATTTAGTTTTATTTTGATATCCTAATTTACAAATGTTAAGTACTTTGGTTTTTATAGTTCTTTTCCTTTCTATTATATTCTTACACTTTGATCCTTTATATAGTAAATATTTTAAAATTTAAGAGTAATGTTTGTAAAGAATAATTTGTCAGTTTTATAGTTTTACAAGTATAAGTTACTTCAACTGCTAAGCTTATTAAACATTATAAATTCAATCAAATATTTTAATAGTCATTAGCTAATTTAAAAGCTATATCAAATATTTTATTAGTCATTAGCTAATTTAAAAGCTATGAAATTATCTTATCAACCATTTTCAACTATCAAGGCCCCGGACTTGGATCCTCTCCTTTCAATTTTTCTTTCCACTTCTCTCCTTCACTAATTTCTCTCTATCTCTCTCTTATATTTCATCTCTCTTATTTAATTTATAATTTTTTATTAATCATCTATTTTAATTTACACTTACTTGAGTGAAAGAGAAGGAAGGAGGGAAGGAGAGGATCCAAATTAATCAAGCCCCATAGTTTATGGGAAAAGACTTAAGTGACTTTGAAGCGCCAAAGTCATAGTCACTATGACTGTGCCTTTTTCTCTCATTTGCACTTCAATCTCTCTCCTCTCATTTTCCTTTTTTTTTTTCCTCACTTTTTCTATCACGAAAACGAACTAAAGTCACTAAAATTATGTCATTTCAAAGTCATTGAAGCCTCATCCTAGTTTATGAGAGCACATAACATACGGGCAAATGAATATGTATAGAAAGTGAACCACTAAAATTTTAAGACTCATGTTTTAAAATTTCAAAAGTAAACTTATATTTGATTAAATATATAACATTAGTTAGATTGAGTTATATTTAATCTACATAATTACCAATATTCATTTATTTAATTAAATAAATCATATATTAACATACTAATATTTAGGGTTGGAAATGAGTCGATTCGAGTTGAACTCGCCTCAACTCAGTTCGACTCGTTAAGAATTGGTCGTGGTCGAGTTCGAGTTCATCTCAATTTTTTTCTAGCTCAAACTCGACTCGTTAAGAATTGGTCAAGTTTGAGTTCATCACAAACTTTTTTCAGCTCAAACTCGATTAGTTAGAAGTTCACGAGCAACTCAGTTCAACTTGTTAGGTTTATCTCATTAGGTTCAACTCGCTTGTTTCACGGACTTAAAAGTAATTTTTAAAGTATATATATATATATATATATATATATATATTTGACATTTTAAATTAATATATTTTTAAATAAAAATAAAATCTGTCGAAAAATAAAATAAAAGTCATTAAATTGAAATTTATACGAGTTGATTTTATTTGTATAATTATTTTTAAAAATATTTTGCTCACTTAAGAATATAAATTATCAATTAAAACTATTAGACTAAAAGGAAAATGAGGCATGCTATGTTTACACTCAATTTTCCTACAATCTATCTACATAGCTTTTTTCAAAGCATGGTAAGCATTAGCACAAAACACAAGGCAAAAAAAAAAAAATTTAAAAACAAATGTACATGAAAGAGTATATAAATACGGTGTTGATATCATTTTTGGTGTAATTTTAGCATTTGTGAAAAAAATATGGGACTAAGATTTGAAGCAAATACTTAAACCTACTCTTAAAGACAATATGATCTATCTCATATATAATCGAGTTGACTCATGAACCTAACGAGTCGAACTATGTATAGTTCAAGTTCAGCTCATTTAGTTAATGAACTTAGTTTTTACCTCATATTCAACTCATTTGATTCATGAACCTAGTTCAACAATTTAATTTTCGGATCGAATTTCGAACTATTTTTGAGTTGGTTCGGTTCATTGTTAGTTCTACTAATACTAATGTGAGAGAGATGATTATAATGTGAGACAATATCACGCAAAAAAAATCATTAAAAAATCATCTCTTTAAAATGGAATTAATGATAGATTTAGAGTTTGAATTAATGACAGATTAAGGAATATTTTTGAATTTAAGCATGATGTTCATCTTAGCGACAAATTTATCATAATATATATTATTAAAGATTCTTGCTTCACTCACCGTTTTCTTGGTCTCATTCTTAGTTTTCTTATACTTTTTTAAGTTTATGAATTTTACATATAGATCACTCTTTAAAAGAATCCTTTTTCTAAGTTTCGGAATTACAACTAGACCACTTTTTAAAACAATCATTTTTTACCTTAACTTTACCCATGACACTTTTCCACCACCGTGATTCTTTACCTCTAGGTCCAAAACCTCTTGATTTATCCAACATCTCCTTAGCCACTTTTATAATCTCTTGAGCCATCTTATTCTACATATCATTTGCACCTCATTATGCTTGTCCAAACCCTCCCTCCAAAATCTTGTCTTGAAAAATTCCTTGTGTTTTACTCTGCAAACGCCACTATTTATCCGTGGCTCTACCATATGACTGCTTCTCTTTGTTCTCTCTTTAATTCTTACATGTATAATAAATAAATAAATAATTGAAGAGAGATAATGTTAAAATTTGAAATAAATGAAAATTTAAATTATAAAAGTGACAAGTATAAAAATAAAAATAAAATGGTGGTGGAGTATATATAACAAAGGTTTTATGGTTTAAGGTGCTAGTTGCAAAATATGAGATGAGGAAAGGTGATAGAATTTTGGGAGGAGATAGTAAGACATCTAAATGATGAAGGGATTTGATCGGTGTTAGAATGAGGTTGGTGTGAGTGATTAGGGATGTACAAAATATTCGGTTGTGATGCTCAAGTCTATAACCAACTCCAAATCACTTTTAAATATTCAAATATAATTGAATAATTATTAACTAGTTTAGTTATTAATGGCTTGATTATCCATTCATATAATCTGGATATAATTAAATGGTTATTAACCGGTTAAATTATTTTGGATTCAATTATAATCTGGTTATTATCCAAATCCAAATATTTTAATTCTCAAAATAAATTATTATTTTTGAAAGAAAAAAAATTCGGAAAAAATAATTTTCAAAACTGGATTTTTTTTAAAAACCGGTTATATAATCATAACCAAATTTATGACCGATTTTATAATCATTTTTGATTAAAATATGGTTATGATTATAATTCCAAACCATTTAAATAATTTAAAAATGATTATGGTTTGGTTTTTGAAAATAACTAACCATACACACCCTTATGAGTGATGATGGGTGGTTTGATGCCAATAGTAAGAGAATTGTAAGCAACGGGGAGAACAACCTGTTTTGAAAAAATAGATGAATTTTTGGGTGCTAGGTTTACAAGACTTTATGACCATATTTAGATAGGAATATATTAGTAGTGAAGATGTACTGGGTTGGGGTGAGGGATCATTTGAGATAATTGGAAAGGGAGAAGGCATTTATTTGTCTGGGAGAAGGAAATATTGGAGGAGTGTTTTTTGGCGTTGATTAATTTTAGTTTGCAAATGCATGTTCATGATAAATGAGAATGCTGGCTTGATTCTGAAGAAGGATACTCCATCAATGGAGGTTATTATTTATTAATTAGGTGACTTAGCCATACTATTCGATAGTAAAGACAATCATTTGTAACAAGTTAGGTCTCTCTCAAAGTTTATCTATTTGCTTGACTTCTTTTCTTTAACTGGCTCATATTTGTTTGTTTGGTGGAAGAATCCTAACGGTTTTTTGGTTAAGGCAATTTATGAGATGATTATAGAAGGTGACTCTAGGAGTCAAGGCTTGGATGAAAACGTTCTAAGGAGTTATCTTCTTTATGTAAAACTAAGATTCCGAATAAGATGTCTATTTTCGGATGGAGGTTACTTTTGAATAAGATTCCCAATTGGAAGAATTTGGCTTCTCGGGGTATTTTATTCGGCTAGGATAATTTGGTTCGTCCTTTGTGTTTGTTGGCGGAGGAGGATACAAATTATCTTTTTGGGAATTGTTCGGTCACTTTAGGATGGTGGAGTAGTTTCTTGGATTGACTTCATATTGATGTATTCGCTATTTCAAATAATTTATTTGACCGTCTTATTGCTCTTAAGATTTTTTGTAAGTCTCTTTTTGCTGTGAATACTAGATGGCTTTTCAGTTTGACTTTTTGTTGGAGTATTTGGTGTTGTAGGAATGAAATCCTCTTTAATTGGGGGGGGGGGGGGGAGGGATGTTGGTCAATATAAATACTTTGGAGATGATTAAATTTTTAATTTGGGAATGAATTATCACTTTCTTTAAGTTGAGTGACAACCTTGTTTGGTCTATTGGTGTGTTAATCCCGCCTCTAGTATTGGGCTTGTCTAGTTTTTGTTGGTTAGTGGGGATGGTAGTTGTTTACTTCCATATCATTTTTCTTTATATGCTTTTGGGTTAGCACCCCTTATGCTATTTTAATATAAGTCCATTTGCTTATAAAAAAATAAATAAATTTTGCGGATCGCATTTGATTGAAAAAGATGTTAGGATCGGTTTTTAGATGATTTGGGTAGCGTGTAGCCAATGTAAAGAAAATATTTTTTAAAACTGTTTTTTTTTTATTTTAAAAATCGATTATATAATCATAATCAAATTTATAACCGATTTTATAATCAGTTTTGATTAAAATATGGTTATGGTTATAATTCCAAACTATTTAAATGAAGGATAGAAAAACACTTAGAAATGGGGGGTTTGAATAAGTGTGACTTCAAAAACTTGTAAATAAAAACAATTAACACAATTATTTTTATCATGGTTCATTGTTAACGAAACTACTCCAGTCCACCCCCTTAGAGTGATTTACCTCAACTGAGGATTTAATCCACTAATCCAACTGATTACAATGGTTATCCACTTAGAGACCTTCTAAGTCTTCTAGAGTCTGCAAATCACAACTTGATCACTCTAGGAACCTTTTAAAAACAATGTAAAATAATGTTTACAAGAGTAAAATTGCTTCTAATAAAGCTGTAATCACAACAGTGATATTTCTCTTAAGTTCTAAGCTTAACACTCACTAAATATTACAAAAGTTTGTGAGGTTGAAGATGAAGTTCGTGAGATTTGAATTTGACAGCGTTTCAGTATTATGCACAAGTGTTCTACTTTGCTTCTGATCAGAACTTCTATTTATAGGCGCTGAGAGGAAATGACCGTTGGGAGCATTTAATGCTTTGCGTGAATAGTACAACTCTGCATTTAATGTTTCACACTTTTGTCAACTACCTCGAGCCTTGCTTTTCCTGCTTTTACTGACTTTGCCTTTTGTAGCTTCTAACGTTCCTTTTGTTAGTCAGAGATTAGACGTTTCAGTCTTTCATCTTGTACTTTCTTCTGGACTCAAATTTTGTGAGTAAAAATGTTTGAATATCAGAGTCAACAGCTTGGTGCAGAGCATCTTCTTGTCTTCTGACTTTGAAGAGCTTGAGCGTGATACCATCAGAACTTCAGAGCTTGTTCTTCAGACTTTCATTCTTCTGATGCTTTCAGTTCATGTTCTGATTCTGCTTGATCATCTTCTGATGTCTTGCCAGAGCATGTTCTGATGTAGCCATCCAGAACCTTCGGAGTGAGTTGCTTCTGAGAGCTGATTTGTGCACACTCTTTATATATTTCCTGAAATTGAAAATGCAAAGGATTAGAGTACCACATTATCTTATACAAAATTCATATATAATGTTATCATCAAAACATAGAATATTGATCAGAACAAATCTTGTTCTAACATTAAATAATTTTAAAATGGTTATGTTTTAGTTTTTGAAAATAACCAACTATGCACACCCCTGTGAGTGATGATGGGTGGTTTGATGCCAATAGTAAGAGGATTCTAAGCAACGAGGAGAACAACATGTTTTAAAAAAATAGATGAATTTTTTGGTGCTAGGTTTACAAGGCTTTATGACCATATTTAGATAGGAATAGGTGAGGGAACATTTGAGATAATTGGAAAGGGAGAAGGCATTTATTTGTCTGGGAGAAGGAAATATTGGAGGAGTGTTTTTTGGCGTTGGTTAATTTTAGTTTGCAAATACATGTTCATGATAAATGAGAATGCTGGCTTGATTCCGAAGAAGGGTACTCCATCAATGGAGGTTATCATTTATTAATTAGGCGACTTAACCATACTCTTCGACAATAAAGTCAATCATTTGTAACAAGTTAGGTCTCTCTCAAAGTTTTTCTATTTACTTGACTTCTTTTTCTTAACTGGCTCCCTACTAAGAACATTCTTGTCCACTATAGTGTTTCGAATCCTAACTTTTAGTCCATACTATGGTGGAGGTGAAAATGATGAAAATTATAATTTGTTTGGTGATTCATTGCGAACCATAGCAAATTGGCTAGATATTTAGTGACAAAGACTTTTGGAACACTGGTTCTTGGATTTGGTTAATTAAATTTCGTGAAGGCTTTTCTTATGAGGATGATGGGGAGTCCCTTGTGGATCTGTTGAGACTTATCAATTCGGTGCAGCCCGTGATTGGAGTTTCAGATTTGTTTTTTTGGTGGAAGAATCCTAACAGTTTTTCGGTTAGGGCAATTTATGAGATGATTATAGAAGGTGACTCTCGGAGTCAAGGCTTGAATGAAAACGTTTCTAAGGAGTTATCTTCTTTATGTAAAACTAAGATTCCGAGTAAGGTGTCTATTTTCGGATGGAGGTTACTTTTGAATAAGATTCCCAATATCGATACTTTGGGGATGATTAAATTGTTAACTTGGGAATGAATTATCACTTTCTTTAAGTTGAGTGACAACCTTGTTTGGTCTGATTGGTGTGTTAATCCTGCCTCTTGTATTGAGCTTGTCTAGTTTTTGTTGGTTGGTGGGGATGGTAGTTGTTTACTTCCATCTCCTTTTTCTTTGTATGCTTTTGGATTAGCACCTCTTATGCTCTTTTAATATAAATCCCTTTGGTTATAAATTTTTTTTTTGCGGGTCGCATTTGATTAAAAAAGATGTTAGGATCGGTTTTTAGATGATTTGGGTAGCGTGTAGCCAATGTAAAGGAAATATTTTTAGGCGGTGGTGACTTAAGCCTAAGAAAAAAATCCCTGATTTTAATTTTTGGTGGTTATTCTAATAGTTTGCATCAATTATAATTTATAATTGTGGCCGATGTCTTTTTGTTATGTTAGTCTTTATTAATATTATTGATAGAATCCATAAAAACTATAGAAAAGGGAAAATATAAAAGAATGTTATAAACTTTTTATTGATCAAAATGAGAATTTAATTCATAAAATGATACAATCATACTTATACAAACTAAGAGTATTATTAACCCCATATTTTGTAACTAACTTACAACTAATAACTAACTCTCATCTAATATAATCAATTTGTAATTAACTTGAACTAAAACTAATATCTCTAACACCCGCCTCAAATTGGAAGGCATTTACAACACTTCTAATTAGGAAATAACAACACAAATGTAATCAACAAAAATACAATTATAGTGTGTTTGGATGAAACATTTTAATGAGGAAAAATAATTTTTTAAGAGAATTTAAAACGACTCGACCAAAATTTATTGTTTAGATGAAAAATATGGAGAATCGTTAAAATAATATAAATTTTTGAAATATTTTATTCAAGTTAAATTTAAGGAATTTCAAATGACACTAAAAAAATAAAAAATTTGAAATTGTTCATTCACTCAATATAACGTGAATGTTAAATCGTTTATTGTTATTTTTTCAAATTTCGCAAGATGATCCTCATATTTTAAGAAAATTTTAAATTCACCCCAAATTTTTCTAGAAAATTGTAAATAAATCCCTAATAATTTTCAAAATTTTAAATCAATCCCTTCAAATTTTCAAAAATTACAAGTTGATCCCTATTTTTCATGTTTTAAATTCGGCCATAAAATTTTAAAATTTATGAAATGATTCCAAAAATTTATCAATGAATCGTTTTAATGCTCCATCCAAACAATTTTTTTAAAAATAAATAGATTTTAATTAAATCATTTAAATTGCTTAGAATTTTGAATTGCTTAAAAATTCTCAATCATCTCATTCAAAACACACTCTTAATGTAAAAAAAAAATAGTAAACTTCAAATTGATTGCAATTGAAGTGCATAGCTTTTAGAAGTTTTAGACCAATTCTTGGATCTTATCAATCTTCTTTTGGTGTCTCTACAATATTTTCTCTAAAACAAGAAGAAACTCCTCTCTTGGGGAGCAACCTTCTAAAATTTCAAATAAGTCAACAAAAGTTTTGCCATCAAATAAAAATCAAAACTCAAAATTTTAACCACTCGAAGAAAACAAAGGTCAAACACTTAACCATCAATAATGTTTAATAGACTAAGATAATTAACTGTGAGACTAATTTTATAAAAATTTAGTTTTATCTTTCTCTTCTTCAATCTCCAATAAGAAGTTTAGTAACCTTTAAACACCCATTCTAGATGCTTTAAAAAGGAAGATAAGAATCCAATTTTAAATTGTCTTACATTTTCTTATAGATCAAGTGTTTTAATGAAAAAGGAATAGAGTGGAATTATTTGAATCATGAATGAATAATTTTGGGCCTACACAAAGGTCAACAAGTTGGGCTTTGATCTACTTTATGTCCAAATGACATGAAATGAGAGGCTTGTGGGCCTGTTTTTGTTGATCTTTACTGCAACCTTTTTTGTCCAAAATTGTCACTTCACATGTCAATTTCAAAGACTTGCATGTTATTATGAATGAAATGCAAGAACCTCTTAGCCTAGATTCTTCTCACCTTTGGGACACAAATGTTGCTTACTTTATGTGCATGTTTGATTAAGATGCAAATTGATGTCAACAATACATGATAATGTCTCTTTCTTTCTTTCACAGAGCAACAATGATAAAAGAGTTTGGAGGTGAAAATTACTTCAATCTAAGCGGATTTCACGCCAAGAAAAATCCAAATAGGTTGAACTACACTTTTCACTTGTTGCAATACTAACTATATATATATTGTGTGTTTCTTTATTCTATAAAATTAAGTTAACTAAAATAGGAGAGTGAGGCAAACCTTGATTTGGGTGTAGCAAGATAGGAGAGAAAATAATATTCTTATAGTTGAAAAAATTATAACTTATTTTTGTTTTATATTAACTATCGCATTTAATTATTTTATACAAATTAAAAAATTTATTGTTTTTTTTTGTCAAATTCAATAAAAGACTTTGGGTAATGAAATGGAAAAGATTTAAAGAGATTTATTGTAAAGATATTGATCAAACATGCAATCCTCATTTGAATTATGGTATCATGTTGGCACTTGTGGACATGGAGGAACAAAAATATTTTTGATGAGAATTTTAATCACCTAAATAATACTACTACTTAGGTGATTCTCATACAGATTGACATTTAGGTGATTCTCGTGCTGATTGACATAAAGGACGAAATTCACTTGAAAAAGCTAATATTAATCTTTTAGGTGACAACCTCCTTTGAAATGGTGTTATTTTAACGGATACTTTTTGCCGGTAACGGCTAGCGTGCTCCGCCTCTCTGCTCCTTCATGTCGCCTTCTTCCTGCCTTTCATGGTTGTCTCGCTATTATTTTTGGAAACATACTTACAATCTTCAGGCGCTCAGGTTCTGATTGGGAAATCCACTCCTCAAAATGTCAAAACATTTGCCTCAGTTTTTTCGATAATGTTAACATCCCATTAAGCCAACGGCTTATCCCTTGCTTGAAAGGGGACATATTAGTCATCTCTATTTATGAAGAAGAATACAACCTTGGGGTGGAAGCTTGTAAACATCATCTTCATGGTCGTGTTTGCTCTATGAATTAGTTTTTAAAACTTGCTCATTCGCGGTGGTGTGAGACATGTATGTCTGAAAGGATATAACTTGTAGACATGGAGTTATTCACCTTCTTCAAATCGAGAGTGTTCGAAGGCTTTAATTGACCCAGTAACCTAAAGCAAAAAATATTAATATTAATAATTTGGAAGAAATGTGCTTAATACTAATTAAGTGATATAATTAAAATAGAATTATATCTAATATTTAAAATGATATTTTTTAAAAACTGTTTTCTTTTACAAATGCGACAATTATTATGTTGTGATGTCTCAATGTGAGAGTAAGAAAAATCCTGAACTGAATGATTTTAATTTCTCTTCTCTAAAGAGGTTATGGAGTTTAATTAGGGATGATCAGGGATTATGTTTGATCAATTTCATTATTTTTCATTTCTACCTTGTAGTTTTGTCTCTTATTTTATGAATTTGATCCCTAAATCTAAGTCTCTTACTCTGTTGGAAGATTTCTGGCCGATATCTCCGATGAGATCTTTGTATAATTTGGTGTCTAAAGTGTTGACTACTAGACTTGGAATGACAATAGATAAGCTTATTTCCACTAATCAATTGACATTTATTAGAGAAATATTGTTGGTTGATGAAGTTGTAGCTATGAATGAGTCATTGACTTGGCAAAAAGAACACAGAAAGCTTGTCTTATTTTTAAGGTGAATTTTGAGAATATGTATGATTTAATGAGTTGGAGTTTTATGAATTATATGTTTATCAGGTTTCAGTTTAATGATAAGTGGAAGTCTTGGATGAGAGCTTATATTTTTCTGGAAATCTTGTGGTGCTCATTAATGGGTGTCCAACTAAAGAGATTACCATCAAAAAGAGTATGAAGCAAGGGGATCCTCTATTCTATTTTCTTTTTCTGCTTGTTGTTGAGGGGCCTAATGGCTTAGTTTCTTGGGTTATGGATCTCGTGCTTTACTCCGGGTAGAGAGTGAGATCCTCTAATTTGGTGGTTTATAATCTTTAGTATGCAAATGATATTTTCTTTTTGGCGGTCCATACAGTTGAGAACTTGTGGAGTATTAAGGGATCCTTAGAGGTTTTGAGATGACTTCATGTCTTTAGGTTAATTTCTTTAAGAGTAGATTTATATGAGTTAATGTGGACTCTATCTTTTTGGACTCTACTAGTGATTTTCCCCACTATAAGATTAAAACCATATCCTTTAAGTATCTAGGTTTTCCCGTGGGGAAAATCCTCGGTTTGAAACTACTTGGGACCCAGTAGTTAATTTTCTAACCAAGACACCTCACTCTTGAAAGCACAAATATGTCAGTTTTGGTGGTCGAGTGGTTTTACTTAATTCAGTGCTTAATGGCATCCCTATTTTCTATTTTCTTTTTTTAAGATGAATGTGAAGGTTTAGAAAAAGATGGTAAAAAATCAAAGAAGGTTTCGAGGTGCTAAGATCTCTAGGGTCAAATGAGAGACAATGTGTAAATCTAAGAGTAAATAGGGGGGGGTAGAGGTTTGAGATCTCTGACTGATTAACTTAACCCCCACCATATAAATGGAGATGGATATTAATTACAGGTGCTTTTGGTATTTGGTTTGATATTTTAGTTGCTATATATTTTTCTTCAGTTATTTCTTCTCTTCAGGTGGAGGGCCATGGGCTTCTAACCAAGTTCTAACTAGTGAAAAAGTGTGTCTCATATTGGGTCCAAAGAGGATGATCTTACTTATTAATTTGTTGATGGTATCTTAAATAAAAATGAAACCAGGCCTCTAGACTTATTTCTAGAAAGATCCATAGGTTGGATCCATTCCTCTTAAGAATAAGTTCCATTGGATGTTTACCATCTTTAATCAACCTGATGAGTTAGTGGGAGAAACCAACTTGTGGGAAAATAGGAATCTAACATGGGATTTAAGGTGGTGGAAACCTTTTTTTATTCGTGAATTACCAATTGTTGATAATCTTCATTCTATTCTTAAAGGCTTTACTCTCTTTGAATATAGTTACATGTAATTAGATTCATTGAAGATATGTTATATTCTTTGTTGTTTTTTCTTATCATACTCAGTTAAACCTTAATAACTCTTATTTTCCTCTTACCTTGTTGAGGATCCGACCCTTTCTCTCATCTAGATTAACTGGATTCCTTCTAAGGTTGAAGTCTTTTCTTGGTCGCTTTTGCAAGATACATTTTTATCTAGAGAAAACCCGTTTAAATAGGGGGTGATTGTTGATCTAGATGAGATCCCCCGTTCCTTTGTGGGGGTTAGGTTGAGTCGGAGTCTCATCTTTTTGTCACTTGTGAGTTAACTTTGTTAGTATGATATAAGTTCTTTTCATGTTTGAGTTGGTATGTCATTTTATCTGGTGATCATATATTTATGTTTGAGTTTTTCCTCTCTTTTGGTGGTAGGGCTAAGTCTAGCATGGTTTTTCTAGAACTTGCCATTTTGTTGGCTGGTCTATTTAGATGATGCGTAGCGATGATATTTTTACTGGTGTGTCAACAATTATGAAAGAAGTGGAGGAGAAAAGTCTTTGTTATGACTTGGAAATGGTTTTTAGGTAGATCAAAGGTGACCTCATGCACTTTCTCTGGTTGATATTAGAACCCTATCCTCTACCTTGAATCTCTTGTGAATCAAGTTTTTTTGTCTTGATTTTGGGTTTAATTTTGAAATGTGGTTTTTAGTGTTTCTCTGTGTGGGTTCTAATCTGTTTCTCTGTAGGGATAACTTTTTAAGTTAATTGGGATTTTTTTCTATTGGTGTTCTTCTAGGCGCTCTTGTTGTTATTGTTTTGGTTTTCGTTTTTGTATTTCTGTTTTTTTTTGGTGATCAGTTTGACACATCTTGTGTGATCTGAAAATAAACCTATCTTATCTACTCCGGTGATTTACCATATTTTTACATTATACATTAGTTTTCCATTATTGAAAATCAAATTGAGATTTGATGAAGTGAATCTCTGATTCATCTTTATTGACATTGTATTCATTTAATGATCAAGTGTTTACACACAAGAAAGAGAAGCTATATATAGACTTATAAAAAATATTGGTTAGGAGTTTAACAATCTTTATTCTTCATAACCATTTTTCTAACAATTTTTTAATCACCATACTAACTATAGTAACTAACTCAACTAATTCATTTTACTACACTCATAATACCCTCGTAACAGATTTGGGGATGAGGCATACCACAATTTTATTTGGATATTTTTTTTATCATTATATGATTTTTCATTCCATTTTATTTCAAATAATTGAAATAGTCTATTTGGTAAAGTCTTGAGAATAAGAAGGTACAAGAGCGAGAGATCCTGACTTTGAATCCCACATTTTTTTTTATTTTTTTCCTATTTTATTTTGTTTCTAATTTTTTTATTTATTTGCAAAAATCTCAAAATCACAAAAAAAGGTATTTTTAATCCTTTTATATTTAATTTTTTGTATTTTTAAATTATACATTTTTAAAATATTGTATTTTTCACGTTTTCCATTTTAATTAAACAAATAAAAATAAAAATGGTAGTTGTTTTATTCAAACTTTTGATCCAAGTCAATTAATATTGAAAATTTGATTTGATTATCTTTATTTTTGAAAAAAAATGAAAACCAAATATTTTAATTGTTAATTTTTATTTTGGTCTTAATTATTTTCCATTTCAAGTTAACTAACTTTCTATTATAAAAAGCAATAATTTCTAATCATTTTGGGGACACTAACAATTAGACCACAAAAGGACAAAAACAAAACTCCCTTCTACTCTCACGTTTTTCAAACTTTTTTAATTTTTTAGATTTCTTAGTTTAATTTAATTTAATTTGTTTTGTTTTTGTTTTTTTTAAGCCATATGATCGTACATGATGGCTCTTTTCTTCATTTTTTCTTCTTGTTAAATACAGTTTTGACAATTGGTCCCCATTTTTTTAGTTGTTTGATTTTGCTCTCCTAAATTTTAACTGTATGATTTTATTTTTATGGGTTTGTCTATTTTTGTATTTGATAGTTCTCTAATTATATGTAGACTAAAGTTTTTTTATTGTTGCTTTTTCTCTTTTATTTTTATTTTCTCCTCTATAATTCTATTTTTCTTTTCTTTTTAATAGTTAAACTTTGAATGTGATATTTTAATATTTCATTCAACTTAAAATATACGGATAATGTGAGATATTGGATCGAACTCTAGTATGGCCGAAGGGTAGCTTCTTGGTTCGACAGGGTTAAGCATGATGTCGAAGGTTGTTCACATGCTTGTGTCGAAGATGCTAGGGTTGTTAGCATGTTAAATTAGGTTTTAGTGTTTAAACCCTAATTTGTTAAGTTAGCTTGTTTATTAAGTTGGCTTGTGTAATGGGCATTGTGGAAAAAGCCCATTAGTTAGTATGTTAGGTTTTATTATAAATAGCATACTAGTCTCTCATCATTGCTAAGCTGCAAAACCTAATATAGGGTGAGAGAGGTTATTCGTTATTCTTGTAAACTTGTAATCTTGTTTTAAGAGAAAGTGAAAGAATAACAGTTATAACCAATTCTTGTGTTCTTCTTATTCTCTTTCCTCTTCTTCCTTGTTTTATACTTTGTTCTTGGCATTGAATTCACAACAGATAAGCATACAATATCCCTTATAAAAAATTGAAATTCTATATGACTAATAGAATTGTTTGATTTTGGGACTTTATATTTAAATATGAGGGAGTTATTACCTAAAGAATTTGTTATTTTAATTGGATACTGATATATGTATTTTTTAAAATAATTTGTCATTATACATAAGTTAAATAAAATATTTAAGTTTTTCTAAATATTATATTCAAAGTTTAAATAATAAAAAGAGAAGAAAAATAAAATTACAGAGAATAAAATTAAAAAAAGAAAGAGAAAATGAAAAAATAGAAGAGGAATTTAGTTCACATGTTATTAGGGAACTATCAAATGTAAAAGGGGATAAACTTAAAGTGATAAAATAAAACAATTGAATTTTTGAGGGCCAAAATCAAATAATTAAAAATTTAAGATCAAAATCAAACAATTAAAATATGGAGGATCAAAATCACACAATTAAAAATTTAAAAAATTAAAATTAAACAACTAAAAAATTTGAAAGGTGAAAACTGCAGTGAATTTTTGTTTGTTTGTTTTGTTTTGTTTTGTTTTGTTATTATCATATTTTGTTCTAACGGTTAATATTTCTAACACGTTTGTCCTAATTCACAATGTACCTAATCCACACTAGATTTTTTTTTTCATTTTTTATCCATCATTTAAAGCAATGTTGAAAGATCTATGATCCATCTCAGCCTAAATGACTGTACTGTGTTTAGCTTTAACCTATATGTTTTAAAGAGTTTTTTTATTTATTTATTTTGGTATGTATTCATTGTTATTCTAATCTATGTTTATACTAAGATTAGCCAAAAAACTGTGAATCCTACGTATCTAATATTTTCCAGTTAAGAACCAAATGTTCTAACATCAACATATTGTTTGTATTAGTAATTGTATTCATGTTATTTTTCCTTCTATTTCTTACTTTTATTTTGTTATTTTTCACTTTTACTTTATTATATATATATATATATATATATATATATATATATATATATATATATATATATATATATATATATATATATATATATATATATATATATATATATATATATATATATATATATATATATATATATCATGTCGAGATTTCTGTGTAAAGCTCTAACCCGAGATTGAAAAAAAACATAGGCTTAAGATGATAGTCCTATCTTATCAATTCAGGGGATATCCATCTCATGGATTGGTATGCAGACTCCACTCAGAATAGGCCTGTTCAAACTCGTCTTCAAGGTGGGGGCCTGCCCCTCGTTGTGTTAATAATTTGGATATGGTCCATGACTCTGGGAACCTTTACCTAAAACTCTTTTGATCATTGGTTAGTATCGACCTACGGGGAGTTTTCCTCGTTGGGTTGGTGTAAGAACCTCACCTAGACGAGGTCCTTTTGCGGGTTGTGGTGTAATGAATTTTCATTATAGCGACAATACTATCATTTGGGATCTGTGATTCTAGGAATCTTTATCCCAAAACCTTAAGGTCGTTGGTTTGTATTTACATGTGAGACATTTACCTCGTCAGGTTGATACAAGAAACCTCTTCTAGAGGAGATCCTTGTTAGGGTATTATCGTGTCACGAGTTTCTTTTCAATATTTAAACACTTTTTGGACGTGGCCGTCAATTATCTTCTATCATAATACAATTTAAGAGTTTTCTCTTTTTGGTCGATTCCTTAGTAAGCTAGTGGGATAAGCCTGCTATTTTGAGGTAGAGGCAAAAGAAGGGTTTTAGGTGTGAATATGGCAATAGAAAATAGTCTAGGGGATGAATAGGCTTAAAGACAAAAATTCAACCAATTATTCAATTAAGAATTTATGTGAGGTTTTTCAGAATTTGCGTGCGGAAGATTGTAGAGCAAAAATGTAAAATTACACTCAATAGACAATTTTTTTTGAAATCTAGGTATTCGGTCTTGTGACCGACTAATCCAGGGGGACCAATCCTACCATCCACTTGCGAGGGCCCCGTTTAAAGTTAGAGCAAAGCTCAATATGGTTTGTCCTAACTCCTGAATTATTTGCACCCAACGAGATTCAAACCTAAGACCTTGAGAGGAGCACACTCTCGATAGACTATTATTAGGTAGCAAACCAAATCACTTTACAAATATCGTAATGATTAGATGAGGAAACATGATATATGCAATTTATTCAATTGAATTAATTACAAGATGTGGTTACGCAATTTATAATAAGTCAAATTTTAAAAGCACGATGTTTCGCATCTTTTAATCACCACTAATGCTCTTAATGGCTTTCCAATTTAAACAAAACCTAAGCTTGTCAAATTAATTAGATATTACCAAAATGTAAACCTAAGCACATATGTACTATGAAATGCAAATAAAAGAGTGAGTGAGTGAGTGAGTGTGTGTGTGTGTGTGTGAGAGAGAGAGAGAGAAAGAGATGATACAGTGACTTAAAGTGCTTCGACTCTTTCATCCTTGCGTGAGTCTACGTGCACTATTAAAAGTAACTGCATAATTCCATTAGATTTTGACAAATATACAAAGAGTTCATACAACCACTTATCCGTAATAATACTGAAGACAATAAAACTTTGATTTTGGATTTGACTTGTATATACGACCACTTGCCAAACCCTTATGCGTAATCTTTACTCGATTAACGCTTCCAATCTTCCAATATATAACACCAATGCTGCTCCAAGCCTTCGTATGTAGCAATAAACCCCTTGATCGTACCGATTCCTTAAGAGGTGAAATTGACTAAAGATGTAAAAAGAACTCTGCCTTATCCGTAACCTTCCAAACAATTCACTACTAAGGCAATTATGAAGAGAATATCTTTTTCTTTTCAATTGAATTTATCAGCACCAGTGACAACAATCCCAAACTTGCAAGAACCTGAAAATATTTGAACAAATCTCAAAGAACTATTAGTTTTAAGACAACGTCTCTGCTGGTCAATTAACATCCACTCATAATTAAGATGTGAAAAGGAAATGACGTTGATGATGAAAGATTTCTGATTGCAAGAGTTTCCAAGATTTTCACGAAAAATTCACAAAGCAGTTATGAAAAATTTCACAAAGCAGTTATGAAAATTTTCAAAAATGATTATGAATTCTTGCTTGAAAAAGTTTACTAAATGCTTATATATGTGCTTGAGATGAAGCACACAAAAGTTTGAAAAAAGTTGGTTAGGTTCGAATCAAGGTCAAAACATGTAATGTGTCAAATGAGCAAGTGAGTGGAATAAAAGAAAATCTAAATTTTTGACCCATTTGTAGTTGATTCGAATCAAGTACAATGTCTGATTCGAATCATAGGCCATGTGATTCGAATCATGTGTAATATGTGATTCAAATCAATTTCTCCAGGGATCAAATGAAAAACCACAAAAGTTTCATGATTGGAATCATGTGTAAGGAATGATTCGAATCAATTTGGACAGAGGTGACATAAAAAGGTTTGATCGAATCATGTGAAGAACCTGATTCGAATCAAATGGTTTTGGAAATATTTTGGAAATTCTGTTTGATTTGATTCAAATCAAATTATACGTGTAAATGATTGATTCAAATCAAATACCTCAAAAACTTATTTTTCATGATTTTAACACTTTTTGCACGTGATTTGAAAAAAACGCGCAAAGCTTTTCTTCCACAAAGTTATAGACTTGACTTATAACATTTTGATCAAGTTATAACATAACCAAAATGTTTATGTATGCTAAAATATATGAATCATGCGTGGACAATCTATGAGGGAGACTGAACAACGATAAAATACGAAAGTAAACAGACAAGCAATCAAAACACAACCGTATCAATATTTCTCCCACTCCATAAGATGAGGATGTGCAACAATAATTTACCATAGGGATATGCAGCTACAAAAGGGTGAGTCAAAATTGGCGAAGAATGAAGCAATTGATGCTGGAGCAGTTTTACTGGAGGGTTATGAGCAAATTATTTATAAGATGTAGAATGTGTTTAGGGAAAGAGAAATGTGATACAATGCACAACTGATTTCCTCAGTTTATCTTAGTGTAATGAATTGAGGGAATCAGAGAGCTAGAAGGTGGCCCGATACATCAGTGACTTAAAGAGATATTTGTAGGAAAAGACGGGTTTAGAGAGTGAATGAACCGTGGTTGAGGCATCCAGTCTAACTTGGAAGGCAAAATTGATGGAGAAATATCCTTAAAATTTCTCATCTTTTAGGCATTCTTCCTAGAGGAACATTGAATCAGCAGACGATAAGGAAAAGAGTGCAAAAACCAGGGATTCCAACCATAGGAATAAGTGAACTAACAACCCTAGCAGCGGATTATTGAGGGATGGATAGATGAATACAATTGGATTGTTGAGGCTACTAAGAAGAAGGACTGGAAAGCAACTCTTCTGAAAATAGCTTGTGCTGAAGCTGTTTATGGCATATGGAGTTACAGAAATGCAATAGTTTTTTTGACAAACACATCCAGTATAGTGTTATAGATAGCATACTAGACAACATAGTGTATAGGAGTTGAATGTCTCACAAGATTAGAAAGGACATAGAACACTTGTTGATATAGATAGTGTTGGATAGTTTTGTAAAAAAAAAACCTAGCAGCGTGCATAAGGGTAAAACACTAGTCCAAAGGCAGATTGATTTTGCAAAGGAAGAATCTGACGAGATGGTAAATTTTGTGTTGCAGAGAATTTTATTAGCATCCAAAGATGAAAGGCCTTATAAGAGTTTGTTTAAAACCCATTATTCTATCAAGAACAATGTGTGTAATCTGATCATGATAATGGCAACACGGAGAATATAGTCTCGTAGAAATTTGTAGTTTTATGAAGTTGTCCACGGAATCCCATGAGAAGACATACACCCTCGGTTGGGTAATTAAGGACTCCCAAGTTCGAGTTGCACTAGCCTGCATAGTTCCTATCTGAAGGTGATAAAAATACACAAAAAAGGGGGTTGAATTGTGTATTTGATAACTTTTGCTTTTCTAGAATCAGTAGCTTTTGAATCTGACCAAGTTCATATTCTAAGCTAGAGTAAGCAGCAATAGAATTATTTAAAGTGCAAAAGTAATAAGTAAATCACATACATAAATTATCCTGGTTCCTCTATAACGAGAGTAGTATAGTTTCCTTGTCACACAAGAACTTTTCACTATAATCAAAACCTAATTACAACTTGTTTAGACACAATAGTCCCAAATTTCCTGCTCAATCACACTTGAAAAGTACTTTCTTGCCTAAACTCACAACTCAAGACTTCCTTGCTCAATCAAACTGAAAGAGACTTCCTTGCCTAAGCTCACAGCTCATGACTTCCTTGCTCAATCTAACTAGAAAGATACTTCTTTGCCTAAACACACAACTCAAGACTTCCTTGCTCTATCTATCCAGAAAGAGACTTCCTTGCTCAAAGACTCAATTCCGAGATAAACGTAGAAAAGTTAAAGTTTTCAATATGAGAGACGATGCGATGGTGTTTTTGCGTAAGGAAAGGTTTCTAGTTGGTATTTATAGCAAGCTGCAGCCACACAAGTATGACCCGTTTAAAGTGACCCGGAAGATCAGTGATAATGCTTATGTGGTAGCTCTCTCGGATTCTATGAATATATTCAATACTTTCAATGTTGTTGACATTCATGCGTATCAAATAGATGAAACTCTTTATCAAGAAGAGAACTTGGAGTCGAGTTCTTCAGAGGTGAAGGAGACCAATGTAGGAAGATTGGCTGTGTGTATTGAAAAAGAAGTCGCGCGTCGAAAGGATTCGACATGATTTGCACAAGTTTGACGTTCGATGTCGGAATGATTCTAATTATACCTTTCTGCATAAGGAATAAACTCTTATTAAGTCATATGAGTTCGTTTCAGGTCCGAAAACAATATTTTAATATTTTCCACAATTTTAGCAACTTCTTTTTTTATTTATGTTTTTGAATATTTTTGACATTAAGATTTCTTTTCACTATTTAAACACTTTTGAGACATGGTCGCTAGTTATCCTTTATCATAATAAAATTTAAGAGTTTTCTTTACCATAATTTTATCTAAGAGGTTGATTGCTTGTAAATTTGTATTTTCGTTCTAGGTATAGCGCTTATTTATTCTTCGTGATTCCGACTGCATCAACGGTGGATGATAGACGGTTAAGTTATAGTAATTTTATTTTGTTTGAAGTTCATTGCGGATTTATATAGATTTAAATTATATTTAGAGTTGCATGCTTTCTTTAAATTTTTATATTTCCACAAAATATTGTAAATCCGATTTAAATTATTGTGATACAATTTCAAGGTAGAAATCTCACATCTATCTCACTTGTGTAGTTCCTCTCCATGTAATCTGTTATGACCCATCACAAACAACAATTGTGATTCCGAGGTAGAGATTTCAGTTTTTTTTAATTGCGACTACAATTGAAAACCATAGCTGACCTTGATTCAATCTTGCTCCTTTAATTATCACCCTTTGGTCTGTACTGTAAAGGAAGAGTAATGAAAATGAAACATGATAACATATTCACATCAAAGAAAAGAAGATGGGGCATCAAGAGAAAAAAGAAAATAAACAATCACCCTGTCATGTTGATGTATCAAAAGAGGTCAGAGTGAATAGAAATGAACTTTTACTTATTTTATTTCATTTTCCTTTCTAACTTTGTTGCTAAATTAATTCATGTGATTATAAAAGCATCTAAGTAACTGGCCCATTAGAAAGAAAACTTTCTAAGATTCTGAGCCATGCATGAAGAATTAGAAATTCAATTGTAGAATAGAGTGCACAAATAATTCACAACCCTTCTACCATAATAGACCAAAGAATCCATTTTCAATAGTTATGGGCCCTTCAAATTATTGTAGTAACGGCTGTACCCAAAGAGATAGATACATGATACATTTTTAACTTTGTGATCTTTAACTTTTTATTTATTTAAAATAATGGTAGAGATAATCCTATATCAAAGACGTGTCTATATCTAAACATGATAACTCTATATGGAAGACGAATCTCAGGTCCAGCCCTGTGCAGGCGCAAGAGATTCTACAGTCCAGAGTCCCAAATTTTAGAGGACCCTCAATTTTGAAAAGTCTAATTTTTGTTGCATTAATATTAATAAATATATAAATTGATATAAAAAAATTGAATTAATAAAAAAATATTATAATAAAAATTCAATACATTCAAAAAATAAAATTGATTAAAGTTTAAATAATTATAATTAAATTTATTTTATTAATACATAATTATATTTTATACGTGCCATTTTTATTTATTATAATTGTATTTTTTTTTTTTTAAATTTGGGCCCAATTTTTAAATTAGAACGAAACCTTCTGTCTGATTGGGTCGGCCCTGACGAATCTGTGTCTAACACTATATATGATAATTCTATATTTAAGACGGGTCTGCGTTTAACACATGCGAATCCTATATTAAGACGAGTTTGTATTTGACACAAAACATAATAAAGTTGTATTCAAGACGTGTCTATGTCTAAACATGATAACCTTTTACTGAAGACGAGTCCGGTGTCTAACACTAAATATGATAACCCTATATTTAAGACAGATCTTTGTCTAACACATGATAACCCTATATGTCTCACGCTAAATATGATAAACTTGTATTGTCTAAACATGATAGTCCTATATTAAAGACGAGTCTGTGTCTAACACTAAATACGATAACTTTATATTAAGACGAGTCTGTATCCAGCACATAATACCCTATATTAAGACGAGTCTGCGTCCAACACTAAATATGATGAACTTGTATTCAAGATGTGTCTGTGTGTGACACTAAACATAATAACCTATTTAAGACGAGTCTTGTGTTGGAACTTTGGTTTGGTTTAACTTAATTATTTTAATTGCAAATTCTCACTGATTCAAAGATAATCATCAACATAAGGATTGAGTGGGTGGTGGGAATATATATATATATATGCATGAAATCAGCTTATGATTGAGGGAAGTTATGTTTCCCTAACTACTGCAGAAGATTCCATATGTTATCAAATTACAATCATAGTTCTGTTGAATGCTCTTTCTCTGTCATTATTTATAATAATGTTCTAGAGTAATGTTTTCTTACTCTCCTTTTTGGTTAATAATAACACATAATGAATTCTTTTAGTCATTTTCTGCTTTATAATGACAGCAATTAAGGGAATTTTAATCAGAATCTTTGCTTTGGAGTTTGAACTAATGAATATAATATTTACCATTAGATTTTGTTGTTTTTTTTTATGAGATCACATGAATACCGTGCTCTTAGTTAATTATCTGCATGTGCTTAATTAATTAGACAAAACTTAAATCATAAATAAATTATAAATAAATTTTTAAAAATTTATTTTATTTAAAATATTTAAAAAATATTTTGGAACACTGGTTAGCATGATTTTTTAAATTTTAATTTTTAAAATAAAATGAATTGATAGTCGGTGTTAACTTGCTTTATATATTCCTTCACTGTAACTTTGAATTAATTAATCTGATATTTTTCTTGTCTCCCTTTTCTTCCCCTTTTTCCTTCAAAAGATGAATGATGTTTTTCTATAACTTTAACCAATTTATAAGCAAAAGCAAAGAGCAAGTTTTCCCCGGGTAAAGCAAATGTCAAGATTTGACAGATGGACCCTTCTAAAGTTTGGTACAATGCAAAAGTAATTATTTAACATTATGATACATCTTGGAACAAATTTTTTTTGTTCCTTAGATGAATGATAAATTTCGCCATAAATTCACAAAGATAAAGTAAAAGATTTTAGATTTTAGTTTAAATTTTTTTTAAAAAATATTCAATTTACCAATATTCACATTTTCAATTGAAACGAATCTTTTGATTTATGAAGCACAGACAAAGACACAAACACCAGACACGACAGTGACACAACGACACCAATAAATAAATTGAACATAATAAAAAAAATATTAGTGTCAGATACAGACATTAGTGCGCTTTATTTCAAGATGTCGGTATTATAGAGAGAAAAGAGTTTGTAATTAGGTTTTATAAGAAAACAAAATTTCTTCGAGATGAAACATGCCAAAAGAAATATTTCTATACCGATCTGATCGGAGGTATGTATGCATTCATAACTATGTGACTATATCTCACTCAACCACATATAAATTTTCGATTAAGATAAGATAATTCAAATTTCATATTTAAAATCTAGACATAGTTCGACCTAAATATACCGTGAAACTGCACTCAATTCAAATTCAAATTCAAATCCAAACCTATACATATATTACAAAATTTAAATCAATCAGTCCAATCTGAACAAGTGCATTATCAATTAATTAATGAAAAAAAAAAGTACTCCATGAATGACAAAATAGTTCATACTTCATATAAACTAGCAAACATGTTGTTGTTAATTTGATTCTTTGTGAATCACATCAGAATATGCTATAAGTACCTGCAGAGCATTGATCCCTAGCTAGCTATAGTCTATAAGATCAGAATTTGGCGTGAAGTGAGAACAAGTTGACCATGGAGTGTGTACATATTTTGACATCATCATCCATAAATGTCAAACAGACAATGTGTCAACGTAAAGGACTGCACAACTAAGCATATATGATTATTTCTCATACAATAAATGACAAAACAAATACTACTAAATTTATAGTAAATGATTCAGAAAAATACATAGTTTTTAGTTTACAAACATGTGAAACAAACTAGACATATTCATGGAAAAGCCTCAACTAGCAAATCTCATGTTTGCAAATATACCCCTCTTAATATTCCAAACTTCTAGAGATCATGAAGGTAATCAAATGCATATAATATACACATGCTGATGATGATCATGATTCATGATTCATGATTCATGATGATGATGACTCCCAAGTTGAAGGAAGGATAGGTTTTGCGAGAATTTTTTCTGGTGCTTGGTAGAATGATAGTGGTGGTGATGATGAAGATGTTATTGTTGTTGTTGTTGAGGATGGTAATGAGGATGACATGATGAGAGCATCCATGATATTATTATACTCCACAGCTTGAACATCATTGTTATTAACTTCTGCAGCCACAATTTGATGGATAAGATCATGATGATGATGATGTTGTGAATCAGAAGAAGAAAATGGGATGCTAGAAACAAAATTATCCTTGATGGTTTCAATTTCACAAACTTTTGGGACAATAGAATTATCAAGTTCCACCAAATGATGACTACTACTCTCATAGTGTTGTTGCTGTTGCTGCGGTTGCGGTTGCTGTTGCTGCTGATGTTGATGTTGCCATATTGTGTTTGGATTATTATTGTTGATGAAATTCTCAACAATATTATAGTTTTGGTGAAGATTTGGATTGAGATGATGAATGAATGACCAAGTATCAAATTGGTCATAAGAAGATGAAACAAGATTATTGGAAGAAGGTAGTGTTTCTGGCAAAGATGGATTATGAAAATTGGCATTCAAAATGTTGTTGATATCAATATTCTTGATATGGTCATTTTGATCTTGTAGGATTGGAGATGGAAGATTGATGGGAAAGTAAAGATGATGATCTAAGTGATATTGATGATGATGAGAGTTGTTATTAAGGATAGGATTGTCATTTAACAAAGGGAAGAAAGTTTCATTTCTAGGACAGTGAATATGATCAGAAAATGTGGTTAAAGAAGGAACAAAATCATGTGAAAGCAGTTTCTTCTTTATGCTTGAATTCCAAAAGTTCTTCACTTCATTATCAGTTCTTCCTGGTAAATGTTTTGCTATCTGTGCCCACCTGTCCAAATCCAAACCATATATATAGATACATATATAGATATATAGATATATACTCATGAAGAAAAGAAAAAAAATTGAAAAGAAAAGTGATTATTATTATTATAAGAACAAACCTGTTGCCAAGAATGGTATGAAGTTCAATGATAAGAGCAGCTTCTTGAGGAGAAAAGCTTCCACGTTTCAAATCAGGTCTTAAATAATTAATCCATCTTAATCTGCAGCTTTTTCCACATCTTTGCAAACCAGCAAGCTTAGGCACAGAACTCCAGCAGCCATGTCCATAAGTAGTGATGTAGTTGATGAGTTTTTCATCTTCTTCAGGTGACCATAAACCTCTTTTAACTTTCTGTTTGTTGCAGCAAGAGTGATGTCCCATATTGAAGAAGAAAAGGTTTAGGTTTTGTTTTAGCCCTAGCTAGGTTAATTATATGAATGGTGGTGTGAAGAAGAGAAGAGAGAATGGAGAGAGAAAAAAGGATGGAACTATGGAGAAGTGAGAAGTGGTGAATTTAATGAGGGAGAGAAGGAGCATTGTGGACCAGTTAGGGTTTGTAGCAAAGGGCTAAAAGCTGCAGTGTCACCCTGCAACATTTGTAGGCCCTATAATGGATGTTTTTTTCTTTCTTTTATAATTTCACTCACTCTTAGATCAGATGGGCTAACTTGTACACGTGTCAGCCATGCAGGGTGTGGGACCTGTGTCCTAGCAGATACTAGTTGGACATATACAGCATGATTTATGAAGAAGAAATATACTCTAGTGAGGAAAATTTTGATACTGTATTTTGATACTTATTTATGAAATATGTATGAATAGTATAAGATAAAAATGAGGGTAAAAAACATGTTTGGTTATGATAGTTTAGTTGGTAGTTGTGTAAAAATATCCGACTTCGTATTCATATGTTTGAGTGAGTGATATTTTCATTCACTTTTAAGAGATTAAATTCTTGTTAATAATTGATTAGATCTAAACAGAGAAAGAAGAAAAAAAATGACATATATGTTGTTTGAATTTTTCTTCCGGTTTAATTAGAGTTACTCACTTTGAATTTATCTAAATTTAAAATTTCTAATATATTAGAATAGTTTTTAAAAAATTATTATTTTATAAATATTAACAATTTATTGACATTAATACATAAATAAAAATAAACATTAGTGGATTATTATGATAAGGAAGAAGGGGAAACAAACACATTTGGAGAATTCGGGACAATGGATAGTTATATA
This sequence comes from Vicia villosa, assembly GCF_029867415.1. Taxonomy (NCBI): domain Eukaryota; kingdom Viridiplantae; phylum Streptophyta; class Magnoliopsida; order Fabales; family Fabaceae; genus Vicia; species Vicia villosa. Next base: position 2,480,475 of record NW_026704941.1, read on the forward strand.
CTGTGTTCTAGGAGGATGAACTGCTCCCAAAAAAAATCTATTGATTCTCGCCCAATTGGATGGACTGTAGGTGCGATAATTTATTTTACGCGCGAGATCTCTGGTTCAAGTCCAGGATGACTCAGCTACGCTAAGGAAAAATAATAAAAGGCGGATTTGACTCCTTCATGTATGTTCCAACTTGCCTTATACTCCAACTTACCTCGGGATATAACTTAGTTGATAGAGCGAATTTTATTAAAAGATGGGCTGCCAAAAACATAGAGGAGGTAGGCAGAGATTGAATTCTATACTATATGGATAGCTTTAATTTGGTGTACTTGGAACATGAGAAACACAATCATTTTTGATAGCGGTTCTTTTAGTCATGATGAGGTGATATCAAACATTATGTATTTTTCTTGGAGATGGATTAGTAGGAGGGAACCTTCACGTAGGATCGATTTTTATGATTGGTATAAATTACCATTATTTTGTAACATTACTACCTAGTGTGTTCTTGTTGTAAGGGTTGCACCCCTAATGCAATTTCTTATATTCAATTGCTTATTAAAAAAAAACAATTTACACACATTTTATTCAACAAATAAATACCTGTTGAACTATTCCACCCACTTAATATATCATGATCAATTTAATATCATGTTATCCATTTTCAAATTTCTACAAGAATATATAAATATATAAATATATATATATATATATATATATATATATATATATATATATATATATATATATATATATATATTATGATACCTTCAATAATTATTTATTGTATATTTGTATAATAAAATTTATCATTGAATTGAAAGCTATTATCATGTCTATAAAATTTAATATAAAAGAATTGTATATATTGAAGAGATAGATCAAGATTAACCGTTTTGATGAACTTTTGTAAGACAATAGTTTTTATGTATCTCATTAATAAGTTAAATGATTTCTGATTGATCTAATTTTATAGATATAGTTTATATAATAGTAGCCTTCAATCCAACGATTAGTTTTACTATAAAGTCATGCATTAAAAAGTTATCAGATGTGTCATGATTTTAAATTTGACATTTTGATGTTATTTGATACCGTTAATTTTAATCATTCTCTTTAACATATCAAATGATTTTTGATTGATGTTAAATTTTATAGACATAATCTGTATGGTAATAGCTTTCAATCTAACGGTGGGTTTCGTCATAAGAATATGTAGTAAAGAGTTATTGGACGTGTCATGTTACTAAGTTTGACACCTTTATAACATTTGATCTTGGCATATATATAAAACTATTTTACACTGTCATTACATATATCTTTTTTCTAAATCTAAATAATAATTTAGATTTGGAAAAAAGAGATATGCAATGACAGTGTAAAATAGTTTTACACTGTCAACCAATGACGATCAAGAATCAGGACAAGTCAGACTGAAAAAATTTAAAAAACTTGTATGATATGGCAAAATGTTATATTTTAATTGGATAATAGTGTAAAACTTTTTTACACTGTCAATGCATAACCATTAAACTCTTTAGATTTAGATAAAAGGGTTCATAATGTATATTTAATAAATATTATTTTTTCACGTCATTTACCAATTTTAAAAACCTTTACAAAGCGTGAATATGTGACAAAATAACAAATATTTTGTTAGATGTCAATATAATTTTTTTTTTATGCTTTATGCGCTCTTGTTCCTAGGAGAATGACCCCTAGTAATTCAGAGTTTGTGTCCAAACCTTCGTCTTTAGCAGGAACTCGTTTACCACTGAAGCCTAATTGCTTGATTAATATAAAAATATTTTAAATAATATTACATATCTCTTAAATTAATAACTATTCTAAAAAAAAATATCAATAGCTAAAACTAATCTTTTAAAAAAGTTGTAAATGATTGAGGGTAATTTTTTTTCTCTTTAGTTAATATTTTATAAGCTAACTTGAAAATACCTATTTTATTGGACATGTTGCATGCATGTATAAAGCTAAAGATCTTGAATGAAAAGCATCCGATTTAAAGGTAGACATGGAAAGAGAAGGGTGGCCTAGGTCTTGTATAATACATAACCAACTTAGTTTTTTCTCAATACTTTTATTAGTTTTATTTTTTTATCTTTCAATCAAAAGTTGCGCTCCTCCAACATCTTGGGCCTCATCATTATAAATAACATCTTTAAATATTTTACTTTCTTAAACTTTTTTTGATCTGTCTTTATTCTCTTAAACTATATATTATTTAATTTAACAGTAAATGTTAATTAACCAAACGTTTTTAATGCATTGTCACTATTTTGGTTAAATAAGTTAAAATAAAAAAATAGTTTACAAAAATATTTACAAATTATTTATCAAATACATTCTCACTTTGCAACTTGAGCTCACATTCTTGAGGAATATGACTCATTGTACCTTCCTTAATTTTAACATATTATTATTATTATTATTATTATTATTATTATTATTATTATTATTATTATTATTATTATTATTATTATTATTATTATTATTATTATTATTATGTTGTACTCTAATAAAAAATTATTTTATCAATTTTAAATAGATTCCTTAGAATACTAGTTATTGATATATAATTTTTTTAATTTGTAAAAGAAAAACATTTTCTAACATATATTTCAATTTCAACTCCAACTTTCAAATTAATAAAACAAATATAAAGTTCTTAAAAAATAATTATATCCTTGTCTTTTTATACCTCAATTAGTATATAAAAAGTAATTTTACACATATATTCAATAAAATTTTGCAATTTAGATGTGTTAAGAATTTTTTATAAGCAAATAAAATTATCAAATAAATTGTATACGTATTTTAAAAAATGGCATTAATTACATATAAAGTCTTGAAATTTGATTATACATATATATGAGTAGTAAGCATAATACATTTGATAGATTTACACAGGCAGTTAACTGCAACAATTAAATTGCTAGATATATTTGATTTATTAAAATCAACTTTAAAATCATACATATGAATAATTGTGATAATTTGATGGTGTAACTTTTTTTTAATAATGATAATATATATAACAACTGAATTTTTTTATACTGTATTTACAAATTAAACTCTTCATACATCAATTATTTTTGTCACAACCATGTATCCAATTAAAACACAATTTTAATTTAAAAAATCTAATATGACATGGCAAGTGTAAGAATTTTGATTGGTTGTATTTGTAAAGTTAGTTTACACTGTTAGTGCACTACCTTTAAACTCTTTTTGTAAGATAAAAAATCACCTAAGCATGTTCTTTACAAAGATTATAACATATAATCACTTTAGTGCGGAAGTTATAAAATACATATATGAACACGAACATGAATATAGGATCATTTATCATGTTGATCTATTAAAGATTAATGAAGAGTAAGGAATCAAGGAATACCTGGATCCATTGTAGAATTACTCGTAGGCTATAGCTCTTCCTCAACCAGTACTCCTCACGCCTCAGTACTCTTCAGATGGGGAGAAGAGTGAATCTGCTTTTCGTACTGATATATTGGGGACCATAGCCCATTATATAGGTGATGGCCCATTAGAGTTCCCATTATCCCGAAATGGGCCATCTGACATCCACCCAATTTGACCCATATCAATTAATTGATAAATAATTAATTATATAAATAGAAAACTAATTAGCCTTATTACATAATTTGACCACTAAATCAATTAAGGCTTCATATTGATAAATAGCTAATATAATCAATTTAAATATATATGCCCACATAATATTATTTAAATATTTTATTTAATAAAATATTCTAACAATCTCCCACTTGGGCAATATATCTTAATGATTATATCATTATTCTTTAGGCGCGCATCCGAATGCTATTTATCCTTAGATTTCTCCTTTACAATCTAGTTCACCTCACACATCAATAAGGGACCATCGCGGCTATCGTCACTAACTTAAGACGTGAAGGAACCCCGATGACCACCAAATCAATGCATTTGATAAAATAGATCGATATGGATGAGTGGCATGGAAATTTCATGCATTGTGATCTCTTTATCATGTCTATTTCCAACTGGTCCAACTAAAGTCTTTAGTGAGATCAAAACTAAAGTTCCTTAAGTGTAATTTAAAACAAAATATTTACACAACCAAAACATAATGTTATAACAATAAAGATTAATAAACTTTATTTCTGCAGAATTTCAAATATAACATGGATTGTTCCAGAAAAAAAATGAAACCAAAGTATAGAACATATAACAAAAAAGAAGTAAGACTCCCACTAGTCCAAGGCAATATCAAAACCAAGACCCATGTGAGCAACATGCCCATGAAAAGACTTAGGCGTTAAGCCTTTGGTTAGTGGGTCAGCTAGCATTAAGTCTGTCCCTATATGTTCTATCAAAATCTGTTTCTCCTGGACTCTTTCTTTCACAACAAGATACTTGATATCAATAAATTTTGATTTTGTAGCACTCATGTTGTTGTTTGAGTAGAGTACAGCTGCACTATTGTCACAATAAATCTTCAAAGGCCTCTGGATGCTCCCAATGACGCGTAGGCTCGTGACAAGGTTTCGCAACCAAGTTGCATGATTTGATGCCTCAAAGCAAGCCACAAACTCCGCTGCCATGGTGGAAGGAGCCACTAAAGTCTGTTTTGCAGACTTCCAGGAGACGGCTCCTCCAGCCAAGAGGAAGATATAACCAGATGTGGACCGTTTGCTGTCCGGGCATCCTGCAAAATCAGAGTCAGAATATCCAATGATCTCCAAGTTATCTGACTTTTGATAAGTGAGCACAAAATCTCTAGTTCTCTTCAAGTAGCGCAAAACACGCTTTACTGCCGTCCAGTGCTGCATACCAGGGTTGCTCAAATATCTTCCAAGAACTCCTACAATGAAAGCTAAGTCGGGACGAGTGCAAACTTGAGCATACATGAGACTCCCTACAGCTGAAGCGTAAGGAATCTTATCCATCTCTTTCTTTTCAAGATCCGTAATGGGGCACTGTTTGAGACTAAATTTATCTCCTCTAGCAACAGGTGTGTCTCCTGGTTTACTATCTTTCATGGAGAATCTATCCAAAACTGTATCAATATAGCTCCTTTGCGATAATCCTAAGATACCTCGAGAGCGGTCTCTAATTATTTGGATTCCTAAGACAAAGGAGGCGTCCCCAAGATCTTTCATCTCAAAATTTTTTGTGAGAAATATCTTGGTTTCGTGCAATAAGCCTATATTGTTGCTTGCCAAAAGGATATCATCTACATATAACACCAAGAAAATAAATTTACTCCCATTGAACTTGTGGTATACATAATCATCAACTGGATTAGCCTCAAAACCACAAGAGGATATTACTTGATGAAATTTGAAATACCATTGACGAGAAGTCTGTTTAAGGCCATAGATGGATTTCTTAAGTTTGCAAACCATAGACTTTGGATCTCCCGATACAAAATTTTCTGGTTGTACCATATATATCGTTTCTTCAATGTTTCCATTTAGAAACGCAGTTTTAACATCCATCTGATGCAGCTCCAAATCAAAATGAGCCACTAAAGCCATTATGATTCTAAAAGAGTCTTTCGATGAAACTGGAGAGAAAGTCTCTTTGTAATCAATGCCTTCCTTTTGAGTAAAACCTTTAGCGACAAGACGAGCTTTATATCTCTCAACATTACCCTTTGAATCCCTTTTGGTTTTAAATATCCATTTACAACCAATGGGTTTCTTTCCTTCAGGTAATTCAACAAGATCCCAAACATCATTGTCACCCATCGATTTCATCTCATCCTTCATGGCATCAATCCACTTGAGAGAATTAGGACACTGCATAGCTTGACGAAAGTTGATAGGATCTTTTTCAGTCAAGCCAATGCCATCCCCATGTTCCTGAAGAAATACAACATAATCATCTGGAATTGCACTTCTCCTCTCTCTAATGGATCTTCTTAATAATGGCTGCTCTTGAGGTTGTTGAGTTTGAACTGTAGGTGGTGCTTGAGGAAGAAACTCAGTGTTGTCTTCTTCTTGAGGGATGTTAGGAATAACATCTTGATTTGTTTCTGGATCCATTACTGGTAGAATGACAGGTATAAAGACTTGTTCACTCCCAGTAATAGTTTCTTCATCAAAAACAACACTCCTTATGCTTCCTTCCCCTCCAAACTCTACATCCTCAAGGAATCTTGCATTTCCCGTCTCAAAAATTGTTCTAGTGATGGGATTGTAAAATTTGTACCCGCGAGAGTATTCGGCGTACCCAACAAAGTAGCAACTAACAGTCTTTGCATCCAACTTACCTTCATGAGGCCTATAAGGTCTCGCTTCAGCTGGACATCCCCAAATGTGTAAGTGCCTAATGCTGGGCTTTTTCCCAGTCCATAACTCATAAGGGGTTTTAGCTACTACTTTACTAGGTACTCTATTAAGAATATAAACTGCAGTTTTTAATGCCTCTCCCCAAAGTGACTCTGGTAGGGAAGAATGACTAATCATACTTCTCACCATATCCTTAAGAGTCCGATTTCGTCGTTCTGCAACTCCATTCATGTTGGGTTTCCCCGGCATTGTATATTGCGGAACAATTCCACACTCCTTGAGGAAAAGCGCGAAGGGCCCAGGACGTTGTTCCCCTGATCCATCATATCGACCATAGTATTCACCACCACGATCTGATTTGACAGCCTTGATTTTCTTTCCAAGCTTAAGTTCAACTTCAGCTTTGAAAGACTTGAACATGTCTAGGGACTGAGATTTCTCATGAATTAAGTACAAATAGCCATATCTAGAGTAGTCGTCTATGAACGTAATAAAATACTTTTGTCCATTCCATGAACCCGTAGGGAAAGGACCACATATATCCGTATGAATTAGTTCTAAGACGTCTTTAGCTCTATCAGCATCAAAATTTCTTTTGTTTGTTTGTTTACCCTTAATGCATTGTATGCAAACTTGAAAATTTGTCAAATCTAAGGGTCCAAGAATACCCTCTGACACAAGCCTTTGAATTCTCTGTTTAGAGATATGTCCTAATCGCTTATGCCATAAAGTGGCAGAACTTTCATTTAATTTTCGTTTTGTACCATGTGACTCTATTTGCATTATTTTGTTATAAGGACGTTCAATTTCAAGCATATAAAGATTATCATTTAAAGACCCGCAACCAATAACACTTGAATCAAACGAGAGACTAAATTTATTATTTCTAAATGAACAAGCATAACCAGATTTGTCCAAAACAGAAATAGAAATTAAATTCCGCCTAATAGACGGTGCAACATAAGTCTCAACCAAATCCAAATGAAAACCAGTCTTTAACAATAATCTAAAAGTCCCTATAGCCTCTACTGCAACTTTATTGCCATCGCCCACATAGATGAATCTTTCGGCATCACTTGGCGGACGGCTCCACAGGCAACCCTGCATGGACATACTAATGTGAGTAGTAGCACCAGAATCTACCCACCAAGTATCCTTAGGTACAGAAACTAAATTAATTTCAGAACAAACAAAAGTGAGAAAATTACCCTTCTTTACACGCCATGCGGCGTACTTGGAACAATCCTTCTTCATGTGTCCAGCTTTCTTGCAAAAGAAGCAAGTGGACTCCTTAGGTTGTTCCTTTGCCTTCTTGTTCTGAGAAGGATTCCCTGTAGTTCTTTTCCTTTTGAATTGAGAGCTAGTAGCCAAATGAGCACTTTCAGTCTTATCTTTCTTCAGCCTCTCTTCCTCTTGTACACAATGAGATATCAGCTCATTAAGGGACCATTTGTCCTTCTGAGTGTTGTAGCTCACTTTGAATTGCCCAAAGTGTGCAGGAAGAGATATCAAAACTAAGTGCACAATTAAGTCCTCAGGAAGTTCTAACTTCAATGCCTTAAGTTTTGAAGCAAGATGAGACATTTCCATGATATACTCTCGTATGTTCCCTTTACCTTTGTAACTCATTGAAATCAATTTCGACAAAGTAGTGCTTGTCTCAACCTTATCATTTTTAGCAAAAAATTGTTCAATGGTTTCAAGGAACTTCTTAGCACTCTCACTTTCAGCAATCGAGCCCCTAATAACTTCAGGTATGGATCTTTTGATCATCATGAGGCACATTCGGTTGGAGCGGTCCCACTTTTCAATTTTTGCTTCATTTGGATTCTCATCAGTGGCGATCGGGCGTTCTTCCCTCAAGGATAAATCCAAGTCCATGCATCCAAGAACAATCTCAACGGATTCTTTCCAAGACTTGAAGTTCATCCCATTCAGCATAGGGATGGAGTTAATTTGAGCAACAAAGTTGGGAGCGGTAGCAGCAACAACTAAATAAGTGAACAATAAACATACAATAACATTAGTAGGCATGTCAGAATAACCGTAGAGACATGCACAATAATCTTTATATGAAAATTAAACAAGACCTTAACAAGATACCAAACGCACCATTAATTTTCAATCTTCGGATTGTAAAAAATTAATTGCAAACGGTACTCTCGACGTAACGATCAAATATTGACAATAAGTCCGGTCAAATAATGGTCACCTTAGGGCAGCCCGTTATCCACATGGAAAATAACTTTATAATTATCACATATTTACCATCACAAGTATAAAATTACACGGCCAAGTTGTGCCATGCTTCGGGCCGACTACAACTCGCATGAGTAATTACATACTACATCTTTTGTAAACTCAATTGAATTAATATTATGCAATAGAGGTTACTTCGGCAACATATTTTTTTAAACTAATTCAATAAAATTTACTAGATAAATTAATAAATTAAATGGGAAGGTCTTAAAATTCACATGAGCATCACCAGCAAAATGCAATGCCAATTGTATGTTTATATTATATTATTACCTAACGATTGTGTTTATGTCATGTACATACCGATATAACAAACCGATATTATTAAATAAAATAAACACTTTTATTGTGTTTAAGAATACACAATTATTATATATAAAGAAATTCATATAATAAAATATATATATATATCAATTGAATGGATACTTAAAAAAAAAATGATAATAATTCTGAATTAATATAATGAATCCAATTTAAAATATAATAACAATATAATTAAATTAGTGAGAAATCCTTCTAAAGTCATGATTTGAATAATAATGGATCAATACGTTAATTTAAATATATTAAATCCATTCATATTATTAAAAAACAGAATCCATATTCTTATTGTATATATTAATAAGAATGAGTACAACCATTAATCCTGGTTGATGAGAATAACGAAAAAAAAAAAAAAGGAGTTTCATTCCAAGCTAAATAAGGTATGAATTAATACTGGTTGATGAGAATAACGGAAAAATAAAGTTTCATTCCAATCTTATTCCAATCTTAATAAGTTAGGAATAATGCACGGAGACAATATATTAAATTAAAAACAAAACTTTATATTTCTTAATTTAATAGGTCCAATTAGTAATAACAGCATACAAATAATTAATAAGGAATTAATATCACAATCAATTTACCCAAAAAATATTCCTAATTACATAAGGATGGAAAACTCATGCTGCACCGATTATAGTTTCATTAAAAAATTAAATAAAAACTAACTAATAGGACAGTAAAAAAACATAAACAATTCACACATATTATCAAATTTCTTTCGTTTTGTATCAAACGTAGATACTCATACATTATTAGAAATTTGATACAAACAGAATTAATTCAATCTTCATAATATAATTAATCCCAATAAATCAATCATGAAAACCAGGCTCTGATACCAATTGTAAGATAAAAAATCACCTAAGCATGTTCTTTACAAAGATTATAACATATAATCACTTTAGTGCGGAAGTTATAAAATACATATATGAACACGAACATGAATATAGGATCATTTATCATGTTGATCTATTAAAGATTAATGAAGAGTAAGGAATCAAGGAATACCTGAATCCATTGTAGAATTACTCGTAGGCTATAGCTCTTCCTCAACCAGTACTCCTCACGCCTCAGTACTCTTCAGATGGGGAGAAGAGTGAATCTGCTTTTCGTACTGATATATTGGGGACCATAACCCATTATATAGGTGATGGCCCATTAGAGTTCCCATTATCCCGAAATGGGCCATCTGACATCCACCCAATTTGACCCATATCAATTAATTGATAAATAATTAATTATATAAATAGAAAACTAATTAGCCTTATTACATAATTTGACCACTAAATCAATTAAGGCTTCATATTGATAAATAGCTAATATAATCAATTTAAATATATATGCCCACATAATATTATTTAAATATTTTATTTAATAAAATATTCTAACACTTTTAACTATTAAACTCTTAATTTATATAGAACTTTTGCAATTGATTAAGGTTTAATAGATATGTACAGATAGAGTAAAATAGTTTTACACGGTCATCCAAGAAGAAATTATCAAACTGTCATGTCATTAATTTTTAAAAAAATATATGAGTGATTTAATTAAATACATAATTTTGATTGATTAACATTGTAAAATCATTTTATACCTATTTTTTCTACTTTAAAATAAATCCGTTTCAAAATGGATATCAAAAGTAAAAGAAAAAATAAGAAACTGCGTCAGAAGGTTTTGGGATAAGAAATTTTCTTTCATTTTTGTGTGTGTAAAATTTGTCAAAAAAAAATTAAAGCATATACTTTTGGTGAGAATCAATCTATTAATTAAAAATTGCTACTATGCTGCAACATAAATTTCTGTAGAAGAACAAGATAGCACTAATTTAAAAGCAGAATTATTTATCTTTTTGGGTTTAAAAGACATATTTGGGATGCGAAGAACTTTAGAAAATTGCCACCAAACACGGTCAAAGGTAGTGATTATATACTGGATTGCTTAATTATCACATGTTCCCTTTTAAGGGAAACATCACCTTCTACATAGCAGAATATTCTTTACAATAGACAAAAGGTTTTTCAATTTTATGTTGATGTGTGAAGTAGAAAATAAAGAAAAGTATAGTAATTAATAGGATTTAATTCTTATCATATATATATATAAAACTTTTTAATAGTATTTCGAACATTTTAAAAATATTTTAGAGTCAATCGCGTAGAATACCTAAGATAATTAACATATATTCAAGTTTACATGAGACAATTGAGAATTCAAAAGTAGCGAAGTGTTGCAACTTTTCACCTTTTATCAACTATTGCTAATTATAGCCTAAGTGCTCAAATGCCACTTATAAATTGTCACTAACACCTCTATCCCCACGCCCCCTGTCCTGGAGTGGGTGTCGTCGGTGGCGACACGGGTGAGAGAGTGTGGAGGTGACAAGTGGCATAAGACTTGTGACCACCAAACTTGTCCATGTGGCACTTAATCTCATATAGTTCATTTGTTGTGTTAACGAACACAATTCTTTATAAGGACTATTTAAGTGAGTTGAACTTTCTACGTGAGACTATTTCTCATGAATTGAATGTTCGTTTACTCACTTGCAATTTTCTTGTTATTATTGGAACACCAATGATTATAGATTAATTATTTCATTAATCACAACAATCTCCCACTTGTTCTAATAATGACAAGACCAATTTCAAAAAGAAAACAAAGAACGCCAACATAATAGTATCTTTCGATTTGAACTTAAACTTAGTAAAGACAACACAAGGTCTAGTCGAAAGCAAGGCTTTGAACCTGTTATTCCTTGTGATTAGACAAACGTTACCTTACACACACTCTTTAATGATTTTTCGCCTACATCTCTCGCCTAACACTATTTATGGGCATGTGCTTTTCCTATTCCGTGAATTTATCATATAAGAAACTTCAATTTTCACTTTGAAACGAAACCATCTTGGAATTCACATAGGTGAAGTTCATATTATATATACTTTACTTGAGGTACATATTCTCAACATTGAACTTCATTAAGAGTTTGAAAAAACTCAACCCTCTGAATGCAATAGTTAACATTATTACATAATGTTGAGGTACATATCCAAATCAATGAATTGTTGTTACCCATTGAATCTTGAGGTTAATATTTTTTTAACTTTAGATCTGTTGTTGGAATTCTTACTCAAGGAGTTTCAATCCCATACCTTTCGAGGTAGTCTTTACTAAATCTCTGTCTAGTGGTTTAGTAAATGGACTGGCTAAATTATAGCTCAAACATATATATGTGAGTGAAATGATTCTAACCTTAATCAATTTTCTCACAAAATAATTTCTAGGACCTATGTGCCTAAACTTTCCATATTACACTTTATTGTATGCTCTAGCTAAAGTGGATTGACTATCTGATGTATGAGGGCTGCCTGCGCGTATGGAAAGAGAAATCCCGCGTCGGAAATCATTTTAATATTTAAGCAATTTTGTTTTAATATTTAAGCAATTTCTATTTTTTTGTTTCATTTTTTTGTTTTGGATTAAAGGCCCACAAGGTCCAATAGGATTTCTTTGTTTTCTGTATTTAAAGACCTTTGGCTTGGCCGTAAGGATTATATTTCATTATAATAGAATCCAAATTTTTCTTTATTCCTCGAAGACTCCAGAGCTTATCTGACAGGTTTTGCGCTTGCAACCCTGTGTTTTATTCTAGGTTTGCGCTTGCAACTCTATTCTTTATTTTAGGTTTAGCGTTTGTTATTCCCTAGGGCTTTCGACCATGTCACTATCACAATGTATCAATACCTTTGAAACATTGTCTTTAACCAATGGAACTTCCAATAGAAGGTACCTTAATCATTCAACTTCTTAACCACCGGAAGCAATATCCATAAACTAGGATTTCATGGTTGAAAGAGTGATACTGTTTTTTTCCTGCTCTTCCAAGAAATTACACCTCCAGTTAGTATAAATACCCATCCAATTGTAGATTTATGATCTCCAACACTCGATATCCAACTTGCATCATTATATCCCTCTAGCATGTCAAGGAACCTATCATAATGAAGGATAATACTTTTGGTTTTCAATAGATAACCAATAATCCTTGTAATGGCATTCCTATGCTCACCATTTAGATTTCTAGTAAATCTACTCATTTTACCAACTGTAAATATTATGGTAGGTCTAGTACATTGCATTGAATATATTAGACAACCAATTGCCCTTGTATATTCGAATTGAGCGACAACTCTTCCATGTTTCTTTTGAAGCTTGAAACAAGGATCAAATGGAATATTCACTTCATTGAAACGTAAGTGTTTTGAACTTATCAAGCCTTTTCCTAACATAGCATGTTTGACAAAGTTCATAATCCCCATTGTTTCTTTTTACCTTAATCCCCAAAAGAGTGTCAACTATTCCAAGATATTTCATCTTGAATCTGGAATTTATAAACCTCTTTGTTTCTAAAATTCCATTTATCTCGTTACTAATTATCAACATGTCATTAACATAGAGGCAAAGGAATATCACAATGTTCTCTCTCACTTTTGTATTCAAACATTTATCACAAGAATTAGAGACAATTTCATTTGAAAGTATGACAAAGTAAAAATTTTGATGTCATTTTTTTAGTGCTTGTTTTAATCCATACAAGCATTTGACAAGCTTGCACACCTTTTGTTCATTTCCAGGAAGCTCATAATCTTCTGGTTTCTCCATGTAGATTTTCTAGTCGAGATATCCATTCAAGAATGCTGTTTTAACATCCATTTTATGAACTATAAGGTCATGCAAAGAAGCTAATGCACATAATACTCTAATTTTCATCCTTGCTATTGGTGCAAATGTGTCGAAATAATCAACACATTCCATTTGTCTAAAACCCTTTGCTACTAATCTAGCCTTGTAGGTGTTTGTTGTACCTCCACTATGATACTTCTTTCTAAACACCCACTTGCATCCAATGGGTCTTGATCTATTAGATAGATCGACAAGCTCCCAAGTGTGATTTGACATTATTGAATCCATTTTGTCTTGGATAATGTAACGCCCCAATTTTCGATATTTATTTATTACATAATTGTTGGGTGTATTTGGTGTCTTAAACTGATATTTGATTTTTATTATATTAGTTTAATAATTATTTAGTAAGTAGTAAAATGATTAATTAGTTATTTGGGCCAAGTAGTGATTAGTAATTGGGAGGGTGTGTAGTAAGCCCATTAGCAAATTAAGGATTAAGGAGAGATTAATAAAAATAAAGGAAAATTAGAAGGAATAGTTTCTTTTGGCAAAAATTTGGAGGAACGTGAAAACAGAGAAAAAAGGCTAGGGCAAGAGGTAGAAGAACTCCACCATTGTTGAAGGATCAAAGCTCAATTCTAAGGTAAGGGGGGAGAATGGGTTCTCTAAATGGTGATTACAACATGAGAGGGTAGTGAGGGTTCCTTTCCCTCTTTAGGTTTCATAATTGACATGTTGATTTCTTCTTTGATGTGTGAATTGATTTGAATTGTATGTTGTTCTTCATGATTAATGAGTATTGTATGATTGTGGACGAAATTCTGTTTTGGATTGATGAATTTTGGTGTAGTTTTGGATGATTGGTTGAGTTGTTGCTGTGTTCATAAAAGAACTGAATCTGAGTGTAAAACTGTCCAATTTGATGAGTAGGAATTGGGTTGTTATCAGGTTAAAATTGATATAGCATAATAGGTTAATGAATCTAGATGAAAGGTGTGAGTTAATAGGTGAAATTATGATGTTTTAGACCTGAAATCGCAGACGGGAAGTGATGAAAACGAGTGAGAACGGACTGGTGCGAATGCAGACTTGGAAAGGCAATTTTCCTGTCAGTTTGCGTATGATACGCGTATGGGTTGAGGCCATACGCGTATGAGGGACACACCCAGGGGGCTATACGCGTATGATACGCAGCCCTGTCCCAACATAGTACAACCTACTGGTGGAATACGTATGGTACGCGTATGAGAGAGAGGTCATACGCGTATGAGAATGTGATACGCGTATGGAGGAGTTTTTAGTGCAAATCTGATTCTGGCAAAACGCGTATGATACGCGTATGGGCAAGGGGGTATACGCGTATGGCTTAGCTGTACGCGTATGGTTACGCTAGTGTGCAGAATTTTCCATTTTTGTGATTTTCTCCTGATCCTTGAGTGAAATAAATACCTTTCTGAGTTACTTAAACTGTAGGACTTAGGCAAACATAGAGAGACTGTAAGAGTTATGCTTTGGACATAAAATATTGTGATAAGTTTGTGTTGACTGTTGTGAATGTAACTACAAAATAATAAGATTATAGTTGCATGTTGTTGAGCTGGTTGATAGCCTAAATGGCGATGAGTTGAAGGCTGAAGCCTTGTGTTGTTGAATTGTGTTGATTGGATGTCCATATTGCATACATATGTCGTTGAGGGCTTATGCTCTGTTGTTGGCCTGTATTGGCATTGTTGAAGGCTTATGCCTTGTTATTGCCTCTAATATAATGGCATCTGTTGAGGGCTTATGCTCTGTTGGTACCACATGCATGTAGAGTCGATAGTTACATTTTCATTCAACTGACTGTTTGTAAATGTCATGTAATGATGTTGTTGTGTGATTGATGGTGTGAGAATCTGTTTATGATTGTGTTTGTGTGTGGTGTAGATACTACTCCTTAACCATGTGATATTTCACCGTATATTTATTGAATGTAATTCTCACCCCTTTTCTGTTGTTGTGTCTGTGCTTCTTCGGGAGTACAGATAACCAGGTACCAGAGTAGTGCTTGGATTTCTCGAGTGTTACTTGATCGAGTCTTAGGAGTCGCTCTGATACGTAACACGGGGATGTTGGGATACACTGTGTTTTGTTTTCCTTTCAGTTAAATTTTAAATTGTTACGTATCTTGATTTTGACATTATTGTTGGACCACCTGTTTAGTGGATATGATTTATTTGTTGGGGCCGTGGTGCCATGAGAATTAATAAGCTGTTTTTGAATTCCGCTGCAGTATAAGATATTCTATTTTAATGAATATTAAATAAAGTGATGTTATTGTGAATTGTTTAGAAGATGTGACATCCTACTCGTATTACTCTGATTATTTATGTATTTATAATTCGTTTATTTTCGATATGGGAAAGTGGGGTGTTACAGATAACATTCTTCCAAAAGGAAGAGTTCATTGAAGCTACTTCTTCCTTATAATTCTTAGGATCATCTTCCCTTTCCTTCCATAGGATAAGATTAAATAAGTTGAGAATTGATTTCGTTCAGTCCTAGATCCTTAACTTTTTGGAATCTCTTACTTATCCTAGGTTCGGGTTGTGTTTCAACAATCCGCAAAGAGATTTCAGAATGTGTTTCATCAATATGTGGTGAGCCTTCCTCATCGGGTTCTTCATTTGTTGAAAACCCCGATTGCTTATCCTTTGTAATAAATAAGGTTATAAAAGAGTTTTACATCTCGGGATTCAATAATTACATTAGAATTTATATTCAAAAGTCTATATGATTTACTGTAGGATACATAACTTACAAAAGCACATTTGATCCCTTAAGGACCTAACTTAGTCCTTTTAGGATCCAAGATTTTATAGTAAACCACACACCACACACTATAAAGTAACCAATATTTGACGCTCTACCTTTCTTTACCTCATATGGAGAATTACCAGTTTTATTTAGGGTAATTCTATTCATTATATGAAAAATCAGATAGTAAAGCTTCACCTCATAAAATAAATGACAATTTAGAATATATTAACTTGGAATTTATCATATCTTCATATGTCTGATTCTTTCTCTCGGCTAGACCATTTTGATGTGGTGTAAGAGGTGTGGAACATTCATGTATAATACAATATTCTTTATAATATGCATCAAACTCAGTAGAAAAGTATTCACCACCCCTATCACTCCTAAGGACTTTAATACTTCTACTTAATTGATTTTCTACTTCTGCTTTATAAATTTTAAATGCATTAAAAACATCATTTTCAATTCATCTTCAACCAAATGAAACTTTAATATTACCATATCATATGGTCTTATTGTTCCTTGAACAACCAATTTAATTTAATAATTTTAGCATATGATTTCCAAATACCTACAAGAAGCAATAGATAATACTTTTTAGATACCCAATATTGTTTAGATCCTTTTGGGTTAGTTTCTTTCTCAACTTACACATAATTACCATTTGGTATATCAATTTTTTTAAAAATAACATGCAGTGGTGGTATGACATTTCAAATGACAATAAAAACAAGTATGTATCATGTTAGGCATCTTTTTATGATTATAAAAATAATTATTGTTATATACTTTTCTAGGATGCACATTATGACATACTTTTCTAAATTGAACATTGTTACAAGTATTGCTAGCTTTGACAAAGATAGTCTTTTTGATTTGACTTGGATATTAAACTTTAGAAAATCCTAGACCACTTATATTATTTTCATATCTTTGATTACTTAGAATATTATCCAAATATTATTTTCCTTTTTCATATTTACAAATTATTTGATTTAGATCAACAATTTTAGTTTTAAGAGAAGCACATTTATTACATGTTGATGAACTAGGAAGAATGCCAACATTTGCTTTTATTTTATCTAACTCTTCTTGCATGTCATTAGATTTACTTTCTAAACCAAAAATAATTTTCTTTTGCTCAGCATTTAATTTAGAAAACTTTAGACATTAATCATATAAATCATTAAAAGCCTCATGTAATTCATCATAACTTCATAAGAGTGTCTATTAATTTCTTCAAAATCACTAACCTCATCATCATCATCAGAGTGATTTGAAACCATGAAAGATAGATGTGTTTGTTTTTCATTTTTATAATTTGTACTCACATCATTTTCTTCCCAAGCGATATATATATATAT
The DNA here is from genome assembly GCF_029867415.1 of Vicia villosa. Taxonomy (NCBI): domain Eukaryota; kingdom Viridiplantae; phylum Streptophyta; class Magnoliopsida; order Fabales; family Fabaceae; genus Vicia; species Vicia villosa. The sequence continues at coordinate 2,498,221 of NW_026704941.1, forward strand.
ATATATATATATATATATATATATATATATATATATATATATATTATTTTTGACTTTTTATCCTACTTGTTGAATTCCAAGGTTTCCCATATGTCCTTTGCAGTTTTGCAATTAGACACCCAAAAGAATTTGTCCATCCCTAAAGAGGATGTAATAAAGTTTTTTGCCTTCTTGTCATGTAGAAAATTTTTGATATCTTCTTCATTCTATTCTTCTTCTGGTTTTGATTGACTTGTACCATGTATAATTGTAGTAGGAATGAAAGGACCGTTTTTTTTTTACAGTATTCCATACTTCTACACCTTGTACTTATAGAAACAGTTACATTATGTTAGTTCCATGGTTTTTGTAATTGGCATAATTTTGCTAAAACATGGTTCTTAATTGATGTTGAGCAAGATGTTGAAACATCTTGTCTAACTGTCATAACAAGTTCAGCTATTATGTGTTTTGAGAGATGTTGTGACATCCTACACCAAAACATCCTGACAGTTTAGACTGGTTTTTTATCCTTGAAAGATTTGATTAAAAAAATATGAGAATCTATATTCAGGTAATCATTACAGGCGAAGGCAATCGAGGAATTTTTAGGACAAATGCATATTGGTCTCAGTTTTTAGAAAAAGAATCTTTGAGATTTACTTTAGAAAACTAAGATTTGATTTGTTCCTAATATGAGTAAAGATCTTGCTGCTGTTTTCAGAAAGGAGAAGATTGGATTTATTTTAAAGTCCAAGCCCATACTGCAAGAGTAAAATAAAGTCACAAAGAAATACTATTTTTTTATAATAAATTTTTTAATATTCCATATATTCCCTATTTTTTACAACCTGTATTTTATACCACATTTTCTCCCACAACAAAACCAACATGTGCACAACCTTTTTTAACCAAACTATACATTATATGTAAGCACCAAAATATGGCTCCAATATAATACCAAAATGTTAAGAAAACCTAAATATTATTTACATCTAACCCTACAGTATTACAAACATATACTACAAAATTAGTATGATCAGTCTGGCCTATAAATCGCATTGAAGCAAGATACCCAAAGTGCACAAATGTCTTTAAAGTTTTCTTATATGAATGATGTAGTATCGTTAAACATCTATATGAAAATTGAAGAAATTGGAAGATCACTTGATTTGAAATAATAACGAACTTTTCTGCATGCGGTATAAATTATTAATATGTTATTATAAATATACATATCGGATCCGAAGAATCAAAAAACCCGACAAAGACAATGTTTAACATGTGTTTTATGACATATTAACCACACTCGTATCCTCCTTTCTGTTTCCTCGTCTACAAATTTAAACATTACATGAATATATAACATACATGTAATTATAGATAAATGAATATCATAAGTAATCCACTTACCAAAGGCGTACAAAATGCAACTTTTTATTTCTAACATTGTTCAACATATTGTGTCGCTCCACAACTCTATATATTGAAAACAATTTAAACATATTACACGCTAAGGAACAAAGTCAAATAGAATATTACTAAAAGTCTCATAATATATAAATTTACGTATACGTTTCATCCTTACTTCAAGTGGTTTGGCTAAGGAACATAGAATAATTACTATATTCTATCAAAGAGAGATGAAGATCAATTGCCAATGATTATTGAATGAACACTAGTATAATTACTATTTGGTAAAACATGGAGACTAACTGTAATAGAGAAACCATAATTTCCAAATTACTCATAAATCTATAAATGGTGCTAAGTTACAATATTTGTTCCCCTCTTGTGACCATGTTGATATGAATATTTCAATAACTTTTGGAGAGTTATCTGTAAATAAATTACTAAATGGGTCCAATAATCCATAAATATCCGATTTATTTGATTCTATACAAACACGATGCATGTCCCTAAATGGCTAAGCAAAATTCAAAAAATAAATCAGTCTTAACATTAAAATTACTAATATGTACACATTTAAAATTGACATATATTAGAATAGAAATTTTATTATGTGAACCTATGACATCTCAATAACACAACAATAATAACATAACAAACATATCTCAACACACTTTACTATTACATGTACGGTAGATATGTTTTATGTACCGGAAACGTGATCAAGAGGTCAAATAGCTAAATCGTGTGAGTTTTGTCATTCCTTCTTGCAACTATCTCGGTGTTCCTCTATTTTTTCTTTGTTTTTTGTTGCGTTGTATAAGTTGCAGATGAATGATAATGATGGAGTTTTTCACGTTTACTGAAGAACATGATTAATGGTAAAGAAATAATTTTGAACGAGTTGTAGATGAAATAATTTGATAATTATTTTCATTAATGGAAATGAAAAAGTTGTTAGGATTAAAATGGTTTCACTACTACAAAAGGTATCTTTTTTAACGACACCGAAATTTACTTCACCATGACTAAAGGATCTGTCGTGGTAGAATCTATTAAATTAGGCGCTTTTCTTTTATTTTCATTTTTAAGTCCACTTTTCACCATGGTTGGAACTTCTAACTATGGTGAAAAGTGGCACCTGATCATGAGTTCGAATCCTAGCACCTACAGTTTTTACTTATTTATTTTTAAGCCACTTTTCACCACGGTTGGTAGTTCCATCAGCGGAAAAAATGGCGAATACTCATGAGTTCAAATTTTGTTGTTGTTGTTGTTGTTGTGGTTGTTGTTGTTGTTGTTGTTTTTCTACTGCTCCATTTTTTATATTTTATTAAAAGACGTACAACAACGGTTGTGTAATACAGTCGTTGTTGTATGTAACACATTGTCATGAGTTCGAATCTTGCTGTTGATGTTGTTCTACTGTTATTTAATATTGGGTTAATAGCATTTTTGCCCCCTGCCATATAGGCGACTTTTGGTTTTGCCCCCTGTAAATTTTTTTTTTGTAAAAACACCCTTGTTATTTCAAGATTCTGTTTGTTTAGACCTTGGGAGAAAATGACACACTCATGTGCCTATGTGTCATGCTATGTGGCATTATTTTTTGTTTTTTTAATTTCAATTATGCCGACATGGAATTATTATTTTTTATTTATAATTATTTTAAAATCCATGTCATATATTATTTTTCAATTATTTAAATATTATGAAATTATGAAAGATGCATGTATTAAGAAAAATCAAACAAAATTTTTGTGGACACATGGACTCAAACACACATCCTCCTGATTGAGCTCAAAGTGCACGACCACTGTACCATTCAAGTAGATGTGATTAGTTTCTTAAGTGAAATGTATATATTGCATGATTCCATATCATATTTCCATTATAATTTTTGTTTACACTATTATATATTTAAAATTAATTAATATTACATTATTATATAGATATTATTTAATAAACTAAAATAAATTTAAAAATAATACGTAGTATATATTTGAATAAATAAACTATAGTATATATTTAAAAATAAACAGAAATTAATTTTTAATATATAATAATAAATTGATATATATTTATAAATAAATTGAAATTAATTTTTAATATATAATAATATACTGAAATTATTTTTTAATATATAATAATAAACTGAAATTAATTTGTAATGTATAGTAAATATTTGAACAAACTAAAATATTTGACACTGTACTTAAAAATAAATTTAAATTAATTTTTAATATATATTAATAAACTGAAATTAATTTGTAATATATAGTATATATTTGGATAAACTGAAATAAAAATATTTGAATAAACTAAAATTATTTTTTAATATATAATAATAAAGTAATATATAATTAAAAATTAATTGAAATGAATTTTTAATATATAACAATAAACTGAAATTAATTTGTATTGTATAGTATATATTTGGATAAACTAAAATAAAAATATTTGAATAAAATGAAATTAGTTTTTAATATATAATAATAAACTGATATATATTTAAAATTAAATTGAAATGAATTTTTAATATATAACAATAAACCAAAATTAATTTGTGTTGTATAGTATATATTTGGATAAAACAATATTAATTTATTAATATATCAAATAAAATAACACTTGATTAATATAAGATATACAACTCAAAAGCAAAACTTTACATGAAGACCAACGTGGCCTGGTGGTTGTGTGTCTTGCTTGGTATATGGAGGTCTTGATTTCAGCTCCCATTGGCCACAAAATTTTATAGTTTTCCTTCTTTTCAATTTTGAAAACTTAAAATAATAATAAATAAAATACCTACGTGGAATTAAAAATAATTATAAATAAAAAATATTATTCCATGTCAGCATATTAAATTAAAAAAAATAAATAAAATATCCAGTCAGCGTGCCAAATAAGCATCAGGCGTGTGTCTTTTTCCTCCAAGGTCTAAAAAAAACAGAATCTCCAAATGGCAAGGGTGCTTTTACAATTTTTTTTTTACAGGGGGCAAAATCAAAAGTCGTCTATATGGCAAGGGGTAAAATGGTATTAACCCTTTAATATTTTATTAAAAGACATACAACATCGGTTATTTAATATAACCATTGTTGTATGTAGCACACTTATTGAGTTTTTTCATTGTCCTTAAACAAATTGTGTCCGTCAATTTAGTAATTATAAACGCTCAAGACACTACTATTAGTGATCCACGTGAAACCTTGAACTTAGACGAACTTCTAATTTAGACGAACTTAATCTCCTACCTCCAAAGATCATCTTTCATTTATTACACTTTATTTCTCCACTAAACCAAACTCGAAAACGTCATTTATTTCATAAACAACACTCGAAAACATCATTTCTTTCATTAACAAATTTTAGAACTCCGTCATCTCTTCTCCGACTTGAATGAGACAAGGAAAGTATGGATTCGAGTTAGCAATGTTACACTACTATAAATAATACATTTCATAATGAAGCTTTCACCTCAGCAAAAAAAAAAAAGAGGTATTATGCCTAGACGCACCATGTTTTTATTTTTTTATAATAATAAAAACAACACATTCGGGGAAAAACAAATCAGGGCACGCTTCGAATCTCAACTTTTGCAATTTATGTTTTTATTTGTTTATAAGTGTAAAGTAAATGAACTAACCTTTTAGTTTTTTATATAACCGAGGGATCAAATAATCATATTTCACTATAAAAGCATTCATCAAAGAGATTTTAACCTAATCCTTTCTTATATGAAGCCGCCCCAAACTCGCATGCATCATTCTTTGGGATGGATTGCAAGACAGAAAAAATCTTCAATGCTCTTCTATCTAGAACAAATTATTTTTTCTACCCTTGCAATCTATCTCACATAATGGTGTTGATGTTGTTGTTGTATTTTTGCTCATTTGATAGATTGCAAGTGCAGAAAATGAATCTTGCTTCAAATAATTATTGTACATTTCCACTCTTCAAACAAACAGACTACTAAAAAATGGTGAATTTGAATGCAAAGTTCTGACATTCAAGCATCATTCTTTTAGAAGTTAGAACTTAAACAGAGAAGGGAACTTCAACTTACACAAAGAAGGGAGCTTAACCTTTGAAAATATTTGTTGTAAATAATTTATCTTAATATTCTGTGTAAACAATATAATATTTAAAAAAAAAGAATTATTCACCTCGGTTTTAATCCAAACCCGAGGTGATAGTTTAAAGGAGATGATAATTTACCTCGATTTTATAGTTAAACCAAGGGGTATAATAATCATGTTTTATTATAAAAACACTCGTTAAATAGATTTTACTCTAATTCTTAATAATATGAAGCGGCCCCAAAAAGAGAAACTATTTACCACCGCTACAACATATCTTTGGGATGGATTGCAAGTGCAAAAAATAAAAATTCTCACAGGCCCTAGAAATAGATCTCTAGCATCTTGCATGAGACCTCTAACATCTAAATCTTGATATCATCGAAGATTTGTTGCATATAATGTATTTTTAATATTATGTAAAAATAATGTAATTAAAAATAAAATAAAATGCACATTCACCTGGGTGATTTGTCATGATTAAGGTTATATTTAAGCATCTATTTCTATACTTTATACACTGGCCTTAACAAATCTTTGTTGTCTATTTAATGATTATCAACGCTCAAGATGCTGCCATTAGTGATCTGTGTGAAACCTAAGGAACATCCCTTATAAAAGCATGTTGAATATTGAAAAATGCAACCTAAATGAAATATATGAAGCGCTTGAAACTTAAGGACGCTTAGAAAAGTTCTTATGATAGATTGCAAGAGCAGAAAATTTCCTGGGTTCAAGGTTTGTTTTCTTAAATATTTATTTGAACTGAAAATGATTTGATTTTTAATATTAATTACCTTACCTTTTTTTCATCAGAAACAATTGCATGTAAGATCCAACAGAAGATCTTCCCCAAGATTCAATAATTCGAAGATCTAAAGTCTAAATCTTGAGGGATTTGATTTTTATCTAAATCCCTAGGGAATTTGATTTTTATCTTGAACTCTAGGGAATTTGACTTTTATTTTAATTTTAATATTCTAAGTAAACAATGTAATATTGGGTAAATAATGTAATATTCTGGGTAAACAATTTAACAACTTAAAAAAATAATAATCATACCCCTCGATTTTTTAAATAAACCGAGATAAAATATACACTAGTTTTGAAAATAATAAAAGTGCAACTTCTAGGGTTCGAACCCATGTGGATATAATTATAACCCTCAATTTTTAATCACCAAGGTTTTAAGTGGAAACGTTTCGTGACACCCTTCATTACATCGCTACTTTAGCCGAGGTAAAACGCATTTCACGTTCGAGGTTAAAAGCTTTATTTGTTGTAGTGTTAGTTGTTGTTGTTCTTTTTATGTTATTGTTTTTCTTGTTCTTATTATTGTTCTTGTTGTTGTTCCTGTTGTTGTTGTTGTTGTTCTTCTTCTTCTTCTTCTTCTTCTTCTTCTTCTTCTTCTTCTTCTTCTTCTTCTTTTTCTTGTTATTGTTGTTGTTGTTGTTGTGGATCTTCTTCTTCTTCTTCTTCTTCTTCTTCTTGTTGTTCTTGTTGTTTTTTCTGATGTTGTTGTTGTTCTACTGCTACATTTTTTAAAATTTTATTAAAAGACATACAACAATGGTTGTTTAATATAACCATGGTTGTATGTAGTGCACTACCATTTTGCTACCACGAGCAATAGATCGTGATTGTAAATAATCCATTTACAACCATACCCTACCTAAAAACGGTTGTTCAATCCTTATTACATGTCTTTTGCGACCGTTGTTATATGTATTTTTTGTAGTAGTGGTTCTAACTCTAAGCGTTGAATTTGAATTTTGTTTCGTAAGCCAGTGGAAACTGAATAGACATGACAAACTAAGTTGTGTTTCCCGAATAAGAATATAACATTTCACCATGATTGTTTAAAACAACTGTGGTGATATCCCATTTACTAAATTTAGTTTCATAAAAAGCACAAGTTTTTATCCATTTATAAATTTAAAAAGGGAAAATATATCACCACGGTTGGTTTATTCAACTGTAGTGAAATCTGAAATATTTTTAGTTTAAAAATAAATAAAAAAAGAAAGATGCCACTATAAAAATTAAAAAATAGATAAAATATATCACCACAATTGGAATATTCAACCGTAGTAAAATCTGGATTATATTTAGTTTAAAAATAAATAAAAAAGAAAGGCGCCACCATAATATTAAAGAAATCACAAATCTGTTGGCATTGAGATTTGAATCCATGAACTTTATGATATTTCATCAGGGTTGCTTTATCCAACCGTGGTAATATATAATCTATTTTTAATTAAAATATAATTGAAAATGATGACCCTTGATTTTTAATATGTCACCACGGTCCTTCAGTGAGCTGTGATAAAATGAGCGTCGTAGTATGTACTTTTTGTTAGTGGACTACAATCGCGGTGTTTTTTCAAGGCGTAACATAAACTCTTTGTGAAGCATGAAAAAGGTACAAGTCCATGCTGAGACGATGTTCAAATCATTGTTTTGACTTACTCACGCCAATACACATTTTCAGAAATGAACTTAAACATCAATCTAAGTTGCTACTTGATGCTACTGTTGGAGATTCTCTGATGTCCAAAAATACGGAATATGCAACTGCAATCATTGAGCGAATAATACTCAATGATCATCAAGGACAACACAATAAGAACCCCCCCACTCAAAACAAGAATGGTATCATACAACTGAATACTAATGATGTTTTTCTTACTCAAAACAAGTTGTTATGTCTATAAATATCTCTTGGAATTTTAATCTTCAAATGTACCAAATCAATTAAAAAATCCATTTTACTTGCATTTCCTATGCTTTCATACCTTCAGCTTTTACTTATGTTTTTCATAGCATTTTAGCTTTCAAGAATTATTTTTCACACTTAACACTCATTGCAAAAATTAAAGAACCTGCATTCGAATTACAAAATTATTTTTTAATTAATATATTTGATTGAAGGAGAAAGAAATGGTCATGGATCCTTTCCAACAAAATTACATTCCAGTGAAATATCAACTATTAAAATTGATGCTGAAAATATATTAAATTTTATCTTCCCTAGGTTTAAGGTTTAGACAAAATAGGAATGAAGAGTATTAGGTTTATCTTCCTTATCAGAATTGGATTCGTAATAGGAGTTATAACCAACACCATTTGTCCCATTTCTGCTCACACCATATATCATAGAAAGCCATCATGCTTCTCCCTATGCTTCTAGCTAGGAACTTCTGAAAAGCTTTGTCATATTTCTTGAAAATTTGGAACTTATAACAAATGTCCTAACAACGTACAATGTAAAGACATATGTTATAACATCTGGTGACTTACAACAAACTTACCAAAACTGAAAGTAAATGACAGAAGGATAAATAATATAGAGAATTGTTAACCCAGTTTAGTGCAAACAACACCTTATATGGGGCCTACCAAGCCAGGAAGAGACTCCACTATCAGCATGATTAGTTCAAATCACCGCAAGAAATATGATTAAAACAGTCACACACCCTATGACCAAGGGAACCCAAGTAGAAAGATTACACTTTCCAATAAAAAGTACTTAGCTAAGAACCCTAACTAAGAACAATACTTAATCTTGCTTCAAAGCTTTGATCAAGAACATTACTCAATTTTCTTGCTTAAATGCTTCAGGAGTGACAACACACGTCCACCTCAATGTATTAGAAGATACATGAGTGACACAAAAGAACAGAAAACACAAAGAGCTTGAAGAGCTTACAAAACAACAACCCTTATGTCACCCACAGTTTTTCTTGTGCGAATGCTTGAGAAATTAGGTTTTCCAAGTTCCTTTTTATAGATACTTACAGAATGGGCTTGAACTTTAATCTGAATCCTATCTTCTCTTTTTTGAAAACAACTGCAAGATCTTTTCACAAATTAGGAAAAAATAAAATCAAATAAAATCTTAGTATTCTAAAAGAACTCCCAAATATTCTTTTTCTAAAAACAGAGACTAATTTATATTTGTCATAATCATCCCTTGATTGCCTACGCCTGTAACGATTATATGAATATTCCAGATTCTCATATTTTTCAATCAAATCTTTCAAGGTTTAAAAACCAGTCTGAACTGCCAGGATGTTCTGGTGTAGAATGTCACAATATTTAGCAGGACATCTATCAAAACACATAACAATAGAACCTATAATGGCAGCAGAACAAGATGTTACAACATCTTGTTCAACATCAGTTAAGAACCATGTTTTAGAAAAATTATGCCAATACAAAAACCATGGAACTAACAATCGCCCCCTTTGGAAATTTTTAGCTAAAACAACCAAAGCACAGTTAAGTCTTGGAGATAAAACATATTTAAATGATAGAATGCAAATTTAAACACAAACTGCAAAGATATATCAGAGATGCATAGCAGTTACACATAAGCTCTTTGGAGCTTGTACAAACATACAGGTACATTACCCTCTGTCATACAGAACTAGTACTCCCCCTTAAAGGGATACCAGAACAAACATGAGTTACTCAAGTTTACAAATCAGAGGCATATGCAGCAGAAGATTATTTAAACAGCCTCACATTCAGCAGGATGTCAAAACATCTTGCACACATTCTTCAATCTCCGGTCTTCAGGCCAGAGCAGCACAATCAAGCAGCATGAAAAACTATCATGATCCTCCTAAATAGTTGCGGGTAGGCAACCACAACACTACTTTTCTTAGCAATAGCACAACCAAGATGTATGCCAACCAACATGTTGTAACATGTGTTGTGACATCAGGAAAATCAAACACACAAACGCTTTACTCCCCCCTTTTAGCCAAAAATTGACGAAAATAGAGTAAATGTAAAAACAAATGGAAGCATAAAAATATTGCAAGCAAGCAACACACACAAACAGTTGGAAGCACACAAAAAGTTGGAAACACACAAACAATTGAAAACACACAAGCAGATCACCTTTAGGTGGTCTTCCATATCTTGCCCCTGTCAAAAAGCCTTCGGCATTCCTTATGGTTGTCTTGTAGAGTCCATAGTAATTTGAATAGGCTTCATTAGCCTCAGAAAATAGAGGAAAGATGCAGTATCAGTTGCATTCCTCCATGTTTGTAATTGCTATAACTCTTCAATAGTGCAAGTTCCAACTCCATTGCTTATGTTTTGATTTGTTTTAAGAACTACAATAAGTTGTTCCTTGTTATCAATATATTCTAGAGTAACAATCTTTCCTTCAACATTATTCTTGATTAATTGGATATCAAGATTCTTGTTCCAGCCATGTTGAATTAGATATTTGATAATATTGAGATCAACACAGCGTCATGTCAAGACATTATGGTTGACATTATTCAGCAAAAATCCAGCGAAATTTAATATATGAAATCTCAACAAAAAAATCAAATCCAGTGAAATAATGGGATTTAAACTGGACCAAATCCAGCGAAAATCCCAAAGAAGATAATCCATTCTTGTAAAGAATAGTCATGAATGACTATTAGCCGAACCACCATCTAACTTTTAATTTCTATAGCATAATTTGATCACGAATATTTTTATATCAAACTTCTATAATTACATGTTCAGTATTTGATTGAATTTTCCAAATCACTGCGTGGAACTATAATTTTGTAAAAAAATCTACCAAATATAGCTTTTGAAAATGAAGATAGCTCCCTGTAATTCTTACAAAGTTACCATCAAGTATGAGTGTAAGCGGATCATAAAACCGATTAAATTGACAATTCAAATTTAAAATTTTGGAAAATTTATGATTTGGTTTCAAAATCAAACATAACCAATAAAAACTGAAGTGGTTTCGTTTGGTTCGGTTCTCAATTTTCTTTTTTAGGAACCTTCAAATGATGAACTGAAATGATGACTATAGTTATCCATTTGATATTTTATTCAACTCATCATTAAGAGCAAATTTTACACTAACTCAACTTTTCTCGGTATTTGTTTGCGCAACCAGCAACAAAAAAAGCAGCCAACAACCAAACTCTAAGGGTGTGTTTGATTTGCTAAAAAATAAGGGACTGGACAACACAACTCTAGTTATCCTGTGTTTGATTTAAAATTTGTTTACGGGACAGGACAAAACTTAGGATTAAGGACTGGACAAAAACTCAAATTTTTGTTCCTCACTAAACCATGGGACAACTTTTTGTCCATGATACAAGTTATTTCAAATACGGAAATACTTTTTATTTTCTACTAAAAATATACATTCTCTCTCATTCTCCTCTATTAATATTTACAGTATGAAAATACATTTTTATCCCTAGTATAAATTATTTAAAAGACGAAAATACCCTTTTATTTTTCACTGGTACAAGTTATTTAAAATACTGACATACCATTTTATTTTCAACTAAAAATATATATTCTCTCTACCATTCTTCTCTATTAATATTTACAATATGAAAATACTCTTTTGTCCCTATTGTAAATTATTTAAAAGACCAAAATACCCCTTTTTTTATACTGGCACAAGTTATTTAAAATACATAAATATCCTTTTAGTTTCTATTAAAAATATATATTCTCTCTCGTTCTCCTCTATTTGCTATGTGAAAATAATCTTATGTCCCTAGAAGAAGTTATTAAAAGACGAAAATATCTTTTTACTTTACTTTTTATTTATATATATAAAGGATATTTTAGTAAATGTAATTTTATTTTATTTGTCCTGTCCATTGTTCATCAAACATAATACATGACAAAAAGTTGTCTAGTACTTTAAAGGTATGTACTGTACTGTTCTGTCCAATACTTACCATTTTGCAAATTAAACGCACCCTAAGTAACAAAAACTTGCTCACCCTGAGTTATTGTTCTAGTCGGCCACCATCACTATTTCACTCGACATCGTCGTTTTACTTCATTCTAGTCACATTTTTTGTGTTTCAAGTTCTCTTGTTAGTTTCATTTTTTTATTTTTTATTTATTTTTTTATTTTTTAGTTGAAATAGATTATATGTAATGTATTATTTGAAAAAACAATAGCAGAAAATACATCAAAAAAAATATGATAGCACAAAATATACATATGAATATTTTGTTCAGAAAAAAGCGTTGTAAATTGATCAATCGAACCAAACTAAACGAACTAAACCAAATTGTTTGGATCAAGTCCATTTTAAAATAACACTAAAAACTAAATCAAACTAAACCGAACTAATCTGATTTGTTTGGATCGGTTCCATTTTAAAAAACACTAAAAACCACAATAAATCAAACCAATGAAGATATTATTGTTCAGACATTTTTTTTGATAAAATCGATTATGTTGTGAAAACAATGTCAGAATAACAAAGTATAATCAGTTTCTTTATCGGCAAGAAACACCCAAGGGTAGAAAATAGAGAAGCAAGAAGAACACAATGAATTGGTTATAAACTGGTATACTTTAATTTCTCTTTGAAACAAGATTGCAATTGTTACAAAATAAGAAATAACATCTCTCACCCTAATAATTAGGATTTACACTATGTAATGATGAGAGACTAGTATGCTATTTATAAGAAAACTAACACACTATACTAATGGGTTTTTTCACACAGGCTCATTACACAAGATAACCTAAAGAACAAGCTAAATAATACAATTGGGCATAATAACTAGACCCAATTCGACATGTTAACAATCCTAACATACTTCGACTACAACATGAGAACAGACTTCGACGACATGCTATGAACTTGTCGAGTTGTCGAACCGAGAAGCTACCTTTCGACCATACTAGAGTTCGATCCAATATATCACAAATCTCCACCTTGGAACAAACTTTATAATCATCAAAGAACAAACTATCTTTCTTCATGCAACTTCCTCAACTGCATACAGTGGAAAAACTTGCAACTTGGCAATGTCGGTGATCATATCAGCAACATTGTGTTCTCTCAAAACCTTCAGAACTTGGATTTCTCCACGCTCGATTACCCATCTGACGAAATGCAACCTCACATTGATGTGCTTGGTTTGCTCATGATAGGCTTTATTCTTCAACAAATGTATAACACTTTGACTATCACATTTAACAATGACAACTTGACCTTGAAATTCCAGCTCCTTAGCAAAACCTTCAAGCTACAATGCTTCTTTCACAACTTCAGTGAGGGCGATATATTCCGCTTCATTGGTTTATAAGGCTACAACCATTTGAAACGTCGCTTTCCAACTAATTGTCGTGCCAAACATAGTGAACACATATCCAAAAATAGATTTCCTAGAATCCATACAACCTGCATAATCAGAGTCGACATACCCTTCGATTAATGCTTTACTATCTTCGCCACAGGCTCCACCATAAATTAGGACTCTGTTTAGAGACCCATTTATGTACCTTAGAATCCACTACAATGCTTGCAAGTGACCCTTTCTAAGATTCGCCATGTACCTGCTTACAAGACTTACTATATATGCTATGCCGGGTCTAGTATAGACCATAACATACATGAAAGAACTTTCTATGTTAGCATATGGGAGGCTATTCATATAAGTTCTTTCGACCTCAATATTAGGACAGTGGTTTATACTCATCTTGAAATGAGGGATTGTCGGAGTTACAACAGGCTTTAAATTTGACATACCAAACTTCTCGAGAATCTTCTGTAGGCATGTCTCTTGAGATAAGCATAATTTCGACTTCTTTCTATCTCTTCGATGTTAATCCCAAGAATTCTGGATGCAGCTCCCAGATCCTTTATGTCGAACTCCTTATTGAGTTCAGCCTTCACTTTCATCACATTCTCGACATTGTTGCTCGTTGTGAGAATATCATCCACATAAAGCAATAAAATAACAAATGAATTTCTATGTCGAAATCTGAAGTAAACATAATGGTCGAACTGACTTCTAATGAAAACCACTAAAAACCAAAATAAATCAAACCCATGAAGATATTATCGTTAGGACATTTTTTTGCTGTTGTGAAAACAATGTCAAAATAACAGCTTCTTTATCGGCAAGAAACACACAAGGGTAGAAAAGGGGGAAGTAAGAATAACACAATGAATTGGTTATAAATTGTTATTCTTTTTTTTCTCTTTGAAACCAGATTATAAGTGCTACAATATAATAAATAACCTTTCTCGCCTTAATTAGGATTTGCATTATGCAATGATGAAAGACTAGTATGCTATTTATAAGAAAATTAACACACTAAACTAATGGGCTTTTTCACACAGACACATTACACAAACTAACCTAGAGAACAAGCTAACTTAAACAATTAGGCATAAAAATAGGGTCAATTCGATATGCTAACAATCCTAGTATAATTTGACTACAGAGTGAGAACAGACTTCGACGACATGCTATGAACCTGTCGAATTATCGAACCTAAAAGCTACCCTTCGACCATACTAGAATTCGATTAAATATCTCAGATATTCAAACCGAACCAATTACACCTCTATAAGTGTTCTCACTCAAACACTTAATTACGTCTTGATAACATCTCATCTCATGTTATACAAATTAAGTGTGGCCCTTTTATGATGATTACCCGTCAAAGTTGGAAAATCAGGGCAAAAAAGTTAACCAATGATTTTCATCTTAAAGTGAAAATTATTTGAGAACTTTGAAAGCAGCTAAACAATATCTCAAGAGCTTTTCAAGATAGTAGAAAAAAAGAACACATTTAAGTCATGCTTGGGTGTACGTATAAAATTAATCTATATAAGAGCATGCTTGACTACTTGGGTGAATAAATGCCAAAGTAATGATGATTATTAATCATTCTTATTCTTATTGAGACTAACCAAATTTAATTGACAAGTGACATTACAATGTACTAACATTCTATGTTTATGAAAAAACTCATGTCTTTGAGAAGAAGAAACATTGTAGTCTTGTGTTATTCAAGTTTGAAAGTAATAAATCAAGATATTAATTTTGTATCAAAAAGAAGAAAGGCAATGAGGTGATTTCAATCAAGAGAACTCATCACTAGTAGTATATAAAAATGGCTTTGCTCAAAACAAAAATAAAACTTCTATTTTTAGTGACTTTGGAGATATGCAATTAATTATATATTAAGCAAGAATCTATAGATTTTTATGAATATTGATTATAGTATGTAATTGTTGCATCAGGCATATGTAATTAAATTTGCTTGTCCAAATTCACACTTTTCTTTTCCACAAGGCAGGGCTTTTAATTTTAACTGCAGAACCACATATATCCACCATAAGAAAAACCAAATTAGAGACTAATTTCATATTAACTGTCAAAAGAAATTCATGAATTATAAATTGTAAAATTTAAATATATGATTACTATTTTTTTTTTTTTTTTTACTATTGATCGATCAAAATAGCGTTAAAAATTCCCATAAGAACTTTAACGACTGCAAAAATCAATAATTCAATTTTACGAGGCTTTAACGACTACAAATTACGAAACAAATTTGCTAGACTATTGGCTGTCACAATTTTCGCTCTCATTTTCTATGTACATAATATATTGGGGTGGAAGTGAATTAGAAATAATTGATTAAACCGATCATCTAAATCAAATGTTAAAAACCGATCTTACAATACAAATGAGATACTGAACATGTAATATATATATATATATATATATATATATATATATATATATATATATATATATATATATATATATATATATATATATATATATATATATATATATATATATATATATATATATATATATATATATATATATATATATATATATATATAGGGGACGACTCAGGTGAGAACACTTGGTTATTATGAGAAATGAGAACAATGAATCACGACTGTTAAATTTTGATTTTTTGATTTTAATGAACTGGATTGGTTTCTCTTTCTATATTGATTTAAAATAAATATTAAAGATTTTAGAAAGAGAAATCAATCTAGTCCATTAAAATCAAAAAAATCAAAATTTAACGGTCGTGATTCATTGTTCTCATTTCTCATAATAACCAAGTGTTACTTGATTATTATGAGAAATGAGAACAATGAATCACGACCATTAAATTTTGATTTTGTTGATTTTAATGGACTAGATTGATTTCTCTTTCTAAAATCTTTAATATTTATTTTAAATCAATATAGAAAGAGAAACCAATCCAGTTCATTAAAATCAAAAAATCAAAATTTAACAGTCGTGATTCATTGTTCTCATTTCTCATAATAACCAAGTGTTCTCACCTGAGTCGTCCCCTATATATATATATATATATATATATATATATATATATATATATATATATATATATATATATATATATATATATATATATATATATACATATATATATGAGAGGGTTATATTTACTCCAGGAGTAAGTTATTATAACTTACTCCAAATCTAGACCATTGATTCTTTTCGTTTCATTCTATAACTATAAATGTGAGATTTTGGATCGAACTCTAGTATGGCCGAAGGGTAGCTTCTTGGTTCGACAGGGTTAAGCATGAAGTCGAAGGTTGTTCACATGCTTGTGTCGAAGATGCTAGGGTTGTTAGCATGTTAAATTAGGTTTTAGTGTTTAAACCCTAATTTGTTAAGTTAGCTTGTTTATTAAGTTGACTTGTGTAATGGGCCTTGTGGAAAAAGCCCATTAGTTAGTATGTTAGGTTTTATTATAAATAGCATACTAGTCTCTCATCATTGCTAAGCTGCAAATCCTAATTTAGGGTGAGAGAGGTTATTTGTTATTCTTGTAAACTTGTAATCTTGTTTTAAGAGAAAGTAAAAGAATAACGGTTATAACCAATTATTGTGTTCTTCTTCTCCCCTATAATTCCCTATTATACTTTGTTATTGGTATCGTTTTTCACAACAAATTGGTGCGGTGAGCGTGGAGAAGATGCCGTCAACAAAGTATGAGATTGAAAAATTCACCGGAGTGAATGATTTCGGTCTGTGGCGCTTGAAGATGAAAGCCCTACTGGTTCAGCAGGGTTGTTTGGAAGCGTTGAAGGGAGAGGCAGCCATGAATGCTGCATTAACGGCAGCGGAGAAGACAACTATGATCGAGAAAGCACACAGCGCAATTTTGTTGAGCCTTGGTGATAAGGTTCTCCGACAGGTATCAAAGGAGACGACGGCATCAGGGTTATGGGTGAAACTTGAAAGTTTGTATATGACCAAATCGCTGGTAAATCGACTCTACCTGAAGCAAGCTTTGTATTCATTCAAGATGATTGAAGACAAAGTATTGGCTGAGCAGTTGGATATGTTCAACAAGCTGATTCTTGATCTTGAAAATATTGATGTGAAGATCGATGATGAAGATCAAGCGCTGTTACTATTGTGTTCTTTGCCTAGATCACATGCTCACTTCAAAGAAACTCTCTTGTATGGAAGGGAGTCCCTGACGTTTGAAGAAGTTCAATCAGCCTTGTACTCTAAGGACTTGAATGAACGAAAGGAGCATAAACCTTCGACTGTTGGCGAAGGTTTGGCCGTTAAAGGAAAACTCTTACGAAAGGATGGTAAGTTCGACAAGAAGAAAGGCAAAAGCCAGTCGAAGTCTTACAGTGGCGAAGCATCTGGCATTCGATGCTACCATTGTAAAAAGGAGGGTCACACAAGAAAGGTGTGCCCTGAACGCCTGAAATATCATGGAGGTAAGGATAATGGCAACGCTGCCATTGTTCAAGATGATTTCGAATCATCTGATGTTCTTGTGGTTTCAAGCAGTGACTCTAAGAGAGAGTGGATTATGGATTCAGGTTGCACTTGGCACATGACTCCAAACAAAGACTTGTTCGAGGAATTATGTGATCAAGATGGTGGATCAGTATTGCTGGGAAACAACAAGGCTTGCAAGATTGCAGGTATTGGATCTGTTAGATTCAAGCTCCATGATGAGTCAATAAGGTTGTTGACTGAAGTCAGGTATGTTCCTGATTTGAAGAGAAATCTGCTTTCTCTTGGTGAATTCGACAAGAAAGGATATGTTTTCCAAGGAGAGAAAAGTATCCTAAGAGTCATGAAGGGTTCGAAGGAAGTCTTGAGAGGCGTGAAGAAACAAGGCTTGTATACCCTTGAGGCTGAAGTTGTAAGTGGTTCGACAAATGTTGCATCCACGAAACCTTTGTCGAAAACTGAAATCTGGCACATGAGATTGGGCCATGTCAGTGAAAGGGGTCTGGTCGAATTAGGGAAACAAAATCTGCTTGGTGGAGACAAAGTCGAAAAGCTGAAGTTTTGTGAACCCTGTGTACTTGGAAAATCTTGCAGAGTGAAGTTCAACAAAGGCAAATCAAGAACACATGGATCCCTTGATTACATCCATGCTGATCTTTGGGGGCCTGCAAGGTGTGCATCACATTCTGGGGCAAGGTATTTCCTATCCATAGTAGATGATTATTCTAGAAAATTATGGGTATTCATCCAGAAGACTAAGGATGAAACGTTTGAGAATTTCAAAAGTTGGAAGACTCTGGTTGAAAATCAGATTGGCAGAAAGGTCAAGAGGTTAAGAACCGACAATGGCCTTGAATTTTGCAATGAGGCATTCGACAGTTTTTGTGCTACCTCTGGTATTGCAAGGCATAGAACTACTGCAAGTACTCCACAACAAAATGGTTTGGCTGAAAGGTTTAATTGAACTATTTTGGAGAGAGTTAGATGTATGTTGACTAGTGCGGGGTTAAAGAAGGTGTTCTGGGCTGAGGCTGTTGCGACAGCAACATATCTGATAAACAGATGTCCTTCGACAGCGTTATATATGAAGACACCTGAAGAAGTTTGGTCGGGACATCCACCAGATCTCGATAAACTGAGAGTATTTGGCTGCATAGCCTATGCTCACATTAGGCAAGACAAGGTCGAACCTAGAGCTCTGAAATGCATGTTCATGGGATACCTAGAAGGAGTCAAAGCTTATAGGCTATGGTGCCTAGAGCCAGGTCACAGGAGGTGTATCACCAGTCGAGATGTTGTTTTCAATGAAGCTGAAATGGCTTTTAAGAAAACTGATGATGTTGGTCGAAGTACAGAAACATCTGACGAAGAGCTGGAACAGGTAGAGATTCCTGTTGAGGTGGAGCATGTTGATGCTGAATTGCATGTCCCTGATGAAGTCGAAGAAGAAGCAGAAGATGCCGAGGAAGTTGAGGAAACTGACGATGACTACCTATTGTCGAGAGATAGGTCGAGAAGATTCATCAAACCACCTCAGAGACTTGGGTATGCAGATCTTATAGCTTATGCATTAATCTCTGCCAGTGAGGTTCTTGATGATGAACCTAGAGATTATAAGGAAGTTATGAGGAGTCAAAATAAGACTGAATGGCTGAAGGCCATGGATGATGAGATGAAATCTCTTCATGATAATCACACTTGGGAACTGATCAAGAAACCTGCTGGGGCAAGGTTAGTCAGCTGTAAATGGATTTTCAAAGTTAAGGAAGGAATTGAAGGAGTGACGTCGAAAAGATATAAGGCAAGGTTAGTCGCAAGGGGTTTCACTCAGAAAGAATGTGTCGACTTCAATGATGTGTTTTCTCCTGTTGTGAAACATAGGTCCATTCGAATGCTGCTTGCCATGGTGGCACAGTTCGATCTTGAACTGGAACAGATGGATGTGAAAACTGCGTTCTTGTATGGTGATCTAGATGAAACGATCCTGATGAGGCAACCTGAAGGGTATGTCGAAAAGGGGAAGGATGATTATGTGTGTAAGTTAAAGAGATCCTTGTATGGGCTGAAACAATCTCCTCGACAGTGGAATAGGAGATTCGACAAGTTCATGGCACGCATAAGTTTCATTAGAAGTCAGTTCGACCACTGTGTTTACTTCAGATTTCGACCTGGTAATTCATTTGTTATTTTGTTGCTTTATGTGGATGATATTCTCATAGCAAGCAACAGTGTCGAAGATGTGATGAGGGTGAAGGCTGAACTCAATAAGGAGTTCGATATGAAGGATCTGGGAGCTGCTTCCAGGATTCTTGGAATTGACATTGGAAGAGATAGAAAGAAGTCGAAGTTATGCCTATCTCAAGAGGCATATCTACGGAAGATTCTTGAAAAGTTTGGTATGTCGAATTCGAAGCCAGTTGTGACTCCAACAAACCCTCAATTCAAGCTGAGTATTGATCAGTGTCCCAGTACTGATGTGGAAAGAGCCTATATGAATAGCATCCCATATGCTAATATAGTTGGTTCTTTGATGTATGCTATGGTTTGTACTAGACCCGACATAGCATACGCAGTAAGTCTTGTAAGCAGGTACATGGCGAATCCTGGAAAGGCTCACTGGCAAGCATTGAAGTGGATTTTAAGGTACATAAATGGGTCTCTGAATAGAGTCCTAATTTATGGTGGAGCCTTGGGTGAAGATGGTAAAGCAGTAATCGAAGGATATGTCGACTCTGATTATGCAGGTTGTATGGATTCCAGGAAATCTATTTCTGGATATGTTTTCACTATGTTTGGCACAGCAATTAGTTGGAAAGCAACACTTCAGAAGGTTGTTGCTCTATCAACCACTGAAGCGGAGTACATTGCATTAACTGAAGCTGTGAAAGAAGCATTGTGGCTTGAAGGTTTTGCGAAGGAGCTGAAACTTCAAGGTCGAGGTATCACTGTTAAATGTGATAGTCAAAGTGCAATACACCTGTCGAAGAATTCAGCCTATCATGAGCGAACTAAGCACATTGATGTGAGGCTGCATTTCGTCAGAGGAGTAATCGAGCGTGGAGAAGTCCAAGTGCTGAAGGTTTCGACTGAAGACAATGCTGCTGATATGATCACCAAGACATTGTCGAGTTGCAAGTTTTTCCACTGTATGCAGTTGATAAAGCTGCATGAAGAAAGCTAGTTTGTTCCCTTGATGTTGTAGAGTTAGATCCAAGGTGGAGATTTGTGAGATTTTGGATCGAACTCTAGTATGGCCGAAGGGTAGCTTCTTGGTTCGACAGGGTTAAGCATGAAGTCGAAGGTTGTTCACATGCTTGTGTCGAAGATGCTAGGGTTGTTAGCATGTTAAATTAGGTTTTAGTGTTTAAACCCTAATTTGTTAAGTTAGCTTGTTTATTAAGTTGACTTGTGTAATGGGCCTTGTGGAAAAAGCCCATTAGTTAGTATGTTAGGTTTTATTATAAATAGCATACTAGTCTCTCATCATTGCTAAGCTGCAAATCCTAATTTAGGGTGAGAGAGGTTATTTGTTATTCTTGTAAACTTGTAATCTTGTTTTAAGAGAAAGTAAAAGAATAACGGTTATAACCAATTATTGTGTTCTTCTTCTCCCCTATAATTCCCTATTATACTTTGTTATTGGTATCGTTTTTCACAACAATAAATTTTTGATGAATTCTGAATCTGATTCATCGTCGTCACTGTTAACCTTAAGGAAGAACAAATGTTGGATAAGGCATTATGTAAGAAAATCAACATTACATCAAATTTGTTTGCTATTGCAATCCATTCCAAAAATTATTTCTAAGCTTATTTAAGTTTCATTATATTTCATCAAAATGTTTTCATTATCAATGCTTGAGTTTCAAAACATAGCGTCCAAGATATAAAGTTATGGTGTTCATGTTCTGGATGGATGTAGGGGGTTTCGTGTGGATTCTTGTGTTTGTAATATCGCCAACGTTGTTACTTTAAAAATGGACGATAAATATACATTATAGACAAAACTGTGTTACTTTTCCCTCGGTTCTTTAGTAAAACTGAGGTAAAGGTTATTTTTTTAAATTAAAAATAAAACTAAATAGGGACTTTTCTCCCCGGTGTCTAAATATACTGAGATAATTGATTACTTCTATTGAAAAAATGTTGAATGGAAAAAAACTTAAAAGTAACATGTATTATTTCATTTTTCAATTTTTTACCATTCATTATTAACTTTGTGTGTTGCAATATTCAAACAAAAGACTATATTCAATTAGCCCCTTTTGTTATCCTAATTAAAACCCCCTTTGTTATCCTAATTAGTCCCTTCTATTGAATTTTCTAGAATAAATGTTAAATATCGCCTATGTGGCTGTACTAATGCCTTTTTAAAATCTCACATGACTTTTAGTTTGATTTTTTTTAAATTTTATTAATCCAATTATTTTAATTTAAATTATCAATTACATTTTCAACTCTTCAGTTACCAACCCTAGCTCACTCTTATCTAAAACTCTTCACTTACGAACCCTAGCTCACTCTTCTCTAAAACTCTCCAAAATGTACGTTGGAACTTGGAGCGATGAAGAAGATGAATACAAAAACGTTTTCACCATTATCCATTTCCAATTTTCTTCTAAGGTACAATTATCTATTTTAAAAACCAAACCTTTTTTGTTTTCACCTTCTTCAAAGACTGATTTCTTCATTATTTAGTCCGACTAGGTCATGACTAATACTACCTCCGGTCCTATTTATAAGAAAAAATTCTCTTTTTAGATACATTATTTATTTAATGTATCTAAAAAGAGAATCTTTTCTTATAAATGAGACCAGAGGGAGTAGGTTTTAGTGTGTTGACCATCACAGGGGTGAGTTTTTTTGTTTAAGAAATTAGGTTATAAGGGGTTATAGGAGGTTTTGGAAGTAAACCCTGATTACTAGAGTTATTTTGAGGTTCTAAGTGGTATAAAGGATTTAGGGTACCTAAAATTTGAGAGTTTGTGGTATTATGATGCAATGGGTATTAATGGGCTAGTTTTGTTGAAAGATGATGAAGTAACAAAGAGAATAAAAATCATAGCACCGATTAATAGGAATGTGCATTTATATGTCATTCATCCACTTTCACAACCAGATTATATTGATGAGCCAATACTCTCTCTAAAAAACATTGTAGGACCCAATGAAAAATAAGAAGAATGTGAGGTACGATAAAATAATAGTTTGGAGGATTTGAATAGTGCATAAAATGACAATTTGGATGATTTAAGTAATGGTGTAAAAGGTAATTTTGAAGATTTGAATAATCTAAATGACAAGTTTGATGAAGGAGAGACCACTGGTGTAGAAGATGCAGTTGACCAAGAAGATGCATGTGAGGAAGTTAATTTGGAGGGGACCACTAAGGGCATTGACCAAGAAGATTCATGTGAGGATGTTAGGAGGGAACCACTGAGGGTGAGGATGTTAATTTGTAGGGGACCAACAGGCTATTGAACAAGAAAATGCAATAGTGGATATTACTTTGGAAGGGACCACTGATTATATGGTATGTCTTCAAGAAGATGCAGTAGTGGATTTTACTGATTATGCAGTAGTTGAGGGATAAATGTGTAACCAAGAAGAAGATGTGGGAGTAGAATGTAACCAAAAAGACGGTGGTGGTAGTGAAAATAGTTCTTTGAATGAGAACTTTGGAGATTCATATGACGATGATGATAAAGGAATTGGTGAAGAGACTGCAATTTATAGTCAGGATGGAAAAACAAAAGGTAAAGGAAAGGGGAAGGGAAAAGCAAAAGGTAAAAGAAAGGGTAAGGGAAAAGTAAAAGGTAAAAGAAAGGAGAAGGGCAAAGCAAAAGGTAAAGGGAAGGGAAAATCCAAGATTTGGAGACCAAGGAAACAAAGGGAAGTGGAAGAATCATTTGAAGATAGTGGTTCAATTGATGATGTGAATGAAGGTGGGGTTCCAAAGGAAAGTTTAAGAGGATTGAGTGACATTGAGGAATATGATAGTGATGAGTTACCTCAAGAGTATGATCGTGAAGATGAAGATATATTAAAGGATGATATTCAAACATTCATACTTCCAAAATAATGGAGGATTACAAGGGGTAATTAGGGACATATTTTGATACAAATGAGAACTTTAAAAATGAAATTAGAACATATGTTTTTAATTTTGGTAGAAACCTGGAATTTTAGAAAAATGATAACAAGAGGATGAGAGTGATATGCTAGAAAGGCTGTCTATGTGAGTCATACTATTAAAAAATACAAGATGAAGAGACCTGGCAGTTGAGAAAACTAATGGACAAGCACACACGTAGTAGGGATTATAAGGTTAGATTCCTTAATTCCAAATGGTTGGGCAAAAAGACACTTGCATACAGAGGAAAGTCACTTACTGTTGAATTTATTTATGGTTCATTTAAGGAGAAATATACATGAATCCATGATTATGGTCACGAACTCTTAAGGGAAAACCCTGGATCAATTGTGAAAATTACAAGTCAATCATTTCAAGGTGGAGATGAAAGTAGTGAAAATCCTGTGAGGTCTTTGAATCCATATTTCCAAAGGATTTATATATGCTTCATAGCTTGAAAAGATAGTTTTTTCAAGTGCATGCCAATTATAGGATTGGATGGGTGTTTCTTAAAGGGTTATTATGGCGGACATATACTAGCAACCATTGGGAAGGACCCAAATGACCAAATGCTGCCAATAGCATTTGATATTGTTAAGGGTGAAACCAAATATTCATGGAGTTGGTTTTTGAAACTGTTGACATCTGATTTGGGAGGTGTCAGATTATGCAAGACTTATACATTTATAAGTGATCAACAAAAGGTGCATAAACGGATATATTTTAATTATTTCTTACATATTTAGCAGTTTCAGACCTACACATTTATAACTGATTTATTTTACTGTAATACAGGGTTTCCTGCCAACACTTGATTAGTTACTACTAGAGGTTGACGAAAGGTTTTGTGTTAGATATTGATATTCATACCTTTAATGTGTAACTATATTTTTCTGTTTCATATTAGTACCTTTTCTGTTTTAACTGTATTGTCTTTAGTCCCTTTAATATTTAAAAGGTTGCAATTTTGTCCCTATGTTGTGTTTGTAGGCATTTATACAACAATTTCATAAAGAAGTTTCCCGGTGTTAAACTGAAGGAACTGATGTGGAAGGCTGCAACTGCTACTCATGTACATGCTTCGGAAAAATCATGCTTGAAATCAAAAGTGTTAATGAGGAGGCATTCAAGGACCTTTTGAAGCTTCCACCAAGGTTCTGGAGAAAATAAAGGTTTAGAACTAGTCCAAGGTGTGACACATTAGTGAACAATATGTTAGAGGCATTTAACTTAATATTAGTACCTGCAAGAGCTAAGCCTATTGTGAATATGATTGAAGAAATTAAAGTTTATCTTAAGCAAATGTGGGAGTCCAATAGGCAGAAGATTGCCAAATTTGATGGTAACATTCGACAAATTATCAAAAAGAGAATGAACAAGGATTGCTATGAGGCTTGATATGCACCAGTGCTATATCCAGTTAATGAGGAATGCTTATGGACAAAAACATATGATGTTGATCTACAACCACCACCCATAAAAGGCAACCTTGTAGACCTAAGAAAAAAAGGAACAAGGAGGTTGGAGAACAAGTGAGACATGAGTCACAGTTGAAACGAGCTAAATTTGGTATCAAATGCAGTCAGTTCTATATGGATGTCACAACAAGGCCACATGCAAGCTTCCTCCTCCAGTCACCTAGCTAACACAAGGTGACTTTGCACCCATAACTCAACCAGCATAAGGTGAATCTACATCCACAACTCAACCATCTACAACTTCTACTCAGCTAACACCATCTGTAAATGCTAGTCAACCAACACCATCTGCACTTGTTAGTTAGTCAACACCATCTAC
The DNA here is from genome assembly GCF_029867415.1 of Vicia villosa. Lineage (NCBI taxonomy): Eukaryota > Viridiplantae > Streptophyta > Magnoliopsida > Fabales > Fabaceae > Vicia > Vicia villosa. The sequence continues at coordinate 2,524,189 of NW_026704941.1, forward strand.
ACCTTCAACTCATGAAGCATCATCCACAACTTCAACTCAACAAGCACCCAGAAAGAAAAGGAGAATTCAAAAAGGCCTAAAACCTGTAATGAGCCAACCCTATTAATTTTGTTTTGTTAGTTGTGTACTGATTTGATGTAATGACTTATAATGTCACTTTGTAGCTTATGGCTTATGATGTCACTTTTGTGTGTTTTGTACTGATTTGATGTAATGACTTATAATGCCACTTTTGTGTGTTTTGTACTGATTTGATGTAATGACTTATAATGTCACTTTTGTGTGTTTTGTACTGATTTGATGTAATGACTTATAATGCCACTTTATAGCTTATGAAGCACAATGGATGTGATATCTACTTCAAAATTTTTACTTCCAACTTCAAAAATAGTCACCATCTATTCTCATAACAAAAGTGCAATACAAATAGCAATCAACTTCGTCTTCTATAAACGAAGAAAACACATCAAAATTGATTGTCATGTGGTTCGTGACAAAATACAAATTGGAACAATCTATTTGATGCCAATAAATTCTTCCAACCAAGTAGTAGACATATTAGTAAGACATTGCATCTAGAGCCATTCAAGAACCTTGTCAACAAATTATGATGATAGATATCCATTATAGTTTGAGGGGTATTAAACTACATGTCTTATAGTTTAGTGCTTTAATTATGTTTATTAACCTTACGCTTCTAAGTAACCATGTTAAATAAAAGTGGAGATACTTAGATTATTATTCTTCACTGGTTAGTTAATATTTTGAGCTGTTTAAAGGTTGTACCAACTATTGTAAAGATTAAGCATTTGGTATTTTCTATTGATGTTTGAATATTAATTTTATTACAAGTTCATTCAACTAATTACTAGTCTTTTAGAGTCAAGATAGAAAGTTTATCATAAGCATTTTGTTGATTATGATGGGAGAAAAAGTAGGAGCATAGCAATGTTATGTTATGATGGAAGAAAAAGAGCCATAGTACTTAAAAAACAAGATTCCTAATTAATAGGTGCACATGCAACATTTAATACTACTGACCTCTTTTGCTTTATTTGTTGAGCCATCAAAGGACTCTTATCGTCAGAATCTTTTGTTTTTGTCCAAATTATAAAGATATCAAAACCAAGTACATGAAAGAATGCTATGTAATTCTTTGTCCTCTCCTGATTCTTGATTCCAGATTGGTTTTGGTATCTGTCCTTTTCAGTCAAAATGCTACTTCTTTTCATCTCTTTTTCCTATCTTCACAGGCTCATGAATTCATCATACAAGGAAAGGAATCAATATATATTGTACCTTGAGATACTATGAGAACCCAAATAAAGAATAGCATCTTGCTGCTCACCTAAACTTGTCTCTTAAATCTGCTATACTACCATGGTAAATAATAACAACATTTAATTTTGTAAGGATAGCCCTAACTGGCTCAAATGATTAATGAACTCTAAATAATGTAAGGATAGCCCTAACTGGCTCAATTGATTAATGAACTCTAAATAATGTAAGGATAGCCCTAACTGGCTCAATTGATTAATGAACTCTAAATAAGGATGAATAGATTAAGAGAACATGGTTTTAAATTTAGAGAACAATAATTTTAAGTTAACTTTATTTACCATTCAGCTGAACTTCGAATTACTAGAGGGTTAACCAAAAAAAAAAGTATAATTTTAAAACTTAAAATTGAAAGTTGTTGAAAGAGACCTACAAATTGAAAGTATTTTTAATGTCAAGTTGATAAAGAGGCCAATGTCAAATGCCTGCAATGGCTAGAAGAAATCTAATAGATGTCATCTTGGCTACAGGCAAGAAAGTATCACTATAATTCAACTCAAAAATCTGAGTGTATCCTTTGACTACCAAGCGAGCTTTAAAACGATCGATCCTACCATCTGGTCAAACCTTCACTGTATAAAGCCAACGGCAACCTACTACAGATGTCCTATGGGATAGAGGTACTAGTTCCCAGGTACCACTGCTTTAAAGAGCACACATTTCATCTATCATTTCTTGCATGTACTCAGGGTGGGATAATGCTTCACCTGAAGTGTTAGGAATATAAACATAAGACAAAGAAGTTTAACAAGTATATTGCAAAGGGAAAAGATGATGATAACATAAATCAATATAATATGGAGAAAAATTTCGTGTTTGACGTAAACCTTTTCGAAAGACAATCAGAAGATCGGATTCAGGTTGCAGGTTCAGATCCAATGATGGCGAAGGCGTCGGAGGAGAATCTGCAATGACCTCAGAGACATGTATTGCCTCAAGAATATGTACGACAGACGTGGGTTAGGGACACTTATATGTTTGAAGTGGGCGAGCAGTGGGGGGGTCAACCGTATAGCTAGAATGATGGGGGATAATGGGAAATGTGAACTCCGGAAGAGGTGTGAGAGTAATTTCCTGAAGGCATTCTAGAGTTATTTGGCTAGACTCGAAATATGAAACAGACTTGAAGAAGGTAACATCGGTCGATGCGAGGTATCGCTGTAGAGTATGTGTTGTGAAAACGATGTCAAAAACAGAGTATAATAGGGAACACAATGGGAAGTAAGAAGAACAACAAGGATTGATTATAACTGTTGTTCTTTACTTTCTCTTAGAAACAAGATTACAAGTGTTACAAGAATAACAAATAACCCTCTCACCCTAAATTAGGATTTGCAGTATGCAATGATGAGAGACTAGTATGTTATTTATAATAAACCTAACATACTAAACTAATGGGCTTTTTCACAAATACTCATTAAAAACTAACTTAGGGTACAAACTAACTTAAACAATTAGACATAACAAACATGCCCGATTCAAAATACTAACAACCCTAACATTTCGACCCCCACATACTAGAACACACTTCGACTACATTATGTAGGTCTTCGACACCAGCATGTGAACATACTTCGACGACATGCATAAATCCTATCGAACCAGAAGCTACTCTTCGACCAATAGAACTTGATCCAATATCTCACAAATCTCCACCTTGAAACAAACTCTATAACATCAAAGAACAAAATAGCTTTCGTCATGCAGCTTTATCAAGTGCATACAGTGGAAAAATTTGAAACTCGACAATGTCTTGGTAATCATCTCAGCAGCACTATGATCTGTCGAAACCTTCAGTACTTGGACTCCTCCTCGCTCTATTACTCCTTTAACGAAATGCAACCTCCCATCAATGTGTTTAGTTCGCTCATGATATGCTGAGTTCTTCGACATATGTATAGCACTTTGATTATCACATTTAACAGTGATCCCTTGACCTTGAAGTTTCAGCTCTTTATCAAAATCTTCAAGCCACAATGCTTCTTTCACAGCTTCAATAAATGCAATATATTCCGCTTCAGTGGTTGATAAAGGAACAACCTTCTGAAATGTTGCTTTCCAACTAATAGATGTGCCAAACATAGTGAAAACATATTCAGAAATAAATTTTCTAGAATCCATACAACTTACAAAAATTCAATCGGAGCAAAATTTTGTTGTATTTTTTAATCAAATAATAATTAAGGTTCTATTTATGTTAGTTCTCTATTGCTTATTTATTTTTTACTTTATAAGTAAATTTTCTGTTCACGATTATATATGTTAGTTCTTTCATTATTATAGCAAGTAATTTCATCGTTGGCTTAAAATTGTGATGACTTTCTAAACAACAAACCTCATGTGTAGGTTCTTGGTTCGAATTCTGTTAAAAAAATTTATACAATTGCTTTAGCCTTTTAAGTTTTTTTTGCATATACCTTTATGAAAGTAGAAATAACATTAGATATAAGTTGATACACTAAAAAAAAACTTTTTTAAAAATTAGTTGTAACGTAAAGGATCTGAATAAATAAATTACTCTACAAAAGTAATGTAGGTGCTTCATTTGTTCAAAAAAACAGTCATTTGCTCTTAAAGGAATATATGATTATATTTATCTATTTCATTTCTTCAAAGTTAGAATTCTCATAACACAACAAAAACGAAAGTTTTACGACTAAATTATAGAGAGATAATCACACTCCTAAAGTTATTCTTTATAAAATTTGAAATCAATAAAAATATTTCAAATTAAATTTTCACCATTTTAGCTAATTGCTAAGTAGACAAAAATCTATAATCTAAATAATTTTTCACAGAACGATGTTTTTTTATTACATTGATAAAATGGCACGCTTTGCTACCTACTAAAATTTGGCCATTAAAATACTATTTAAAAAAGATGAGTGGTCTATTATTCAAATTATATACTTAAACGTTATTAACGTTATTAGAGTCTGAACTAATTCATCCTTATAAATCGGTTTGTAAGGTAAAGAGTATCACTCTATATAAATTTTTTTCATGCTGTATCTCCAACTAATGTGAGATTTTAGGATCTTCTTAATACAACCTCTCACATCCAACATTCTTTTTTGAGTTTGGTGCATAGATATTAACGGTGGACGGCTCATAGTCCAATCGATAGGCTCTGATACTATATTAGAGTTTGACCTAACTCATCTTTACAAACTCAGTTGGTAGGATAAATAATATCACTCTATATATACTCTTTCAATGCTCTATCAAATGTATTGAAATGTAACGATCTATAAAATAGTAAAATATATATTTCGAACACAAAAATTTCAAAACAATTATAAATTCTTTAGTTAAATTACCAAGTGAATGAGAAATATAATTGTTAAGTTGAAGATGTGTAGACTTATAAATTTAAATGATTCACTAAAAAAAACTACATTTGTCTTTATGAGTGTGATATGGTATGACATGCAAATAAATTACAAAGTAAAGAAAATGAAAGCAACCATAGCTTACATTATTCAAAAAAGCAAAGAGACAAGGCTACGAATTGCCCCACAGAAAAAGGGATATCCAAGAAAATACTAATAGGCATAGCCCTTCCATAAGGCCCCACTGCCTCTATCCTACTTGGTCTTCCTTCTATTCATGGCAATCCCCCATGAAAGGAAGGTTTCACACTTACTCCAAATTCAAGAAAGCATCTCACACTCACTTTTTTACTTGTGAAAATCACATCAAATCAAATCACATTCAATTTTTTTTTTTTACAACTTTTGATTTCTTGCCATTGTCAGCACATATGCTTACGTGTGAAGGGAAGCCTATGAAACCGAATAGCAGCAACACCCTCAGTCTTGATCACTAGAGGAGAGAAAAAAAAAAGTCAAACTTTAATGTAGTAGGAATTGGAGATACTCTCTAAAGTCTTATCAAAATAATACCATAATTGTAATATTCATGCTTCTGAAATTGACCTATCAACCATTTTGTGACATCGCTTGGTTTATATATATTTTTTAACTTAACTTCAAAAATTGGTTTATATAGAGGTTAAACATGCTAAGTAGGAAATAAGTTGCCGAAGGGGTCAAGGGGATGGGGTTTTGTAAAAATATTTGCTACCTAGGTTGTTGTGTTTATGGGTATAAGATGGATGATGTTGGCTTGAATCACTAAATTATTAACATAAACTAGAACAACAGTAAAATAATGATTATCAAGTTTAGTGAAGAAAGAATAGTGAGATTTAGATTGGGTATTTCCCAATTTAATAAAATAGTGGTTAATTCATGATTTAATTGTCTATTGGCTTGCTTTAACTCATAGATAGAGTTATTTAATCTACAAACTAGGTTTTTATTACAAACTTTTAGTCCACGGAGACTATCATATAGTATGTTAAGTCAAAAACGACTAAGTCTTGTTCTCAAATAAACTTAAGAGTTTTTAGTAGATTAAACTCTTAAACCTCCTTATATAAAGAAAATGAAATTTCAAACTAACTTTCAATCAAACTACAAACACAGAGAGAAGCGGCGAGTCTTCCTTCCAAACAATGGATCGAAGTGCTTAGTCTCTTTTACACAAAAAAATTTGGAGTGGTTAGTCTTCAAGCTTCAAACTAAGATTTTACACTGATTGATCTTAAACCTGTGAGAGTTTTTAACACCGAGCTGAGCTCACGAATCAAAACTTCGTTTTAACACCGGGCTAACCAAGAACCTATGAGATTGTACCATCGGGCTGATCTCAAATTGAAACAATTTTTTAACAATGGGATAAGCTTGAACTGAATCTTGATTTTATACTGGACTAACCAAGAACTTATGAGATTTTAACAACAGACTAATCTCGAACCTAAACTGGAGACTTGATCACACAATCTCAACACCAAAGCTTTTCATAACTTTAGCTTCGAACCTAAACAAGTAATCCCTAAATGGATGAATTGTTCAACCAAGGTAAAAACAATCTTCCTTCCACTACTACAAATAATATATTTTATGACGAAGCTTTCACCTAAAAAAACTAGTTGTTATGCCTAGGCGAACCATGTAATTTTTTTTAATTATAATAAAAACAACATATTCCCTCGATTTTTTAAGAAAACCGAGGGGAAAAACAAGTTAGGACACGCTTCGAATCTCATCTTTTGTAGTTTATGTTTTTATTTGTTTATAAGTGAAAATTAAATGAACTAACCCTTTGGTTTTTTGATATAACCGAGGGATCAAATAATCAGATTTCGCTATAAAAGCACTCGTCAAACAGTTTTTAACCTTATCCTTACTTATATGAAGTTGTCCCATACTCGCATGCATCATTCTTTGGGATGGATTGCAAGACAGAAAAAATCTTCAATGTTCTTCTATCTAGAACAAAACTTTTTCTGCCCTTGCAATCTATTTCACATAATGGTGTTGATGTTGTTGTTGTATTTTATGCTTATTTGATATATTGCAAGTGCAGAAAATCAATCTTGCTTCAAAAGTTTGTTGTACATTTCCAACCAAAGAAATAGTACGACATTTCTTGTGTACTCCTCTCTCTTCAAACAAACTGACTACTAAAAAATGGTAAATTTGAATGCAAAGTTCTGACATTCAAGCATCATTCTTTTATAAGTTGGAACTTAAATAGAGAATGAAGCTTCAACTTACACAAAGAAGGCAGCTTAACCTTTGAAAAAATTTGTTGTAAATAATTTATCTTAATATTCTGTGCAAACAATGTAATATTAAAAAAAAATTATCCACCTCAGTTTTTATCCAAAACCGAGGTGGTAGTTTAAAGGAATGATGATTTACCTCGGATTTATAGTTAAACCGAGGGGTATAATAATCATATTTTACAATAAAAATACTCGTTAAACAGAGTTTACCCTAATTCTTAATAATATTAAATTGTCCCAAAGAGAGAAAATATTTACCACCGCTATAACATATCTCTGGGATGGATTGCAAGTGGAGAAAATAAAAATTCTCATTGGCCCGGGAAACAAATCTCTTACATGTTGCATGGGATCTCTTGCATATAAATCTTGATATTATTGAAGATTTGTTACATACAATGTATTTTAATATTTTATGAAAACAATGCAATTAAAAGAAAAATAATATGCGCATTCACCTCGGTGATTTGTCATGACCGAGGTGATAGTTAAGTGTTTTTCTATATTATATATGTCGGCCTTTATAACACCCCAAATCTACCCCGCAATCATCAGGAATATCAGAGTACAAAATTTCAAGCAAATAGAACATAATGATTCGGAGCGTCACATTTTTAAACAACAAAATCACATACGTATATCATGCTCAATTAATTAGATACATAACACACATGTAGGAGAACAATATCGAAATCATTAATCGTTGTCAGCCAATCAAGTACTTGCATCGCAGCGGAAAATCATATGTCAACAACAATACAACTCATAATATCACGGCCAAACACGGCACGATACATCTAACAAGTCTCAGCATATCATAAGGATAAAGTTTAACAAGGATAAACACAAGAAACAAAACGTAAACAAGTAATCCAACATTCCCCGAGTGCTACTTATCAGAGCATCAACACACACCGGCTCGAGCTATAGGTACACGACTACTCCGCGTCATTACCTGCACGTTACAAACGGAGGGTAACATTCAAACAGAAAGGGTGAGATATCATTCATTATAAAGAAGTGTATGATAATATTCAAAGCGGAGAAATAATCATACATCGGTTACCACTTCTCAACATATATCACTTACTACTATTCACTTCATTCAACATCTTACCGACAACAATAATATCAATCTCAATTAAGGCATACCTAGTCGATTATCACATATGCTCAACGAAACAACCATCAAATCGACACAAGATAACATTCAGGTTATGCACACATAAATATTCAAATACGACTCATCATACGACTTTACTTATGCAACTCGAACAATGCAAATGCATGTGGTACCATTGGAGTAAAAATCCCGTCTCAAACAATTGCCATTGGGCCGTCTCAAACATCCGCCACAAGGGCCGTCTCAAACATTCGCCACTAGGGCCGTCTCAAACAATGAAATGAATGTGACTCAATGATGCACATTCACAATCACACTTAACGACATAATCGACTCGAACAACATAATCTACGTAAACGACATGATCAACTTAAACGACATAATCAATTCCGGATATCCAATGTCAACAAAATCCAATTAAAGAAAGATTCCAAGAGTTTTCAAAGTTATACTAAGCATATTCAATAGAAAGACATCAATTAGGGCTTCACATAGGTCCAAACGGCACTTAAAAAGGAGTTACGGTTCAAAAGTTACATCATTTCAAAGTTTAGAAAAAGTTCTGCAAAACAGGGTTCGCGGCGCGAACTGAGTGAATCAAATATTCCTAAGTCTCTGCCAAGCAGTTCGCGGCGCCAATAAAGTTTGCGGCGCAAACTGAGTGAACCAAATCTTCCCAAGTTTCTGCCAAGCAGTTCGCGGCGCGAACTGGCGATTTTCAGAAACTCCCAAACACAGAAAACAGCATACGAATCCCATCCCAAATCCCCTAAACTCAACCCAATCAAGTTGGAAAACATCAACCACCACGAACAACACCAGAATACATGTTATAACCACAAATACAACACATATTATGGATCTTCTAACATCATAACATCATCAAACATCAATTAAAACACATTTCAAATCATAAAATCATGCATTTTTTCATAAACCCTAACATCTCTACACACAACTTCCATGGATGCAAACATACAATTAAATCCCACCCAAAACATCATCATACATCCCTTTAGCATGAAAGAATCCCACCCTTACCTTAGGTTTGGATTGAAGACAACTCTAGCTTCAATATTGAGATTCCCCTCTTTCTCTTCACTCTTCTCTTCTCTTCTTTCACAACTTTGTCAAAATGAGCTTCTAAGTCTAAAACCCTAAAACTCTTGTTTTGTTTAACTTACTATCTTTCTCATTACTAATGGGCCTTAAATCACACCCTACACTTACTAATGCTACCTTAAGCGCAATAAATCTCCTAATTTATTAACTTATATTATTTACCATAAAACCCCACAATAACGCCAATATCGCACAAGCACTCAATTAACACATAATTTAGTAAAACAAAACACATATCATAGCACGACATAATTAAATAAAACACGCAAACTAAAAACGGGTGTTACAACCTTAACAATTCTTTATCATCCATTTAAAGATAATCAATACTCAAGATGTTGCCATTAGTGATTCGCGTGAAACCTAAGGGACATCCATTATAAAAGCATGTTGAATATTGAAAATCTAACCTAAATGAAACATATGAAGCGCTTGAAAACCTAACGATGCTTGAAAAAGTTCTCTATGATGGATTGCAAGAGCAAGAAATTTTCTAAGTTCAAGGTTTGTTTTCTTAAATATTTATTTGAACCGAAAATGATTTTATTTTTTATATTAATTATCTTACCATTTTTTCCATTAGAAACAATTGCATGTAAGATCCAACAAAAGATCTTCCCCAAGATTCAATAATTTGAAGATCTAAAGTCTGAATCTTGAGGAAAGCTCTCATTCTTCTTTATGCTTTTATATTAATGCTATTACTTTATTTTTATACTTCATGTTGTTGTGGGACTACTACTTGAGGGAAGCTCTCCCGAGCTCGAGAAAAAACATATGTTTGGAAATAATATTGTGTAGTATTGGCCAATGGATACACATCCCAATAGGTTATATGCAAAAACTCTGCCTAGAGTAGATTTGTCTGATACTTTCGTCATGAATTGGCTAGCTAATCCTCGTGATGAAATTTCGAACACGATATGCGACTCTAGGGACCTTAGTTAGAACCCATATCAAATATGGAATTGAGAGACCCTATAGGATGGCCTAGGAGATGCACATCTCACTAGGTCAATGTGAAGGCTCCACCTAAGGGAGATCCTTTGGGATTTCACATTGAATTGGCTAGCCCATCCTCATGGTGAAGTTTCAAACAAGGTCTATGAACCTAGGTTTCTTTATTAAACAATTAAAAACCAGTTAACCTTTATGAGGGATTGGGTAGAAACTTAGAACTATCCTATTGTAAGGAACCTTCCTGTGTAGGTTATTTTATTACTATCCCAAACCTATCCCTTTATAACTTTAAACCATTCACATCATTACATACATTTGCATGAAAATGAGTTATTTAGCATATGGACTTTATTTTCAGGGAGTTTCAAAGAAAAATAAAAGTTTGTTGTTGAGCATTTTGAAAAAATGAGTTTAAAAAAAAAGGAAAACAATCCAGCTATAGGCACATTTACCTAAGACGGGAAGTCTGAAATTCCTCAATGGCAAGTTGACAAGTATCATTCAAAGGATTTTTCTCTCAAATATGTGAAGATTATTGACCTCTTAGATGTTCAGGTGCCAATAAAAGCCATCACTTCTCTCGCTCAGTTTTATGACCCTCCCTTGAGATGCTTCACCTTTCAAGATTTTCAGCTAGCCCCCGACTATAGAGGAATTTAGACAAATTATGGACTCTCCACTACAGGAAAAAAGGTCTCCCGCCACGCCCAGAAAACCGAGGCTATATGCAAAATAACCGTGGCGTAACGCTTAGGCCACGGTTTGGCCACGGAAATCCAACTGTGGAGTATACGGCCGTGGCCTAAAGTAAAGTCCACGATTTTTTGGTATAGACCACTGTAAACTCGGTTTTTTTGAGGCGAACTGACTCCTTGCTCTCTCTTTTTTTTTTTATTATCTTTTTTATTTTTTTGCAAGAGTCGCCACCGACTTTTATTTTATCCAAAAAAGGAAAGGCATAAAAGAACAGGAAAGACCTTTTGACAGATTTTGGGTTCGGGGGGTTGGTTATACAAAGGGAAGGTTTTAAGCACCCTTTGTATCCATGGTTATCCATGGGCTCTTAGTTTTGCTTAGATCACTTTTGCTCTTGTTTGATTTTTAAAATAAGCTCGGCAAGACATTAAGCCTTGTGCCTACATACCTCCTCGGTGCAATGGAGAAGTCAGAGCTAATGTAGTTCCGCTTAAAAGGGAAAACGTTTTTTTTTAAAAGGAATAAACACTTTATCGTCGTCGGAGAGAAATACTCAGCCATTGATCTTGATCATGAGAACAAATAGATTCTTTGCATCACAAATGAAAGAAGAGCTCCAACTCGGATGAAAATCAACGAGTATGACACTATCTCTCTCACGTGGAAAAGATTCCATTATATCAATCAATCTCAAAATCGTGGGGTATCACAACTCACTACAACATTTAATCGTGTCTAAATTTTGAAAGAAAAGCCACTAAGGGCAAAAGGTATTTTATAAGAAAATATTTTTAAAAGAGGTTTTACAAACATAAGAAGATTTTGGAAAAAGGGAGAAGATTTTGAAAATTTAAGAAGTGGGAGGAGATGAAGAGGCTATCCTAGTGCTTAAAATAAAAGTTTAAGGAGAGAATGGTCTGACCAAAATAAGAAACCAACAGTTGACCGACGCATTACCACTTGGGGATCCAGATGAACTTATTATCTTTAGCACCACTTTGCATTAAGCACATTAAAATTTGATGAAAATCGGGCAGAGTAACGGCTGTTTTCGGGTAAAATCCTTATCTCAATGCCTTGGAATTAACCATCAAGGACTTTCAAGGAAATACCTGCATACGCAAACAGACAACAATCCAATGCCAGACAGAACAACCACAGAGTAATAACAGAATAAGGATCCAGAGGCACTAAGTCCATAAGTCCGAATCTCCAAAATGCTAGGGATAGTAACCAGTAGTCCAAGAGAGAACCTTAAGTGTTTTTTTTTTAGTTTTTTGTTGTTTATTAGTGTTTTAGCATAAAAGTAAAGTATGGTCCAAGTGGACAAAAAGAAAATAGCGGAAACATAAACATAGCGTCCAAATGGACAAAGAGAAAATAGCGGAATATAAACGTCCAAATGGACAAAGAGAAAATAGCGGAAACATAAATAATATGTCCAAGTGGACAAAGAAAAATAGCAGAAATATAAATAATACGTCCAAATGGACAAAGAAAAAATAGCAGAAATATAAATAATATGTCCAAATGGACAAAGAAAAAATAGCAGAAATATAAATAATATGTCCAAATGGACAAAGGAAAAATAGCAGAAATATAAATAATATGTCCAAATGGACAAAGGAAAAATAGCAGAAATATAAATAATATGTCCAAATGGACAAAGAAAAAATGACAGAAACATAAATAATATGTCCAAATGGACAAAGAAAAAATAACAGAAACATAAATAATATGTCCAAATGGACAAAGAAAAAATAACAGAAACATAAATAATATGTCCAAATGGACAAAGAAAAAATAACAGAAACATAAATAATATGTCCAAATGGACAAAGAAAAAATAACAGAAACATAAATAATATGAATGATAAAACAAAGTATAAAGCAAGAAATATAAAGGACAATATAATAAAATGCGGAATTTAAAGTTAATTGTTAGTATGTTAGCACGTGAATCATCTTGAAGCTAGTCAAGTATATTCACGATGTTAGTGAAGATCGATGGTGAGTGAATGATGATCTCGGATTTAAAGTTAATGAAAATTTATCAGAAGCTTGATAGAATCATAGCGACTACACGATAAATTTCCAAAAGTCTTAAATCAACTGCATACAATCTCTGCCATATTTGATCTTTTATTCCGATCTTGGACAAAGAAAAGGAAGATAAGAAATAATATCAAATAATATACAAAAATAAATATAAAACAAATTAAACTCAATTCATTTTTTTTGTGATTTTTTTTGGAATTTGATTTTAAGTTAATTAACAAGCTAATTAAACAAATAATTATACAAATAATTAAACTTAACAAGAAAAATATTATTTTATATGTCAAAAATTAGATTATAAAAAATATAAACCTAAATCTAAAAGGAAAATATTTTTGGAGTTTTTTGATTGGTTAAAAATAATTAAAAAGCAATATTTACATAATTACTAATTAATTAAGCAATATAAATTAATTATGAAAAGAAATAAAATATTTTTATGTTAAAAATTAAATAAACATTTTATCAACTTAAAACTAAAATTAAAACATTTTTTTTTGAGAAATTGAAAATATGCATAAATATGGAGTTTTTAATTCATGAACTCCTAACACTACTACATATTAAAAATTACATTGTACTTACTCTATGATGTCCCAAGAGTGGAATAGAGTGATTGAAATTGATTGAAAGTGGCTATTTAAATGAGCCTTGATTTTTACAAGTTTCTTGAAACTTTTGGAAAATATAAAACTTATGCTATGGCTTTGGTGTTTGTTGTTGTGCTCTCCTCTTGTTTCTCCCTTTTTTCCTCCTCTTGAATGAAGAAAATGAAGTTCTATTTATAGGCAAAGAGTTTGATCTTGGAAGCCTTGCAAGTGGAAATTGTCATGATTGATTTTGTGGAAAAAATATGATAATGGAATATTTTCAATGAGTGTATTTCTTAACCATGGTTAACACACTCAAGTATTATTCTCTTCAACCTTGCAATAATATATTTAAGCATCTTGAATTGGTCTTGATTGGCAACCATAAGCATCTTTGATAATATCTTTGAATTATCTCACTTTAATTAAACTTTAAATGAATAAAATTTAATTAAAATGAAATAAAAATGTCATGAATCATGGATGGGTCGTGGATGCCCTTTAAACATATGAGAATCAAGATTGAATCACAAAAGAATTGGCCTTTTTGAAAAAAAATCAAATTTTGGTCATTACTTGTTTCATGCATTTTTCCAAAAAAGGTCAACTTCATCAAGGCATATCTCCCTCAATTTTGATCCTATGAAAGTGTTCTTTAACTTTTTGGAAAGCCCAAGATGTCCTCTACAAGCCACTTTGGAAGCGTTTTTGCATTTGGAGAAGTTATTTTGATGATATGGGTTTTGACAAAAAACTGCTTTTTGTTGACTTTCAAAATGACCCGTAATGTTTTGGCTTATATCTCTTAGGCGGAAGCATTTCTTGACCTTGGTCCCAACATCAAAGTTGTAGAGAATTGAATTTCCTTGAGAATGAGCTTTGGTTGGAATTTTTCTGATAAATTATGAGAGAGTTATGGTCGGTCAAAGTTCAGTTGACTTTTAGCTAAAAAACTCTAATTTTGCAATTTTGAGTTTTGTCGATTTCTGAACTTTTCTTGATGAATTATGATCAACCATTGATCACATGATGAATCTTTTGACAAAATATGGATGTTGACAAAAAATTGCATTTTTGACTGTCTGTTGACTTTTTGGTCAAACTGGTCGTCTGTTGACTGTTTGAGCTGTTGACTGTGCGTCTGAGCGAATCGAAGTTTGAAAATTTGTCTGGTGGTATTTTGAGACATATGGAGATCCATGAAATTCATTTGAGGTCTCAAAAACTCGTTCTCCTGAAAAAAACAAAAACCCTAGTTAAGGACTGTTTGTGTAGGAGACAGTTAGGCGTACCTGATTTTTGTGCAGTGTTGAGTCTCTGTTGACCACGTGATTATCAGAAGACTTCTAGAACAAAATCTTGGAAATTTGAAGTGCGAAAAATTGATTTGACTGATGGTACAAACACGGAGAATTGCGCTGATAGCGGGTTTGACTGGTAACTAGCTGTCCGGGTATTAACGTAACACTTAAAGTGAAAATTCAACAGTTTAAAGTTAATTTTTTTCTTTTTTTTTGTTTTTGTTGTGTTAATGGTGAAAAATTTATTTACCTGAGCTGTTAGAAAAACACAAACATAATAAATAAATAAAATATACTGTACGCGAACGAAAATACCGATAATAACCTTGAAAATAAATATTTAATGCACAGAAAAATAAATATTTAACACACATAATATTATCTTGATAATTAAACTACCGTACGACAGATAGTACAACATTTAATACTAACAGTACAAATATTACATAATATAATGAACAGTACGACAAATAAAATAGACGGTACACTATTTGAAAGCGACAGATACAACAAACTTTAAAAATGACGATTAATAATCCATGCTATGAACAACAGAAAATAGATGATCGGAAGTGTAACCATCGCAGGTCCGCATTTTTCAGGACTATGCAGACAGAAGAAGGACATGATCACCGTAAAAATAGTGATGACTATAAGAAAAAAGTGTATCCATCCACTTTGCCATTTTTGCCGAGGAAGAAGAGAAAATAATTATGAGATAGAAGTTTGAGAAATTTGGGAGATGAGTGAAATTTGATGTGAGAATTTATGGAAAAAATGAGGAGTATTTATAGAGTGAAAAGAGAGAGATAGAGACGTTGGGAGTGGAGTGTACCGTTTGAATAGTAGTAGGATTTGAAAAAAAAGTATGGTAGGTTTTGAAAAGAAAAAGGGTATAGAATAAAGCTAGGATTTGATTTTGAAAAAAAAAAAAAAAAGATTTGAAAAGAAAGAAAGAGATTTTGAAAAAAAATAATATAGTATAAAAATAAAAATTAGTGGGAAATAAAACCAATAATAATTTAATTGTTACCAGTATAATCTGAAACCCGGACTCCGCGCCTGCAAATTTTAATTCTGCACGAACTGCGTCAGCATTATTTATCTGAAAATAAATCTCAAATAAACAGTGTATGAAGTGATAAACAGTATTTGGCGTTTATGAAAGGATAAATTTAACAGCGAACCAAAATACTGTATAAAAAATTCTAAAAATTGAGTATTCATAAAATCAGGATATTTATGAAATAAAAATCCAAGATTGTATAAAAATCCAAATTTTTAGACAGAAGTCTGTTGACTTCTTTTTTTGAAAAAAAGAACGCGGGCGAATTTTGGGGTATAACAATAATGATCATAACACTTAGAAAATGATGGGATCTCAGAGGTCAAAAATTGGGGTGCAACAGATGCCCCTATTTAAGTTTCTTCTATCCGGAGACACGATGATTGTAAATCTTCGTTTTAACGTGATGGAAGAGACTTAAATATATAAAAAAAAACACAATCTTTGAACCTGAGATGCAATGTAATGCTTATGATTATGAATTCACATGATTTCTACGAGATGGAAACAGGACACCAATGGGGAGAAGTAAACAGACTCCGCTAAGGAAAAGGTATACGTCATCTAGGAATAGAATCAGACTTCACACAAGAAAGAAACAGTTGACAAAAGCTTTCAAGATAAAACATGATTGAACTTTGAGAAGAGAATATCTGCGGCATACATGAATGTGGCTACATAAAATGAATATCAAGGTAAAACATGATTGGACAACATCAAATGACAATCAAGGTAAAACATGATTGGGCAACATCGAATGACAATCAAGGTAAAACATGATTGGGTAATCATCAACGGACAATCAAGGTAAAACATGATCACAGGTCCATCAAGGTAAAACATGATTGGATGTCATTAAGGATAATCAAGGTAAAACATGATTGGATAATCATTAAATGACAATCAAGGTAAAACATGATTGAAAAATACCAAATGACAATCAAGGTAAAACATGATTAGAGAATACCAAGTGACAATCAAGGTAAAACATGATTAGAGAACACCAAGGTCAATCATGGTAAAACATGATTTGAACTTTAAGAAGAAAATATCAAAAGCGTTTTAAGATAAACCATGAATGCAGCAGCATCAAACGACAATCAAGATAAAACATGATTGAACTCAGAGACATTCAAGAGTGACATTGAATGAGGTAATAACACTTTATTGGGAATTGGGACATCCATAGAAGCTTTGAATAAAAGGTGACAAAGTTCTGAAAAATTGTCAGAACAAACAAGACATATCATGAAGAATATCAGATAGATACAGACAAAACGAATCAAAAGGATAAATTTGTTTTGGTAGGTGCCAAGTAAGTTGGACTTTGATCTCAAGGTAAGATGTTGACAACAACAGGACCTTGAAGTAACGTGCCCCTGATAGGATCACTGACCAAGTTTCTCGATTGTTTGAACTTCCTAGAAGATGAGTGCTTACTTGCAAATAAAATGTTCATTCAAGAATGGTAATTTTAATGCAATGCTCAAAACATATTTTTGAAATCAAAGTCACTTTGTAAAGAAAATGGAATCACTGGTCAAAACATAAAGGTTAAGAAAATCAACGTGAAAGATAAAGCAAAGATATGGTATCAACATAAATGATTGGTAAATCTCTTGGGAGTCAGCTTACGCAAACTTGTTGTAGTATGCTTTCAAAATAAACCTTGCTTCAATTAGGGCTTTTAAAGGTTGTAACGTGGTTAGGTTCACGGTTTAAAAAAATAAAAGGTATAAGGCTCAAAATTTTTGTAACCCACCCCATCTCCGTGATGATCTTCATTCCTAAACCCAGTTAATTCAAAATATGCATTCAGGTTCCAAGAGACTTCTGGAATTTTTTACCTGTTGTAATGATGAAAGTTCACAAGCCAAGAAAACTTAGTGATGGCAGTCACTTCTTCCTTTTGATAGTCACAACATTTTGTGGTTCAAGAATTTATTGACTTATCTCTCCTTTTTTCCTTCTTTTGATATCCCTAACTTTTGCCTGAACTGTTTATTTTGAACTTACAGTCAGCGGGATGCCTTAATTTTTGCCTAAGCCATTTTTTGAGTTTGACTTAGCAGTCTTTTCTTTGATTTTCTTTTTTGATACTTTTTTCCTGAAAGATAGTGACTACCTGCTTAATGATTATAATGAACCATTATCAGCTTTTGATTGGCATCTCCAGCACTTCTTTGATGTATGCGGAGGAAAGCTTGTGATTGAAACACTTGTTGAAAGGCGTATTGAATGATTCTCTTAAAATAGAATGCACAACCAAATTAACTGGGAACTACCCTGCCCCGGGTTAAAATGTGGGTTATTTCGTATAGAAAGAAACACCAAC
Organism: Vicia villosa; assembly: GCF_029867415.1. Classification (NCBI taxonomy): domain Eukaryota; kingdom Viridiplantae; phylum Streptophyta; class Magnoliopsida; order Fabales; family Fabaceae; genus Vicia; species Vicia villosa. The sequence continues at coordinate 2,542,413 of NW_026704941.1, forward strand.
TTCTAGGCTCAAAGGGGTTGACGAGGGATTAACTTCCTTATTTCTCCAGTGTTTGGGAATTGAAACAATGCCTGTACATCGTCAGCAAAGTTTTATTTGAAAGCATACATTTCAACAACCTGGGTATTTCGTTGTCATCATCCTCCCTCCAATCTTTGCATAACACACAAGTTTGATAGAGAAAGCAAAATAGTTTTTTTTTTATTTTTTGTTATTTTTGTAAAAGAAGCATAAACATAGACATAGTAGATGAAAATGAATTCAAACATACGATGCTCATTTCATTAAAATTAACATTCTGGAATGAAAAAAGTTTAAAAGCAAACAATACAACTGAGGAAATGCAAACAGTAGGGAAACATCTTTCTAAATCATGGCATGCCGCCCCTTGATGGAAAGGACAATGAAGATCAGACCTAAAACCTTATGGAAGAGGATTTCGAGGAGGAAGAATCAACTCGATGGTAGACAGATAACTTTGAAGATGGAGACATACAAGGATAAGTTTCATGGATAAGCTGGATGTATGTATGCAAATGATGCAATTGTTGTTTTTATTTTTTATTTAGTTTCAAAGAACTTAAGATATTAATTTGCAAACATTCAAGCATTGGATTAAAGCATTGATCAAGTTATCATCAAAATCAATCATCCATTTTGGTGGATTAGAGTTTTCACCCCATCAACACCCAAGATCCATTGAGTTTGATGAAACTTACGATGTTTACAAAAAAAGACCTCTGAGTTCATTGGAAATCAAAGGAAAAGATTTTTATGAATGTATGAATGCATGAATGCCACATATACAGAAATGGTAACACAAACATGGTGCACATAAGGTAGGTTCCAAATTTCAATGTCACGAGCATGAGGTCGAAGAACCAAACATGGGATAGTACTAAGGGTTAATCACCTGCACAACATGTTCTACTGATACGTCAGAGTCCACATTCTTCTTTCGGATATTACCGGCTTGCACAACTGAACTTGTGAGCCAATAATATTCTCAAGAAAAACTCGTCTGAGTGTGGCTCTCCGCATGACAACTAATCCAAGTCTTCACCTGAATAGTTTCTGCGCCACAACCTAATAAGGCCAGGATGGGTTATGGGTTCTACAGCCAACTCAGCTTCTACAGTTCAATGAAAGCAATAATGTTTTCGCAACTGAACTTGCTAAACATATACTACCAGCAAGGAACCTCTACTGAGCGGAAGGATTCTCATGACAACTCGTTAAGGACTGAACTCCTTGTATGCCATACATGACTATACCCTCCACCTAATTCTTATGTGTACTTAATCCGGGTTAGGATGTGTCCATAATGTATCTCAAGTGACAGAACCACACATATATCCAGAATAGCAAAAAAATAACAAAATAAACAAGTATAAGCAAATATTAAAGTGAACAAAAACTCTAAGGTAACCCCTCTTTTAAAAAGATTTTTCAAATCCCCAGCAGAGTCGCCAGTTCTGTAAACTCGGTTTTTTTGAGGCGAACTGACTCCTTGCTCTCTCTTTTTTTTTTATTATCTTTTTTATTTTTTTGCAAGAGTCGCCACCGACTTTTATTTTATCCAAAAAAGGAAAGGCATAAAAGAACAGGAAAGACCTTTTGACAGATTTTGGGTTCGGGGGGTTGGTTATACAAAGGGAAGGTTTTAAGCACCCTTTGTATCCATGGTTATCCATGGGCTCTTAGTTTTGCTTAGATCACTTTTGCTCTTGTTTGATTTTTAAAATAAGCTCGGCAAGACATTAAGCCTTGTGCCTACATACCTCCTCGGTGCAATGGAGAAGTCAGAGCTAATGTAGTTCCGCTTAAAAGGGAAAACGTTTTTTTTTTTAAAAGGAATAAACACTTTATCGTCGTCGGAGAGAAATACTCAGCCATTGATCTTGATCATGAGAACAAATAGATTCTTTGCATCACAAATGAAAGAAGAGCTCCAACTCGGATGAAAATCAACGAGTATGACACTATCTCTCTCACGTGGAAAAGATTCCATTATATCAATCAATCTCAAAATCGTGGGGTATCACAACTCACTACAACATTTAATCGTGTCTAAATTTTGAAAGAAAAGCCACTAAGGGCAAAAGGTATTTTATAAGAAAATATTTTTAAAAGAGGTTTTACAAACATAAGAAGATTTTGGAAAAAGGGAGAAGATTTTGAAAATTTAAGAAGTGGGAGGAGATGAAGAGGCTATCCTAGTGCTTAAAATAAAAGTTTAAGGAGAGAATGGTCTGACCAAAATAAGAAACCAACAGTTGACCGACGCATTACCACTTGGGGATCCAGATGAACTTATTATCTTTAGCACCACTTTGCATTAAGCACATTAAAATTTGATGAAAATCGGGCAGAGTAACGGCTGTTTTCGGGTAAAATCCTTATCTCAATGCCTTGGAATTAACCATCAAGGACTTTCAAGGAAATACCTGCATACGCAAACAGACAACAATCCAATGCCAGACAGAACAACCACAGAGTAATAACAGAATAAGGATCCAGAGGCACTAAGTCCATAAGTCCGAATCTCCAAAATGCTAGGGATAGTAACCAGTAGTCCAAGAGAGAACCTTAAGTGTTTTTTTTTTAGTTTTTTGTTGTTTATTAGTGTTTTAGCATAAAAGTAAAGTATGGTCCAAGTGGACAAAAAGAAAATAGCGGAAACATAAACATAGCGTCCAAATGGACAAAGAGAAAATAGCGGAATATAAACGTCCAAATGGACAAAGAGAAAATAGCGGAAACATAAATAATATGTCCAAGTGGACAAAGAAAAATAGCAGAAATATAAATAATACGTCCAAATGGACAAAGAAAAAATAGCAGAAATATAAATAATATGTCCAAATGGACAAAGAAAAAATAGCAGAAATATAAATAATATGTCCAAATGGACAAAGGAAAAATAGCAGAAATATAAATAATATGTCCAAATGGACAAAGGAAAAATAGCAGAAATATAAATAATATGTCCAAATGGACAAAGAAAAAATGACAGAAACATAAATAATATGTCCAAATGGACAAAGAAAAAATAACAGAAACATAAATAATATGTCCAAATGGACAAAGAAAAAATAACAGAAACATAAATAATATGTCCAAATGGACAAAGAAAAAATAACAGAAACATAAATAATATGTCCAAATGGACAAAGAAAAAATAACAGAAACATAAATAATATGAATGATAAAACAAAGTATAAAGCAAGAAATATAAAGGACAATATAATAAAATGCGGAATTTAAAGTTAATTGTTAGTATGTTAGCACGTGAATCATCTTGAAGCTAGTCAAGTATATTCACGATGTTAGTGAAGATCGATGGTGAGTGAATGATGATCTCGGATTTAAAGTTAATGAAAATTTATCAGAAGCTTGATAGAATCATAGCGACTACACGATAAATTTCCAAAAGTCTTAAATCAACTGCATACAATCTCTGCCATATTTGATCTTTTATTCCGATCTTGGACAAAGAAAAGGAAGATAAGAAATAATATCAAATAATATACAAAAATAAATATAAAACAAATTAAACTCAATTCATTTTTTTTGTGATTTTTTTTGGAATTTGATTTTAAGTTAATTAACAAGCTAATTAAACAAATAATTATACAAATAATTAAACTTAACAAGAAAAATATTATTTTATATGTCAAAAATTAGATTATAAAAAATATAAACCTAAATCTAAAAGGAAAATATTTTTGGAGTTTTTTGATTGGTTAAAAATAATTAAAAAGCAATATTTACATAATTACTAATTAATTAAGCAATATAAATTAATTATGAAAAGAAATAAAATATTTTTATGTTAAAAATTAAATAAACATTTTATCAACTTAAAACTAAAATTAAAACATTTTTTTTTGAGAAATTGAAAATATGCATAAATATGGAGTTTTTAATTCATGAACTCCTAACACTACTACATATTAAAAATTACATTGTACTTACTCTATGATGTCCCAAGAGTGGAATAGAGTGATTGAAATTGATTGAAAGTGGCTATTTAAATGAGCCTTGATTTTTACAAGTTTCTTGAAACTTTTGGAAAATATAAAACTTATGCTATGGCTTTGGTGTTTGTTGTTGTGCTCTCCTCTTGTTTCTCCCTTTTTTCCTCCTCTTGAATGAAGAAAATGAAGTTCTATTTATAGGCAAAGAGTTTGATCTTGGAAGCCTTGCAAGTGGAAATTGTCATGATTGATTTTGTGGAAAAAATATGATAATGGAATATTTTCAATGAGTGTATTTCTTAACCATGGTTAACACACTCAAGTATTATTCTCTTCAACCTTGCAATAATATATTTAAGCATCTTGAATTGGTCTTGATTGGCAACCATAAGCATCTTTGATAATATCTTTGAATTATCTCACTTTAATTAAACTTTAAATGAATAAAATTTAATTAAAATGAAATAAAAATGTCATGAATCATGGATGGGTCGTGGATGCCCTTTAAACATATGAGAATCAAGATTGAATCACAAAAGAATTGGCCTTTTTGAAAAAAAATCAAATTTTGGTCATTACTTGTTTCATGCATTTTTCCAAAAAAGGTCAACTTCATCAAGGCATATCTCCCTCAATTTTGATCCTATGAAAGTGTTCTTTAACTTTTTGGAAAGCCCAAGATGTCCTCTACAAGCCACTTTGGAAGCGTTTTTGCATTTGGAGAAGTTATTTTGATGATATGGGTTTTGACAAAAAACTGCTTTTTGTTGACTTTCAAAATGACCCGTAATGTTTTGGCTTATATCTCTTAGGCGGAAGCATTTCTTGACCTTGGTCCCAACATCAAAGTTGTAGAGAATTGAATTTCCTTGAGAATGAGCTTTGGTTGGAATTTTTCTGATAAATTATGAGAGAGTTATGGTCGGTCAAAGTTCAGTTGACTTTTAGCTAAAAAACTCTAATTTTGCAATTTTGAGTTTTGTCGATTTCTGAACTTTTCTTGATGAATTATGATCAACCATTGATCACATGATGAATCTTTTGACAAAATATGGATGTTGACAAAAAATTGCATTTTTGACTGTCTGTTGACTTTTTGGTCAAACTGGTCGTCTGTTGACTGTTTGAGCTGTTGACTGTGCGTCTGAGCGAATCGAAGTTTGAAAATTTGTCTGGTGGTATTTTGAGACATATGGAGATCCATGAAATCCATTTGAGGTCTCAAAAACTCGTTCTCCTGAAAAAAAACAAAAACCCTAGTTAAGGACTGTTTGTGTAGGAGACAGTTAGGCGTACCTGATTTTTGTGCAGTGTTGAGTCTCTGTTGACCACGTGATTATCAGAAGACTTCTAGAACAAAATCTTGGAAATTTGAAGTGCGAAAAATTGATTTGACTGATGGTACAAACACGGAGAATTGCGCTGATAGCGGGTTTGACTGGTAACTAGCTGTCCGGGTATTAACGTAACACTTAAAGTGAAAATTCAACAGTTTAAAGTTAATTTTTTTCTTTTTTTTTGTTTTTGTTGTGTTAATGGTGAAAAATTTATTTACCTGAGCTGTTAGAAAAACACAAACATAATAAATAAATAAAATATACTGTACGCGAACGAAAATACCGATAATAACCTTGAAAATAAATATTTAATGCACAGAAAAATAAATATTTAACACACATAATATTATCTTGATAATTAAACTACCGTACGACAGATAGTACAACATTTAATACTAACAGTACAAATATTACATAATATAATGAACAGTACGACAAATAAAATAGACGGTACACTATTTGAAAGCGACAGATACAACAAACTTTAAAAATGACGATTAATAATCCATGCTATGAACAACAGAAAATAGATGATCGGAAGTGTAACCATCGCAGGTCCGCATTTTTCAGGACTATGCAGACAGAAGAAGGACATGATCACCGTAAAAATAGTGATGACTATAAGAAAAAAGTGTATCCATCCACTTTGCCATTTTTGCCGAGGAAGAAGAGAAAATAATTATGAGATAGAAGTTTGAGAAATTTGGGAGATGAGTGAAATTTGATGTGAGAATTTATGGAAAAAATGAGGAGTATTTATAGAGTGAAAAGAGAGAGATAGAGACGTTGGGAGTGGAGTGTACCGTTTGAATAGTAGTAGGATTTGAAAAAAAAGTATGGTAGGTTTTGAAAAGAAAAAGGGTATAGAATAAAGCTAGGATTTGATTTTGAAAAAAAAAAAAAAAAAGATTTGAAAAGAAAGAAAGAGATTTTGAAAAAAAATAATATAGTATAAAAATAAAAATTAGTGGGAAATAAAACCAATAATAATTTAATTGTTACCAGTATAATCTGAAACCCGGACTCCGCGCCTGCAAATTTTAATTCTGCACGAACTGCGTCAGCATTATTTATCTGAAAATAAATCTCAAATAAACAGTGTATGAAGTGATAAACAGTATTTGGCGTTTATGAAAGGATAAATTTAACAGCGAACCAAAATACTGTATAAAAAATTCTAAAAATTGAGTATTCATAAAATCAGGATATTTATGAAATAAAAATCCAAGATTGTATAAAAATCCAAATTTTTAGACAGAAGTCTGTTGACTTCTTTTTTTGAAAAAAAGAACGCGGGCGAATTTTGGGGTATAACAATAATGATCATAACACTTAGAAAATGATGGGATCTCAGAGGTCAAAAATTGGGGTGCAACAACCACGCCTTTTTTACAACCGTGGCATTTTTAGGCCACGGTTTAGGTAGCTTGATTAAGGCCGCGGTTTGATCTTGCCATGACTTAAAAACTGTGGCTTTATGGTAAAGCCACGGTTTCATTTTAACGTTTACGACACAGTATTGGTTCAGGATATAGCCACGGTTTGGTTATGACCACCTATTTAAAACCGTTGTTATATGTTATGCATTTTAAACCATTTATATGCCACGGTTTATTTCATGTTATGCATTCTAAACCATTTATCTGCCACGGTTTATTTCTGTATCATTACATAAATATATATATATATATATATATATATATATATATATATATTTATATTTATATATATTTATAATATATATATATATATATATATAAATATATATGTATAAATATATATATATCAATATTAAATTAACAATGAAATTAACATTAATAGTAGTTCATCCACTAATAATAGTTGGATACTAAGTTTTTCATCCCAAATTCAAAATCAAAACAACCATATTAAGTTGATCCATGATCCCTACACTATTTAAGTTGTACCACCACAAGTTTCTCTCAAAATGGAGTCATCCCAAAATAACCAAAAAAAGTTCTAAAAACTGGGCTAGATAACATAAAACAACTATTCTTCTTGATCTTCTCCTTGCTCTTCTTCCACATCTTCTGAACAACCACCTTCTTCAACATCTTCAGCATAACCTCCTTCCACATCTTCATGATCATCACAAGCTTCTTCCATATCTTCATCACAATCTGCTTCCTCTCCACCCTACAATAAACATAACATCATTCAACATTCATAAGTGTACGTACTAGTCATGGTTGTGTAAAATAGAATCATGAATCAAAAGACAGTTTTAGGCCATCACCACCAGAATCATGCATACACCTATTTCAGAATCGTTTCCCTATTTCATACACATATTTCAGAATCAAATCAATGGAAATATAGAATTCTTACAAACTGAAATAAAATAATCAATTAAACAAGTTGGTCCATCAAGGCGCAAGGGCTTGAATTCAGTAAGTATATCCTAAGTTAGAACCCACTTTTACTCCATTTCATTTGGTCATTTTTGGAGTAAGTATATCAATGACATGTATTGTAAAAAAGCCATGATGGCATCACCTTCCAACATCAAAGACCATTTATGAGGATTAAATAGAGTGATTGAAGATCTAACTTGTTTGATAAGAGGTCCATTTCTATCACACCTTATTCTTTTTCTAGCAAATACACTAACATCATGTTTAGCCTAAAAAGCTGCAGCATTAGTCACTGCAATAACTTGGAATGCTAAAAATAGAGGAGTTTCTATGTACAACAAAACACAATGATTCTTTTATTTAGTGCATGGCTTATCAAACAAGAATCATAAAACCACAACAAAACCTTCAAAATCAAATACCTATTAAGGGAAAGCCATATAAGACACTCAGTTTCAAAAGGTCAATCAGCAACACAAGTTAAAACTAGAATACTAGTTATGTCATAGATTTTTGCTTCTTTGAATCACAACAAGTCTACTAACTTAAACAATAACAAGATTAAAAAGAAATAAGTACCAAATATGTCATATTCAATCAAATCTGTCATGTGAGAAATAGATCAAAAGGCTCGGACATTATACATGATGAAGCAAATTAAGTAACAAAAATTGATCAGTTTCTAATTCAGTGCCCTATACACTTTCAGAAAACACTTGCCATCAAATTAGTGCCCTATACAGTTTCTAATTCAGTGCCCTAAACAGTGCCATATGCTGCAATTTCAGAAAACACTTGATAATTCAGTTCCCTAAACAGTGCCATATGCTGCAATTTTTGTAGTTTAGAGTATACCTGTTCGCAATGCGGAATATGAGTTGATGCAGACGAATGTGGATCAGCAGGAGCAGCAGTAGAACTAATGGAACAGCCCATAGCACTTGCCATCAAATTAGAGATCTCGTCGTCGCTCATTTGTGGGTTTTGTTGCTTCATCATTGTCTTAAATAGCGCCTTCATACCATCCATCTCCCTCTTCATGCCAGCCACTTCATCATTATGTTGCCTTTTAATAACCAGAATTTCTTCTTTTCTTTTAAGCATGGTAGGTGTTATTGTTCTTCCATAGCAACGAACTCGTCCAGATTTTTCTTTCCCAAACAAGGAGTTAAATGTCTCAGATTCAGTTGAATTCTGAACTGATTCTTGAAGCTTAGACTAATTAAAAAATATTCACATTAGAAAATATTCACATTATAAAAATAAATGATTAAAGGCAAATGTTGATTAAAGGCATAATCTGCCTGGCTTACAATTACACTTGAAGTTTCCTCATCCGGCTGTTTTCCTTTTCGACTTTGTCGAGTCTCAATGAACATCTCTGCCTGGCTAACTTCCTTTCCGTCCTCTTTCTTAGCACGCTACATTGGTTGATAATAAACACATCAAAATATGAATCACTCAACCAATACATAATTGTAAATTGAAGGATGTATGAACACCCTACCAGTTTTGCACGAATCCTCGCAAAGTTTGTTGGGCCCATCCGATGCATATACTTTTGCTTAGCTCTGTTCACAGCATTGATTTTGCTAATTTTCTACATTCAGAAACAGCAAAATTAGGGACAGCAAATGTTAAATTACAGAATTAAATATTAGGGACAACATTGATCAATTGCTAATTGTTATCTTACTTGGATGTTATTGTTCTTCCAATAGGATATCAATTGCTTGAAATGAACTTCAGGTACGGTCTGGGGACGATGCTTCAATCTTTCACTCATAGTAGTGTACTTTAAAAAACAACTCTTTTTGAGATCTTTCTTGAAACGCCTCCAAGCATCATTAATGCGAGAGAAAACCGCTCTACGTCCATTTTCAGGGATAATGAATTTATCCTACAACAAAAAAGGAAATTAGTGACAAGTAAATAAGGAACACAACTTATGTTTAGATTCACACAGTGACAAATTCCCACTTACAGTGACAAATTCCCATATACGGTCCTTGTTTGCTTTCTTCAAAGCTTTGAAGTTAGTAAAAACTAAGGGACACAAGTCTGAATTCCTTGCGACAGTGCCAAGGAAACAACTCAAATCTGTCACGGTTCGATCATTGGGTCCAATAGGTTCTCCATCATCGTCTAAGACCACCTCTTCACGATCCGCACTCTTTCTAGCATGGATTTTCAAACATTTAGTTGGTCCACGTGTCCTTTTCTTACTTGCCCCTGTGTTAGATAAAATATAATTAGCATGGGATATAAATTTGAATGAAACAATAATAAAGAATAATGCATGACACGAAGCTTAGTACGTACCTTCAGTTTGTTTACTTCCATTTTGCTGAGTGTTTTCCTCTTCACCCATCATATTTTCTTCTTCCTCAAGATTCTCACATTCATCTTCTTCACTATTTTCCCCATTTTCTTTGAGGAATTCTTCAATGGATGTCGATTTACACATTGGGCTTCGTTTTGTCTTCTTCACGGTTTGTCCTTGCCCTTTCCCGGAATTTCCATCGACTTCTATCATTGCCCTTTTCATACGATTCTGGTTTGACCTTGAATCAGCAGTGTCAGCCACCCGTTTCTCCTTAGGTTGCTGCTTTGCACTTGAAGTATTCTGCTTTGCACTTGAAGGAAGTTGCTGAGACGCAATTGAAGGACGTTTCTGATTCGCACTCGAAGCTTGTTGCTTAGCACTTGAAACTTGTTGCTTAGCGCTTGAAACTTGTTGTTTAGCACTTGAAACTTGTTGCTGCTTTGCACTTCCTTGTTGCTGCTTTGCACTTGCACTTGAAGGATTCTGCTTATCATTTCCTTGTTGCTGCCTGGTCCTTGAATCAACAATTTCAGGCCCTGTTTTTTTAGCAAGTTGCTGCCTGGTCCTTGAAGCAATTTCAGGCCCTGTTTTGGGATTCACTTGCTGCATGGTCCTTGAATCAGTACATTCAGCCCCTACTTTTCTGGGAGTTGTCTGCCTTATCCTCATTTTGGTTGGATAAAACACATCGGCCGAACTATCAATCTTTGAAGCAGCAGTTTCAAACTTAGATAAGTTGAATAGTTCCCTAGATGCAGGCACAAAAGGAGGTCGGATGCCCACTTTACTAGTTCCTTCACGGTTATTATTATTTACCATCTCGCATTTGATATCATACTTCTTAGCCAATTCAGCACTGGATCTAAATAGAGGCAACCGAAAATTGGCGGTAACTTGTTCACCCTTTTTTGCGGCAGCCGTCTTCTTTTGCAAGTTTGAAACCTTCTTCATTTTCTGTTAACATGGAAAATATTAAAAGAAGTTACATCAGGAAAAAGAAATTCTAATCAGTCACAAATCAGAATGGAAATTCTAATGATATCAAACGGTTAACAATAACTCACAAATTATTGGACATGAAATTCTAATGATATCAGAATGGAAAATAAAAACCAGTTACATCAGGAAAAAGAAATTCTAATCAGTCACAAATAAAAACCAGTCACAAATAATTCACTAATTTGCAATATCCAATCAGTTACATCAGAAATTCTAATGATATTGTCATTCTCCTAATGAAAACAGCTCATAAAACCAATACATGAAAAGTTCAAATGGAAAATAAAAAAGAAATGTATTACACCAGAAATGAAATAGATTGACATTAGTCCATGAAATCAAATAGGGTATCATCATAATCAAAATCCTCTCCATCACTTTCAGCTTCATTCATTTCATAAGGTGTTTCAGCTATTGTTGCAGGTATGTCTTCCCTAACCCAATTTAATTCACCATCACCATCACTATTTTCTCCACTTTCAGCTTGTAAGTTTGACGGGTCAGCAATGTTAAAGAAATCTCGTGGAACTGTTTGCAGAGCATAATGCCGGTTTGGATCAAAAGGGTCTTGGACATAGTAACATTGATGAACTTGAGAAGGTAGCACAAATGGATCATTCTGATAAATTTTCTTATTGAAACGCACACAAGTAAGTCCGTATTTGTCTTTTTCAACCTCAAACCAATCGCACTTAAACAATACAAAGTTGAAATTTCCATAGTAGTATAACTCAATTATATCAACAATGGTTCCATAATATGTGATGGGTTCTGTCCTAGGATTTCCGTCCAGGGTACAGTTCTTGTTCCGCCTCTTTAATCAAACTGTAAAACGTTCTAGCCTCGTCATTGGGACCTTCACCAACTCCGTGTGCTTCTGCCCTATCTCCATATATGTCATGCAATAAGCCAGGAATGTCATCATGTGATCCATCTTGATCTTCCATCCCATCACCAATTTCCATAGACCTTTGTAGTTTCTCCCCATGGTGCACCCAAACGTCATAACCGTCTAGAAAACCTTTGGCTATTAGGTGATCCCTAATAATATCCCTGGTTTTCCAATATATATTTTTACACTTAGCACAAGGGCATAGAAGTTCACCTCCTTGAGGACTTCCTTTAGTGAAGGCAAAGTCTAAAAATCGAGTAACACCGTTGATGTACTCTTGACTAAACCACGGTAATTTAGTCCACTCTTTGTCCATCGCTTGATAATCTATATATTTGAAACACAACACATAACACATTCAAAACACATAACACATTCAAAACTGAATTCATATAAAAAAATGCACTAACAGTACCAAAACATGTGTTGAGCAACCAAAAAATTACTGGGACAGAATTATTGTATATAAATGGAATTACTGGGACAGAATCTTTGCAAGAAATAAAATGCAGTTGGTGGTGGCAGAGGCGGATCTCTCTCTCTCTGACAGAGATTGGAGAGAAGTTCCTCTTCCCAGCCAAAGAAAGACAGCCTCCACTAAAAATTCCAGACAGATTTACCTCCCACCAAAGATCAAATCTCTCATACACTCTTTTTTTATAGTCGAAAATAAGAAAAAGCCTATAGAAAAGACCCTTCAAGGGAACACTCCTCACCTAGGTAACAAGACCAGACCCAGCCTTCCTCCTCATACCCTCCACAAACTAATCAGAGGTATCTCTCTCTTTGGAATCATAGAGGGACATTTCTTTTCACCAGAAAGAAAAAAACGATTTTCAGAGGATCTACCACCAATGAGGGAGAAAACAACCTGATTCTCATACTTTGCAGCAATAATATCTCATCACAATCCAGATTCTCTAGAGATAAGCCTCCATCGTCATTTCCCTAGCACGACAAGTCTAACTAACCAAAGATCACAAACCCCTAAACCATCTTTCATCGTAGACTTATACACATATGACTATTTGATCCCGGAGATCTTCACATCTTATTTGACACCACCCCATAAAAATCTATTATGGATCCGAACAATTCTTTTCCAAACTTTAACAGAATGTGGCGCTAGGAAGGCACTACTATGCTAGAGAGCAGAGAAACCAAAATATCCCAAATAGAATCAAGGCGGGGGTGGACACCCATCTAAATCGTCAGTGTTCAAGCTCCTCTCATAAGTCTCACAAAGATTTAGGACATACAAAATTACAAACCCCCCTCAATAAAATTTCACTCTGCATCATGAGGAATCCAGTTAAACAACATAAGTACATATGATTCTGTTACTCATCTTGTTTTAGTGTAACTAATATAAATAAGTACAATTGCATTTGAACATAATACCCTACTGTAGTGGAATCATCAATATCAACGCCATCATGAACAATAGATATAGTAATGATACTTGCAAATTGCAACTACTATGGATAATAAGCATGAACAAAGTGAAAGAGGAAAATCATAATCAATGCATAGTCAGTTTCCAATATATTATGATATGAAAGTAGTTACTAGTTTGCCAAAAAATCACTTTTCTACTTAAAGGTCATCAAACACAAATCATTCCGCTACAAAGTACATGTCAAAATCAACTCTAGCAAGATCTAATCCAACACATAGGAAAGCAGCAGCAAACACAAATCTAAGTGAGCTCAGAAACAAGTTAGAACACTGACCTTAGTGCCAAAAGGACCTTCTGGATGATCTGTTTCAAGAATATTCCTCCCCTAAACAAACAAACAAAAAATACATAATTACAAACTTCCTTCAAATGAATAATCTATAGTATATTGCAGCATAATAGAGTTTCAGAGTAAAATTCATAAATTATCATACACATACACATATCATAATAACAAGAATTTCTTCTAATAATCACAAGAAATTCAATTCAATTCATGATATTAAGCATAACTAGCATTCTGATTTCGTCCCAAACAGAAAATCAATTTTAGATTTAACAATACTAACAGTCAAATAACGGAAATAACAGTTATAACTTGAATCTAACATACTTTCTCAACCTAAAATCCAGATCAGTTTTCAACCCTAACAAAATCTAACCTAAATCACCATAACAAAGTCTAACATAAACTCAATGCCTCTCTCAGTTTCAAATCACCATAACAAAATCTAACATAAATAACAACAACAGATATAACAATGCAGAGATTAGGTCAAAATGAAGCCCTCAGTAGATTAGGTCAAAACAAAACATGCATCAAATCACACTATCCAAACATCAGTAGTAGAATTTCTTTAAACATAGATTAGGTCAAAAAGAAACCCTACCGTATTAGCCTCCAGAAGCTTTGGTACCTCACATGCAAAACAAAATATATATTAGGTCAAAAAAAATCAGAGGAGACGAGGGAAGATGAGGAACACGAAGAGAGAAGAGAATCGTACCCAGATAATCGTACGCAGATGAATAGAGGAAGCCTCCAGAAGCTTTGGTACCTCAACTACAAAACAAAATATATATTAGGTCCAAACAAAATCAGAGAAGACGATAGAGAAGATGAGGAACACGAACAGAGAATCGTGAGATGAAGAGAGTTAGGGTTCGTGAGTTAGGATTCGTGAGATGAAGAGGGTTAGGGTTCGTGAAATGATTGAGGTTAGTGAGATGAAGGTGAAGCAGAGATGAAAGCAGAGATGAAGGTGAAGAATCTAACCTGTAGGCGATGGAGGTGGCAGCAGCGGCGGAGCGGCGGAACGGCGAAGCGAGATGGAGTTTTCAGATAGTTTTGGGAGATGAAGTTTTCAGATAGTGTTTTGTTCATATGGCTCGATCGTTTTTGTTGTTCTTTCATTTTTTTCTTTTTTTTAATTAAAAAAATAGAAAAGAAAATATTAAAAGATAGAGGGAAACTAAAAAAAAAGGAGGGAACTTTTGGAGGGTTTTTTTTTGGGGTTTTGGCCACAGTTTGAACTGAAAATTATAGGCCTCGGTTTCTTAGTTGCGGCTTAAAATATCTACCGCTATACAGGCCACAGTTTTACACTCCGGATTCAATATTTCTATAACATACGTCTACGCTTTGATAATCATGGCTAAATCATATATGTGGCCACAGTTTCTGAGCTGTGGACAATTTTAGCGTGGCCGTAGGCCAAATTTCTAGTAGTGCTCCCAAAAAGAAGAATGGTCCTTACAGAGATATCGAACAAGTCGTGAAGCGTAAGGATCTGAATTAAGTGTGAGGAAGAAGTCTCACGTTGGTTAGAAAAGAAAAGAGTGAACAATTTATAAATGAGAGAACTCATACACCTATCACTTTAAGGTTTTTGGTAAATATGTGGTGTGTCTCTCACAAAAGTGTATCTCAAGTGTAATATGCTCACTCGTTGACCTCTTCGAAGTGCTTCTTACAGAAAATAGTCAACAATCTTGATGAAAATTTTAAAGCGTAGGGAATTTTTTTCTTTTAATAAAAATATGGAATTTTCATACTTTATTCATTCAGAAACAAATAAGACACTGAGTTGCTCATGCAAGATGATCCATACATAAGTAATTTTCATCTCTAATTATACGCCAACATGAATTCAACATATTATGATTACTAACATGTCATTGCTAACATGTACTATAGGGAGACGCATTAAGTGCATGGTGCACAAGCGATTCAAATATTTAAATTTATTCACTATATGATTGGTTTGTACATGTTAACCATAGTCATAATAATAATAACTATCTTCCTTTATTAAAAAGCAGGAGAGTGACGGGAACTGGACCATACAAGTTATTCCTTTTGAAAAAAATAATTAGTATTATTAATTAAATTGGACCACGTGATTTTTCTATTTAAATCTATTCTTGTTGCTTAAGTGGCGATAAGAAATGTCTTTAATAAAGCTTACTCGTTTCAAATCTTGAATTGATGTTTTTTCCATTCTTTGTGAGTACATTATAGACAATGGAAGATGGGTACAAAAGCATGATTGATCCATATTCAAGAAGGTAAAAAACAGACTAGGCTTTTATTTTGGTCCACACCTAATTATTCATCATAGATTGGTGCTATGTTTAACTCTATTTTTAAGATCAATAGATTTGAATATTTTTTAAAATCAAAGATATGAATATTTTTTGGTATAATTTATTTCATCTATAAAATTGATTTTAACTTATTCTTTTGACTTAAAAATGTTTATTCATTTGAATGGATGGACAGTAGAAAATTTGATATTGAATTTGTTATCTAAGGTGAGGTGAATTAGAACAAGTGTTTTCTATCATTAGTGTTTTCTGATATTAAGGTTAATGTTTAACAGAAGTTACAAATCCATTCTATGCTAGCAGAAGTATTTATCAATTTCATTGGTACCACCAAGAGTGGCAAGGAGGTATCAATCCGGCACACGCGTGTATGCTTAAGTTAAATCAAGCTTTTGTTAAAAAAATTAATTGTAATTAAATAGCTCGAGACTAAAATCGTGAACGAATCCTTCTTTTTTTACAGTATTTCAAGCACTCTTATATTTATTCTAAAGTTTATATGCAAAAATATTTAGGATAATTCAGCCTATATTCGAGTTTGCAGAAGACCAATGAAAATTTGAATGTTAGAAATATGAACTATTAAATTCTGTGTGAAGAGGATAAATTTTTTTAATGTATTTTTCTGACTCCGAAATGTTGAATATATAGGCCAAATAGTGTTCTTTCACAAGGTTGCGACCCTTCATGAAACATACTCTTTCAGAAATATTTTTTGTCGGGTGTTGCAACTTTTCGCCTACTGTAACACTTCAGAAGCGTTGCCTATTTGGACTGCATTTTGCAACAATTCACAAAGCTTTGTCTATGTTTGAATTCAAAATACAAACTGTCTACTGCAACACTTTACAAAGTGTTGTCTATTTTTGAATTCAAAATATAAATTGCCTACTCCAACACTTTACAAGTGTTGCCTATTTTTGAATTCAAAAAACAACCTTCACTTTCATATTTTCTTTCAATTTGAAACACACCCATGGTGATCTCCCACTTGTTCTAATAATGACAAGATCAATTACTGAAAAAGGAAAATAATTCTTGAAGATCCCTATTCATGGTCTGAAGTTGAAAAAATTCTTGACAGTGAAGATGCTAGAGAAGGTTAGGACACTGGTAAATGATGTTGGCTTTCTAATGTTGGTGAATTATTCTCTGATCATGTTTGATGCTCCATTGTTATATGCTTTTGTTCATCGATGGCATAAGGAGATATTTACATTTCTTCTTCCATTTGATGAGATGACATTATTATGAATGATGTCTCTAGTCTATTTCATCTATTTCTTACTGGTAACTTTTTCACTCCTCTTTTGATTTGCAACCATGAGTGTAGAGACATACATGAGGCTTACACGAGAGATGATATTGGATGAGTTTTAAATATAACCTAACACTCATTTTCATCATTCTTAACTCCAAGAGAGTTATGTGTCATTGATGCAGTATTATATGTCCCAAGAGGCCGTTGAGGTGTACATGTTGCGTATCCGGTGAATTCAATGCGAATAATTTAACAAGATATTTAAGGACAAGAGAAGGACAAAATTCCAATAGACATAATTTTTTCAAAATGTCTGATATAGACAACATATGTAGAGTTGTCGAATGGGCCAGCCCAGTCCGCTTCGGTCCGGTGGGCCAAAATATTTAAATGGACTGGCCCTGCCCGACCCAATTCTTTAATGGGCTACAGAAAATGAGTCTGACCTGTTTTTCAAAGGCCCGTGTAGTCTGATGGGCCAGATCGACCCAATTTTTAATGGGCTACAGAAAATGAGTCTGACCCGTTTTTCAAAGGCCCGTGCAGTCTGATGGGTCAGTCCGACCCAATTTTTAATGGGCTACAGAAAATGAGTCTGACCCGTTTTTCAAAGGTCCGTGCAGTCTGATGGGTACCCGTATTTCAATATTATAATTTTAATTTTATAAAAAAGATGTAATTGACAAATGTTGCATAACATAAGTAAAGAGACATCATTAACTTAGTTAAGTGATGTTTAAAATATTCATCAAATCAACATCCATGTATAAGTACAAAGTAACTTAATATTATCACAAATACTTATCAAATTTTCTCTTCATCTTACAACGATTTCCTTGATCACATCGTCTTGAAGATATATCTTTATCCTCTTTAACTTTTATTTATCACTTGAAAACACATTTAGGCAATCATATATTATCTCGATTTTTTTTCCTCAAAATTTACCAAAATCTTTTTTTAAAGGGTCGGTCTAAAGCTCACTTGGCCCAGCCAGACTCAACCCATGAAAAACATAGTCCCGATTGACTGAACCAAAAATATAGAGTCGTGTTTTTTAAGTTATTTTACGACCCTTCATACGCAAAATTATTAGAATTATGGGTCATACCCATTTTAACAGCTCTAAACAAGTGCCCCTGATTTTTCAATAAATTGGATATAAATTTACTTTTAGTTATAACTGCCGGATTTTGTTTTCTACTAGCATCATGGGAGTGTATTTTTTTTTCAAAATACTTATATTAAAAATTAAGAGATGCAAATTATGAGTAACAGGGACATTACGAAATTCGTAGGGGAGATAAATCTAAAGTGGGGGTGCCTAGGTAAAAAGTGAAGGGTGTCAGATATATACTTCTTCACATTCACAGGTCACATAGCAGCTAGATGTTATAACTTGTAACTAAATCCCAGAAGAAGTGTAACTTATTATCGCATTGGGTATCTATTTTTACGTAATTGGAAATAACAAAAGAGCACATGAATAATAGTCTTATCTTAAGCTCATACTTTTTACTCAGATTTAAACATGATGTCAAGGTTTTGATTTTTGGAGTCAGCCATTTTAAGACTTGTTGAAATCACAATGACATTGACAAAATTAAGCTTACACTATGTTTCTGTCAAAACACACAATATAAATTGATGTAGTGCAATAGTTTGCTATTTCATTTCTCACACAATCCATGTTTTTTTATCTACACTATAAATTCGCCACTTTCTCATAAAAGAGCACACTGATGTGCTATTTAGTGACTGCAGAAAAACTCAATTTGTTTGTCTCACTGTGTCAAGATGACAATGGACAACAAGCTGTTGAACTCATTGAAAACAGACACATTACATGCTGCAACTGTTAGAGAAATCCTCTATCTTCCTCCGTATCGTTTTTGATAGTAACTTGCTCTTAGAGGCGTTGCACAACGATCCTTCCATATATTAACCGAAGGGTCAGAACCAGAACTGCTTATACTGTTATATCCATTCAGAAATGTTGAATTTGTGTTATGAGACAGACAATCATCCATTGTGAGTCTCTTAGAATTCTGCGAAGAACTTCTGTAAGCTTTGAGTTTAGCCTTAGTTGATTCTGTCAAACTCATGTAGCTTGGTACATCTTTTTCCTCTCTTGCTTCCACCATAACAGTATTGTTGCTGAATGGCAAAGGGGATCCAGATGTACATGAAGATGATATAGCGCTATCGTCGTTCATGTATTCGGAGCTTATGGTGGAAGAGGATGGAGTTTGGTGACTGATTTTAAGAGCTGAAATCCTAGTTGTCATACCATTCCTTCTTGTTTGAAAAGTAGGAACAAGTTCTTCACTCTTCCTGATTGACATTGGACTCTCCCATGGTTTGTTCGCCATCCAGCGTTCTAACAAGCCGTTTCCTAAGCTCTTGTTGTCGCGATTGTGATGATGCTTGAGAGGAGTCACTGATTTTGAGTTTGGACTAGCACTCATTCTTGACTGCAATACAAGCAAACAAGCACAGATATTGGAACAAAACTGAACGAGTTCGAAAATAATAAATTAGATGTTCTCGACTTAATTACCTGTGCCGATAGAGAGTATGCCATTGCGCGATCCCTCTTGATTGCTCCTTCTTGCCTCAGTTTTAGCTTTGCTTTAACTTCATCTGCAGTTCCAGGAATTTCACACCATCCTTGCTGATAACAAATAACATAGCGAAATTTTCAATATGTTAAGAATCTATCGTTGAATGCTATATTTTGAAGGAAATTATAGAGTGCTTACAAGTTTAGCGGAATCAGCTTGGTTGCGATGGTCGTCTAATAACTGCTGAACTGCTTTTCCTTCTGGAGAATTCCTGACATTCCTAGCCCTTACACGAGCTTGAACTCGAACAAGAGCCTGCATGCACCTCAGAGTAACCGCGGCTTGTTTTCGCACTTGCCTGCCTCTAAATATAGCTTGCAGCCTCACCACTGCCCTCAATGCCCTCAAAGCTCTTCTAGCCTACAACGAGAAAATAAGCTCAAGAGTTAAGAAACATATGCCTAATATACTGATCAAATCCTCATAAAACAATGAGAAACAAAAGTGGCTGATATTACTGCAATAAACCCTCAAATTCGCTAGTGTTTATGCTGAATCATAGACTTAGTTATACTGCATATTCCCCTGGCATTTTAGTAGCACAACAGGCATACAAAAGAACCTAACTACCCAAGTCATTCAGATCCCCGAACTAAAATAAATAAAATGAGTACACCCAAGGTTTTAAAAAACAGTAGAAAATGGCCGCAACAAAACAGTATCAAAAGATGCCGATACTGATACTGTCGTTCATCGACTTCATGATTAAAAAGTAATTGTGGTTAATTAACACCGCGATAACCACAATCAGTATCGCAACACTTTTACTGGCCAAAATCTTGAAAGTCTTTACGCGACCACAACGTGACTGCAATCATTATTTAAAACCTTGAGTACACCTATAAAATCAATTTTGAGTCTATAGGCAAAATCACCAAATTCTAGGTTCTTGAACCAACTCTACTTGAAAATATCCAAACATGTCATCAAGTGTAAAATTGAAACAAAACATACACTAAAGTAAACTTGGAATTTCCAACATGTTTGATTTTGACATAGCACTATGTGATGAAAATTAAACTCACAACACAAATCATAGAAAGCTTAAAACCCTAAACCAGGAAAAGAAACGGTTACCAAGAAAGCTCGAAAAAGAGCCTGAATTCGAATAGCCGCCCATTCCTGCCTGATGAGGTTAAAATCCTTAGGTTGAGCTCGAACCACGACAGCAACCGCAGCAGCAGTAAGCGAAGAGTCACACACAGAAGCTGTACCACCACCACTCTTCTTCATACTTGAAGAAGTAGATCCTTCTGAAGATGACTTCCATAGCTTCCATTTCTTCTTAGCACTACTACCACTCTTGTTATCACCATTAATCTTCTTCTCCTTAACAAACATTAACACATCAATTAACACTAAACAACACCATAAACATATAAAAAAACAACAAAAAGAAAAAAAGAAGTTAATTTACTTGATCAGATGTTGTGGTTGAGGATGAGATTTTTTTATGAGAAAGAAGTGATTTGAACCATTTTCCTGAAGCACCCATTGGAGAGAAGAAACCGTTTTTGCGTCTGAAACAGAGATAGAAGAAAGAGAGAGTTTTTTATTTTTTTGGTTTGAAAATGTGGATTTGGTTAAAAGAAGAGAAATTTGAAATTTGAAAATTGAAAATTGTGTACGTTTGATTTGTGTAGGAAAAAGACCGTAACGGTAACCGAAAAGGTCAACATCGTTGCTTGGCTTTTGCTTTTCTTTTTCTTTTTTTTTTCAAACCTCAACCACTCCGAGTTGACACACCTTTATAAGTTACTCCATATATTATTTGTTTAATTAAAATTTAATGGTAAGAAACGGTGCCGTTCTACTAGCAGCCGCGTATTTATTGGATTGTTTGTATATTGTTTATTATCACACAATTCCGATTTTAATTTTGTCTTAAAATTGATCCTTTGAGCTTAAAATTAGGCATGGCAACGGGGCGGGTCGGGAACGGTTTTTACCTCCCCAAACCCAAATTTGAATCTCCAATCAATCCCTTTACCTGTTCCAAACCCAAACGGGGATGGGGAATTAAAACCCAAACCCATCTTTAAGGGTTCGGTATCCCCGCCCCGCCATCATAAATTTCGTAAAATCAATTTTTTTAATAAAAATATTTACTTTTTTTAAAAATCAAATTACATTATAAATAACAAAATAAAACAATCTCAAAAAATTTCATACATATATTTCAAATATTTAAAATAATAAATACAAATCAAATTATTAAAACATTAACTACATATTTAATAATATAAATTATGAAATATAAATAATAATGTACATATTGAAAAAAACGGGGCGGGTTCGGGGTGGGTATCAGTGTCCCCATTACCCGACACATCCCCATGTTTTCTAATCGGGGAAAACCCAAACCCGAACCCAAATTCAGTCAGGGTTTTCCCCATCAACTTCGGGGAGAGTTCGGATGGATACCCGTGAGTCTGAGTTTTATTGTCATGTCTACTTAAAATCAGAGTTATTTCTTGAAGACGTTACTCATAGATGTAAAATGGAAAAACTTTGAAAAGCTTAAAGATAAATAGACAACTCTTGAAAATCGACTACTTTTAAACAGGGTCCAAGACCTAAAACCACTTTTAAATATATTTAAAATATTAATTTTTGTGATTGATATGTGTTAGGCTTTATTTGGTAACATCCGGAAAAAAAAAAACCTTTAACTTTTACTTTTCCATTCATATTAACAAAAAAAATTATGTTTGGTAATCGTCATTTAACTTTTAACTTGTAGTTTTTTTATTAGTTTTTAGTTTTTTTTTCAAAAACTATTTAAAATAGCTTTTGAATTTTTAGCTCGTGACTTTTTATTTCATTTATATTCTTATTATTTTAACAAAAATATAATTTTACGCTTTTATATATATATATATATATATATATATATATATATATATATATATATATATATATATATATATATATATATATATATATATATATATATTAGTTTTGTGTTGTATAATTATACTTGTGTCAATAAAAAAAATGCAATATTTAATATTTTTTAAATACATTAAAATTACATACCTTAGAATGAATTTAGAGATAGTGTTGCTAATTTCTAAATTTATTAAACATTAAGAGATTATTAAGATGACGAAGATTCATAATAATATTGGAGTTTTACTGTAAAATATACAATAAAATTATTTTCATTATTATTTTAGTTAATATAATTGAATTCAAAATCGTAATGATGTTATTTTATATATCTCACTAAATTTATATATTAATGTTATTATATAGGTTCATTTAAAAACTTTATATATAATTGTTCGATATATTTTGATGTTATTTTTAAATTTAATGTTTATTAATTTTTTTGCATGTGTTTGCTAATATATATTTTTACTTTATAAAAAATAATTTAATTATATAATACAATAATATAATATTATCAATTTTTTAATTAAGAATTTTCTTTTATGTCATTTTGTATTTATCAGCTAGTATAATAGCTAATGTACCAAACACTCGAATTAACTTATCAGCTACTAGTATAGGGGTCAAAAAAGCCCAAAATTGTAAAGCCCTAACAAATAGGCCCCTATAAGGCCCTTCTTTTTTAGGCCCTTTACAATATAAATAATTTTTTGGCCCTATATTTCAAAGCCCCCTTATATTTTTATTTTTTATGGGGCCTAAGTAAGGGCCCCAAATTATAATTTGTTTGAAACGAAATAGTTTCAAATAGATATTTTTGGGAAAAAAATGGATTTTTTGTCGAAAACATAAAAATTGACTTTTTCGAAAAAATAACCGTTTTATTTTCAAAAATAAAAAAGTCGACTTATTCCGAAAAAATCGATTTTTTTCGAAAAATTGATTTTTTTCAAAAAAGAAAAAAGTTGACTTTTTCGGAAAAAATCAATTTTTTTCGAAACTGTAAAAACTCGACTTTTCTGGAAAAAAACATTTTTTTAATCGAAAATATAAAAAGTTGGCTTTTTTTGAAAAAAAAACTGAATTTTTATCGAGAATATAAAAAGTCAACTTTTTCGAAAAAAACCGATTTTTTGTCAAAAATATAAAAAGTCCACTTTTTCAGAAAAAATCGATTTTTGTCGAAATTAAAAGAAGTCGATTTTCCGACAAAAAAATTATTTTTTCGAAAATTTAAAAAATCGATTTTTCCGAAAAAACTAATTTTTGTGAAAATATAAGTAATCGACTTTTTATGAACAGAAATCGATTTTTCGTCAAAAATACAAAAGTTGACTTTTTCGGCAAAATCCCGATTTTTTTACGAAAATATAAAAAGTTGGCTTTTTTTGAAAAAAACTGAATTTTTATCGAAAATATAAAAAGTCGACTTTTTCGGAAAAAATCGATTTTTTGTCAAAAATATAAAAATCGACTTATTCGGAAAAAATTGATTTTTGTAGAAAATACAAGAAGTCGATTTTCCGAAAAAAAACATTTTTTTCTGAAAATTTAAAAAATCGATTTTTCTGAAAAAACCGATTCTTTAAAATATAAAAAATCGACTTTTTCGTCAAAAATACAAAAGTTGACTTTTTCGGCAAAATCCCGATTTTTTTAATGAAAATACAAGTCGATTTTCCGGTAAAAAACGATTTTTTTCGAAAATATAGAAAATTTAAATTTTGTGAAAAAAAAATCGGTTTTAAAAAAAAATAAAAAATAATTTATTTATTAAAAATAAAAAAAAATTAATGAAAAATTAAAAAGTTAATTTTTGTTGAAAAAGGTTGGGCCTTGAGGCCTTATTTCAAACTTAGGGGCCTTTATTTTTAGGCCACATTCATTTTGGGGCTCATTTACATAAAAAAATTTAGGCCATTTATATTTTTAGGGCCTTAAATATTAGGCTCTAGCCCTTTAAATTGACACCTCTAGCTACTAGCTACCGGCTACAAGTCATCAGCTACCAGCTACCAACTATTTCATCAAACAAGACTTTAATCTGAAGATCAAAATGATAATGAGCTTACGCCTTCCATTTAAAAAAAAAATAAAAATAATATGAGGTTTTTCTTTCACTCACTTAACAACGAGAATTTAGTAAATTACATATTATTTTAAATATTTATAATTAATTTAATTTTTTTAAGTTTTTTTTTCATAAAATTTTGGAGAAATGCTCATTCTTAAGTCTTATCTCACTCTACTAGGAAAAGATTAAAATGTCTCAGGTGTTCGGAGATGCACCTCCGAATGCACATTTTCCATGCACAATTGAAATAAAAATGGTGAGAGTCCATTATTTTGTAAAATATTAATCCGGAGATGCATCTCACTATAAATAAAATGTTGATTCGAAAATGCACTTCTGAAATACCCTTTAGTTCATTAGTTATTGAGCAATCCGGATATGCATCTCCAAAATTTTGTTTGGTAGATCAAAGCATAAACAACTATGGCATAATGAAATTCAAATAACTTAGATTAACACCAAAATAAACATTACATATGTTATTAAAAACAGATAGTACGTGGGGTTACAACATTCTTATAACATCGTCGGTTGATCATTGAATCATCGCATCCACTCCAATCAGACCGAGTATCAATAAAAGCTGCTCCACATCACCTTTAAATCATCATCACTCTCAAATTCGAGCAATGTGAACTGTAGCTTAGATTCATTGTCTATCAAGGGTGAACGATACTCGAACTTGACAACTCTTCGATTTTCATTTGATTTTCAAGGAGAGTATTTCATTTGATTTTCATATCGATGAGAAGTATGTCCTCGCAACTCTAAAATTGAAGTGGGTTGTTCCATTGAAATACACAAAAGCAAGATGAGAATATTGTTGAAACTACTGTTTTTAGCACTTCAGTTGGCGTAACCGGTTACGCCTGTTACCGTAACCGGTTACGAACCCGTAAAACAGAGTCACTATAGGTGTTGCGTTTGCGTAACCGGTTACGCTGTTTGCCGTAACCGGTTACACTGAAGCCCAACTGTTTTTCTGTTTTGTTTTTGGGTATTTTAATTCATTCCAATCAGTTTGTAATATGTACTATATAAGGAGCTCACTACTCCTATTTTGTGGTTAATGCCAATTCACTATCTCACCCTCAATTACTCTCTCCCTCTATTATTTTCTTTTCATTCTCTAATCTTCATCTTCTTCAATTCACTATTTTCTCCATTAAAGAAATCTTAATTTGATTTGTATGTTCCAACATTTGGCATCAAGAGCACTGGTTCTGATCCGATTCCGCTGCAACAATGAGTACCAATGATCGAATCCCATCCAATTTATCGATTCTTGACTCGAAGAATTACGACAAGTGGTCTAAACAAATGAAGGTCTTGTTTGGATATCAAGAAGTTCTCGATATCGTCAACAATGGTGTCACACCTCTTGGGGCTGAATCTATAGCTGCACATCAAGCCACTTTTAGGGAAGAGAAGAAGAAAGATTACAAAGCTCTCTTCTTGATACACTCTTGTGTCGATGGTGATAATTTTGAAAAGGTCGGTGATTGCGAGTCCGCGAAGCAAGCTTGGTTAATTCTTGAGAAAGCATATGCTGGGGCTGCGAAGGCGAAGGTTGTGAGGTTACAAACTCACAAGAGGCAATTCGAGTTAACGCAAATGGAAGAGAAGGAAACGATCAACGATTATGTGACGCGCATTACGCGCTTAGTGAATCAAATCAAGTCGTGTGGGGAAACTATCTTAGAGCAGAATGTTGTGTCAAAAATCTTACGTTCGTTGACATCAAGATTCGACAACATTGTGGTTGCTATTGAAGAGTCGAAGGACCTTACGTCGCTGAGCAAGGATGAGCTTCAAAGTTCCCTAGAAGCACATGAACAAAGAATGGACGAGAGAGGAAGCGATAAGGCAAAGGCGGAGTTAGCTTTGCAAGTTCATTTCAATGAAAGGAGTAAAGGTTTGAAAGGGAAATGGCCTTCGAAAGGGAAGCAAGGCGATGGTGAATCTAAACATTCGAAGGGACAAAAGGGTGAGAGCAGCAACTCAAATGGTTATGGTGATCGAAGCAACGCGAGAGGTGGAAAACCAAGAGACATGAGCAAAGTACAATGCTGGAAATGTAAGAAACTTGGGCATTTTCAATCAAAGTGTGGTGCTAAACAGCTTGAAACTAAAGGGGATGAAGCCAAGGTTGCTAGGCAAGAGGTGGATGATGAAGCCACACTCTTAATGATGATTACCGATGAGTGCGACGGCATGACAGAGGTGCTGGACAGCAGCTGCAAGTCACGGGACAGCAGCTGCAGCAATGCAGAAAAAGCGACAGTTTTGAGTTTGGAACAAAATGTGATGATTTCGGTTCGTGATGGAACTCAAGGAAAAGAGGAGTGGTACTTAGACTCCGGATGTTCAACGCATATGACGGGAAGAAGAGATTGGTTTGTGCAAATCAATCAAGTGGCGAAAAACAAAGTGAAGTTTGCGGACGATTCCACTCTCATGGCCGAAGGTGTCGGTGATGTGTTGATCGAGAAAAAGGATGGTGGACATTCTATGATCAAGGATGTGCTATATATTCCAGGTATTAAGTGTAATCTTTTGAGTATTGGTCAATTGCTCGAAAAAGGTTACAACATACGGTTGGAAGATAAGATCTTGCGGGTTGTTGATGCTAGTGGTGTGTTGATCCTAAAGGCCCCCATGGCTACCAATAGGACTTTCAAAGTTGAGCTGAAAGTATTGGAGCATAGGTTCTTAGCTACAGCTGCAAGTAGAGAGGAGTGGTTATGGCATTATCGTCTCGGTCACTTGAATTTTCGTGATCTCAAAGCGTTGCAACAAGAAGGTATGGTTACCGGGCTGCCACACATTAACGTTCCAGCTAAGTTGTGTGAGGAATGTGTGAAAGGAAAGCAACACAAAGGAAGTTTTAGCAAGGATGCGGGTCATAGGACCAATGCACACCTTGAGGTGGTGTATTCCGATGTTTGTGGACCTATGCAATTGGACATATTTGGTGGCAATCGATATTTTGTCACGTTCATTGACGATTTTAGTAGAAAGTTGTGGACTTACGTCATCAAGAGAAAGGATGAGGTGTTTGATGTATTCAAGAGGTTTAAGTCCATGGCGGAGAGGCAATGCGGTCGCAAGTTGAAAGTTCTCAAAACGGACGGTGGAGGTGAGTATACCTCGGTTGCGTTTGGGAAGTATTGTGATGATGAGGGTATAGTGCGTGAGGTTGTACCACCCTATACGCCGCAGCAAAATGGTATTGCCGAGAGGAAAAATCGCTCGATTATGAACATGGTTCGAAGCATGTTAAGCGGTAAAAATCTACCGAAGGAACTATGGGGAGAAGCGGTCTCTACAGCCACATACTTATTGAATCGTTGTCCTATAAAGAAGCTTGAGAAGCTTACACCGGAAGAGGCTTGGTGTGGATTCAAACCGAATCTAAGTTGTAGATGTTTTTGGTTGGCTGTATTTTTTGGTAAAACAAGTTGTGTCTCTATCTGCCAAACCTGATGTCCTAACATGCATTGTTGTTTTGAAGTTTTTATGTGTACAGGCTTTTTCCTGATGTCAAGACCGATGTCGTGACATCTGAAGCTGATGTGTTCGCGCGTGATCCTCTGATCTGTTTAAATCTCTACGCGCGCCTGTTTTGGAAACTTTGGATATTATTGTGATACAGAACAATGCTTTACGGTGAATCTTTGCCTTATGGAATGATGTGTCAATTAGGGTTAAACCTGATATTGGATCCAAGGCCCAGCTGCTGCAAGTATATTTAATCAAGGGAAGAAGCTGCTGGAGATTAAGTTTTTCAAGGGTTTTTGCCGTCTGCGAGTTTTTGTTTCCAACAGTGTGTTAGTTTTTCTTGTAAGCCAAACAATCATCATAATGGTTGTGTTGGTCTAGGTGTTTTTGTTTGAGTTGTAAAAAGTGCTCGAAGCTTTTAAGCAAGAGTACTATTGTTCTTGATCAAAGCTTTTAAGCAAGATCAAGTTGTGTTTTAGAAGAGTGTCTTCTGCTTTTCGTTTTGTTGGTTTTATCACTGCTGTGATTGAGGGGGAGTGAGTAGGTACTCTGGTCTAGTGTCCTAGATTGAAGTTGCATTGGGTAGATATTAAGTGAGAGGCGTAATATTGAGTTGTATTACCTCGAATTGATATTGCTTATATTGGACTTCCTCCCTGGCTTGGTAGCCCCCAGATGTAGGTGTGTTTGCACCGAACTGGGTTAACAATTTCCTGTGTTGTTCCTTTTTGTTTGCACTTTGTTCATTTGTTTGTTCATTTTCAGATAGTGATGTCGTGACATCCTTTAGGACATCGCGTGTCTGATTCCAGAATTTCAATTGGCATCAGAGCAGGCACCCTGCCTGTTTTTACTGGGTGAGATCTAGGGAAGGTACTTTCTGGTTCGATGGACAAAGAAGGTGGTGGATTTCTAATGAGACCACCTATTCTGGATGGCTCTAACTATGATTACTGGAAACCTCTCATGGTTGCTTTTCTGAAATCCATAAGCAGCAAAGCATGGAAAGCTGTGAACAAAGGATGGGAACATCCTGTTGTTACTGATAAAGATGGCAACAAATCTCTTAAACCAGAGGAAGATTGGGACAAAGATGAAGAAGCATTAGCGCTCGGCAACTCTAAAGCACTAAATGCTTTATTCAATGGGATTGACAAGAATATATTCAGACTGGTTCATCATTGTGAACTAGCCAAAGATGTCTGGGATATCCTAAAGACTACTCATGAGGGGACTTCCAAAGTGAAGATGTCAAGACTTCAACTGCTGACTACAAAATTTGAAAATCTAAGGATGAGGGATGATGAGAGTATTAAGGACTTTCATATGAATTTACTTGATATAGCCAATACCTCAGGAGCCTTGGGAGAAAAAATGTCTGATGAAAAGTTGGTGAGGAAGATTCTTAGATCCCTACCTAAGAGATTTGATATGAAAGTTACAGCTATTGAAGAGGCACAGGATATCAGCAGTATGAAGGTTGAAGAGCTAATTGGATCCCTTCAAACTTTTGAGATGGGAATTAGTGAAAATCCTGAAAAGAAAAACAAGAGCATAGCTTTTGTATCCAACTCCAGTGAAGAAGTGAAGGAAGACAGAGAAGAGAATGTTTCTGAATCCATAGCCATGCTTGGCAAACAATTCAACAAAATCATGAGAAGGATGCAACAGAAGCCAAGACCTAATGTCAAGAACATCCCATATGACATCAATGGATTTTCTGATTCTGGTAGAGGAGTTAAACCAGAAGAGAAGTACAGTCACAGCAGAGGGATCCAATGCCATGGATGTGAAGGGTATGGACACATTAGAGCTGAATGCCCTACCTATCTCAAGAAACAAAAGAAAGGACTGTCAGTATCTTGGTCTGATGAAGACTCTGAGAGTGATTTTGAAGAAGAATCAGCCAAACATGTCACAGCCCTTACAGGAATCTGCAACTCTGATGAAGCCTCTGGGGAAGACGAGCGAATTCTTGAAGAACCAACAGGCTCTTACAGAGAGTTGTATATCAAATATGCTGAAGTGTGTCAACAAAGTGAAGATCAAAGAAGATATATAGCTCAGTTGAAGGCTGAGAACAAAGAGATCTGTGAAACCATAACTGAACTGGAGGATGAAACTATTCTGTTACAATCCAAGCTTGATCATATGTCTAAATCAGTAAAGATGTTGAACAATGGCACGAATATGCTGGAGGAGATCTTGCAGATTGGAAGACGACCAAGAGATATGGCTGGCCTAGGATTTGTGAGTGCAAAGCAGATTGGAAAAAGTTCAAAGAATATTTCTGGGACAGGGTTTGTTTCTACAAAAAAATATGACCAAGATAGTAGCAGGATTAAACCTAAAGCTGAGATGTCAAAGCAAATGTCAAAACATGTGGATCAACATCACGAGAAAGGCGAAGTAAGGAGAAAGTATGTAAGCATTTATAAATGTCATTACTGTGGAAGACTTGGACACACTAAGCCTTTTTGCTTTAGACTACATCAAGCTTCTTCTCACAGACCTAAGCAGATCACGCCCATCCAGAAGCATCAATGGAAACCTAAATGTATGACTTTAATAGCCCATACATCTCTTAGAGTTTCAGCCAAAGAAGACTGGTATTTTGATAGTGGGTGCTCCAGACACATGACCGGTCTCAAGAATCTGCTGGTTGATATCAAGAGTCATTCCACCAGCTATGTAACCTTTGGTGATGGAGCTAAAGGGGAAATCAAAGGAGTTGGAAAGCTAGATTGCTTAGGAGTGCCAAATTTAGAAGGTGTTCTGTTGGTCAAAGGTCTGACAGCTAATCTCATAAGTATTAGTCAACTATGTGACCAAGGATACCAAGTCAACTTCACCAAAGATGAGTGTGTGGTGACTAATAAAGAAAAGGAAGCAGTGATGAGGGGTGTCAGATCCAAAGATAATTGCTACTTGTGGGTATCTCATGAATCCAGCTACTCCACTGTTTGCTCTAAAGAAGACGAAGCAAAGTTGTGGCACCAAAAACTTGGTCACCTTCATCTAAGAGGTATGAAGAGAATTATCTCTCTGGAAGCAGTAAGAGGGATTCCTAAGTTACAAATTGATGAAGGAAGAATATGTGGGGAATGTCAAGCAGGAAAACAAACCAGGATGTCACATCCAAAAGTTACACATTTGACTACTTCCAGAGTTCTTGAACTGTTACATATGGACTTGATGGGACCAATGCAAATAGAAAGTCTTGGAGGAAAGAAATATGCTTATGTGGTTGTGGATGACTACTCCAGGTTCACTTGGGTAAACTTCATCAGAGAAAAGTCAGATGTGTTTGATGTTTTCAAGGACCTATGTCAAAGAATTCAAAGAGAAAAAGATAATAGCGTTGTGAGAATCAGAAGTGATCATGGAAAGGAATTTGAGAATCAAAAGTTTGCTGAATTCTGCTCCTCTGAAGGAATACATCATGAGTTCTCTTCCCCTATTACTCCACAGCAAAATGGGGTTGTTGAAAGAAAGAATAGAACTATTCAAGAATCAGCTAGAGCTATGATCCATGCTAAGAATCTCCCTATCTACTTCTGGGCTGAAGCCATGAACACTGCTTGTTATGTCCATAACAGAGTTACCTTAAGAAAAGGAACCTCTACCACCCTATATGAGATCTGGAAGGGAAGAAAACCTACTGTCAAATACTTCCATGTGTTTGGTAGTAAGTGTTATATTCTTGCTGATAGAGATCACCGGAGGAAGATGGATCCCAAGAGTGATGAAGGAATCTTTCTGGGCTACTCTACAAACAGCAGAGCCTACAGAGTTTTCAACTCAAGAACCAAAACAATAATGGAATCCATAAATGTTGTGGTTGATGAAATTCACAATCAAGCAGATGTCACAGGAGATGTCGGAACATTCTGGGATCTTACAGCAGAAGGATCCACAAGAGAAGATGATGACAATCCCAATATCACAGAAGCTGAGACTGAACCCCCTAACAAGATTCCTTCTATAAGACTTCAGAAAGATCATCCTAAAGAACTTATTATAGGGGATCTCAACAGTGGAGTTATTACAAGGTCAAGAGAAGTTGTCACAAACTCTTGTTTTGTATCAAAGATTGAACCTAAAAATGTCAAGGAAGCATTAACGGATGAGTTCTGGATTAATGCCATGCAGGAAGAACTAGGCCAGTTTGAAAGGAATGAAGTTTGGGAGCTGGTACCAAGACCTAAAGGTACTAATGTCATTGGAACTAAATGGGTTTACAAAAACAAGTCAGATGAACTGGGAACTGTTATCAGAAACAAAGCAAGGCTAGTTGCTCAAGGATACACCCAAGTTGAAGGAATTGACTTTGATGAAACCTTTGCCCCTGTTGCCAGACTTGAGTCAATTAGGCTAATGTTGGGAATTGCATGTATTCTGAAATTCAAACTATACCAGATGGATGTAAAGAGTGCTTTCTTGAATGGGTACTTAAATGAGGAAGTCTATGTAGAGCAACCTAAAGGTTTTGCTGATCCAAATCATCCTGATCATGTTTACAAACTAAGAAAAGCTCTTTATGGTTTGAAACAAGCCCCTCGAGCTTGGTATGAGAGACTAACTGAGTTTCTTACTAGTAATGGATACAGGAAAGGAGGGATAGATAAAACTCTTTTTGTCAAAGATGAAGGAGGGAAGATTCTGATAGCCCAAATCTATGTGGATGATATTGTATTTGGTGGAATGTCAGACAAGATGACTAGACATTTTGTTGATCAGATGCAATCTGAATTTGAAATGAGTCTAGTTGGTGAATTAACCTATTTTCTTGGGCTGCAAGTCAAACAGATGGAAGACTCAATCTTTCTCTCTCAGAGCAAGTATGCTAGAAACATTGTCAAAAAGTTTGGAATGGAAAGTGCTTCTCACAAAAGGACACCAGCACCTACCCACTTGAAGCTGACCAAAGATGAAAAGGGAACTAGTGTTGATCAAAGTCTGTACAGAAGCATGATAGGAAGTCTGCTGTATCTTACAGCCAGTAGACCTGATATTGCCTTCGCTGTTGGAGTATGTGCCAGGTATCAAGCAGAACCCAAAACCAGCCATATCAATCAAGTCAAGAGGATTCTGAAATATGTGAATGGTACTTGTGAATATGGAATGCTCTACTCTCATGGGTGTGAACCCATTCTCACTGGGTATTGTGATGCAGACTGGGCAGGAAGTGCTGATGACAGAAAAAGCACTTCAGGAGGATGTTTCTTCTTGGGTAATAATCTTATTTCATGGTTCAGCAAGAAACAAAATTGTGTGTCTCTGTCCACTGCAGAGGCAGAATACATTGCAGCTGGAAGTAGTTGCTCTCAGCTTGTTTGGATGAAACAGATGTTATCAGAATACAATGTCACACAAGATGTCATGACACTATATTGTGACAACTTAAGTGCCATTAACATCTCGAAGAATCCTATTCAGCATAGCAGGACCAAGCACATTGATATTAGACACCATTACATTAGAGATCTTGTTGAGAATAAAACAATTGTCTTGGAACATGTTGCTACAAACCTTCAACTAGCTGATATTTTCACAAAAGCCTTGGATGCAAATCAATTTGAAAACCTAAGAAGCAAACTAGGCATTTGTCTCTGTGAAGGATTATAGCAATTAATTGGTTGTGGGACCAGCACTACTACTACCTTGACTGTCAAGTATACTCTGCTGATGGAGGTAATGATCATACTGTTGGTAGTATTGGCTGAGGAGAGTGAGGATACTGTTGGTAGTAGCTCCAATAATGTGGAGATGAGTGAGAAGGATGATTCTTCACTTGTTGTTTGGCTCCTTTTGTGGCTAGAAAGGGGGAGAAATGATGATATGGTATGGTTGTTGATACTGTTTGGTATGGATGCTGTTCTGTTTGGTTCCTTGGGTGTACTATGGTGATGATGATGTTGTGGGCTGTTTGTTGGATCCTTGTTCATTTTGGCTGCTGCGAGTACTCTGATATCATCTATTGTTGTTTTAGCCAAAAATTCGCCAAAGGGGGAGTTTGTAGATGTTTTTGGTTGGCTGTATTTTTTGGTAAAACAAGTTGTGTCTCTATCTGCCAAACCTGATGTCCTAACATGCATTGTTGTTTTGAAGTTTTTATGTGTACAGGCTTTTTCCTGATGTCAAGACCGATGTCGTGACATCTGAAGCTGATGTGTTCGCGCGTGATCCTCTGATCTGTTTAAATCTCTACGCGCGCCTGTTTTGGAAACTTTGGATATTATTGTGATACAGAACAATGCTTTACGGTGAATCTTTGCCTTATGGAATGATGTGTCAATTAGGGTTAAACCTGATATTGGATCCAAGGCCCAGCTGCTGCAAGTATATTTAATCAAGGGAAGAAGCTGCTGGAGATTAAGTTTTTCAAGGGTTTTTGCCGTCTGCGAGTTTTTGTTTCCAACAGTGTGTTAGTTTTTCTTGTAAGCCAAACAATCATCATAATGGTTGTGTTGGTCTAGGTGTTTTTGTTTGAGTTGTAAAAAGTGCTCGAAGCTTTTAAGCAAGAGTACTATTGTTCTTGATCAAAGCTTTTAAGCAAGATCAAGTTGTGTTTTAGAAGAGTGTCTTCTGCTTTTCGTTTTGTTGGTTTTATCACTGCTGTGATTGAGGGGGAGTGAGTAGGTACTCTGGTCTAGTGTCCTAGATTGAAGTTGCATTGGGTAGATATTAAGTGAGAGGCGTAATATTGAGTTGTATTACCTCGAATTGATATTGCTTATATTGGACTTCCTCCCTGGCTTGGTAGCCCCCAGATGTAGGTGTGTTTGCACCGAACTGGGTTAACAATTTCCTGTGTTGTTCCTTTTTGTTTGCACTTTGTTCATTTGTTTGTTCATTTTCAGATAGTGATGTCGTGACATCCTTTAGGACATCGCGTGTCTGATTCCAGAATTTCATAAGTCATTTGCGTGTATTCGGTTCGGTGGCTTATAAACATGTGCCGGGACAATTGAGAAAGAAGTTGGATGACAAGGGAGAAGAAATGATATTCGTTGGATATCACTCTACAGGCGGTTACAAACTGTTCGATGCGAGAAATCGGAAGATTCAAATTAGTCGCGATGTTATTTTTGAAGAAAATAACAGCAGCAGTCTCAGCGTAACCAGTTACGGCCAGCCAGTACAAACTGGCGTAACCGGTTACAGACAGGAAAAACAGAACAAGAATTCTGCAGAGAACAGCGTAACCGGTTACGGCCAGCCAGTACATACAGGCGTAACCGGTTACGAGCAGAACAGAATTCCAACTGTTGTATTTTTTGATGATCCAGTCAGTCCCGAAACAGTTCCGCAGCCTCCGAATGATGTTCAAACTGAAGAACACCGTAGAAGATCAACAAGGCAAAGGTTGTTGCCTTCTAGACTCCAAGAATGCGAGAGATTCCAAGATAATGAAGTTAATAATGAAGGTGATTTCGTTCATTTTGCGCTTATGGCCGAATCCGAACCGGTGAATACGGAGGAGGCTCTAAGGGATCCAAAATGGATTTGTGCAATGAAAGAGGAGCTGGAATCAATCGAGAAAAATGGTACTTGGGAGTTAGTTGATCTACCTCATGGTAAAAAGCCAATTGGTGTCCGTTGGGTCTATAAAGTGAAAGCAAATCCAAAGGGCGAGATAATCAAGTATAAGGCTCAATTAGTAGCGAAAGGGTTTTTGCAACGTGAAGGAATAGACTTTAAGGAGGTGTTTGCTCCTGTGGCTAGGCTTGAGACCATCCGATTGGTTGTTGGTATTACAAACAACAACAATTGGAGCGTTTATCAAATGGATGTCAAATCTGTGTTTTTGAACGGTCCACTTGATGAGGAGGTTTATGTTGGACAGCCCCCCGGTTTTGTAGTAAAGAATCAAGAGATGAGATACTACAAGTTGCATAAAGCCTTGTATGGTTTGAAACAAGCTCCAAGAGCTTGGAACAAACGCATAGATGGCTTCCTTGTTGACATTGATTTCAAGCGGTGTGTGTCTGAACATGGAGTATATGTGAGATCGAATGCTAAGGATGGAGTGATAATTCTTTGCCTATATGTGGACGATCTCTTGATTACCGGCAGCTGTGAGGAGAGTATTTCAAGGTTCAAGAAGGAACTCATGAGTGAGTTTGAGATGACGGACCTTGGAATCATGAAATACTTCCTTGGCATAGAGTTCCAAAGGTCAAAAACGGGACTGCTCATGCACCAAAGGAGGTATGCACTTGAGATCTTGAAGAGGTGTGAAATGGAACATTGTAATGTTGCCATTACACCATGTGAGGCAAGGCTACAGCTGTCCAAGAGTGAGGATGAGCAAGATGTTGATCCAACTCAATATCGAAGATTGATTGGATCATTGCGGTACTTGTGCAATACGCGACCGGACTTGGCATTTAGTGTCGGTATTGCGAGTAGATTCATGGAGAGACCAAAGGTATCTCATATGGCAGCTGTCAAGAGGATCCTTAGATACATTAAAGGGACTCTTGGTTGTGGAATTCTCTTTTCGGCATCGGATACGGGCCGAAAGTGTGATTTACTTGGTTTCACCGATTCCAATTGGTGTGGTGACAAGGATGATAGAAAGTCAACGGCTGGATACATCTTTATGCTAGGTAGAACCCCAATCTCTTGGTGTTCGAAAAAGGAACCGGTGGTAGCACTCTCATCTTGTGAGGCCGAGTATATTGCGGCATCGTTGTGTGCTTGCCAAGCCATGTGGCTTATGAATCTATTGAAGGAGCTTAATAGTAGTGAGGGTGAGGCTATTACTCTCCTTGTTGACAATGTTTCTGCGATTAACCTTGCGAAGAATCCGATTGCACATGGAAGAAGCAAGCATATAGAGATGCGGTTTCATTATTTGAGGGAGTTAGTGAGCGATGGAAAGTTACGATTGGGATATTGTCAAAGCGAAGATCAAGTAGCTGATTTATTGACCAAGGGTGTGACAAATGAGGTGTTCAAGAGGCTGAGAATGAAGCTGAGCATGCTTGACTTGGACCAACTGAAGTGAGGTGGTGTGTTGAAACTACTGTTTTTAGCACTTCAGTTGGCGTAACCGGTTATGCCTGTTACCGTAACCGGTTACGAACCCGTAAAACAGAGTCACTGTAGGTGTTGCGTTTGCGTAACCGGTTACGCTGTTTTCTGTAACCGGTTACACTGAAGCCCAACTGTTTTTCTATTTTGTTTTTGGGTATTTTAATTCATTCCAATCAGTTTGTAATATGTACTATATAAGGAGCTCATATTTTGTGGTTAATGCCAATTCACTATCTCACCCTCAATTACTCTCTCTATTATTTTCTTTTCATTCTCTAATCTTCATCTTCTTCAATTCACTATTTTCTCCATTAAAGAAACCTTAATTTGATTTCTATGTTCCAACAAATATGTAGACATTCTGGTTTTTGTAAAAAAATGAATTGGGATATCCCATTTATACAACTTGTTGAGCAATAAGGACCTCACATACATGATCATGTCTGAATGATATACTTCGGAGATACATCTCTAGATCCGCCTTATTATTTTTAGAAAATAAGGGTCGCGCTCTGGAGATGCATCTCCGAATGATCCGCTATTTTGTTTTTTTAATTAATTAAGGGGAAATTCGGAAATGCATCTCCAGATCCATTCAAAAAGATTATGCAAGAAACAACATCATAATAATGCAGGGCAGAATCTGGAAAAAAAAAACAAAAATTATTCAAAAAATAGCACCCAATTTTATAACATTAAGTTGTTCATTACTTACAAAAATTCAAAACCGGCCGAATAAGTCATTTCTGTAGAAGTGACACCAACAATTTCTAAGAGTGGAATTCTATACTTGTTTATTTTGTATGTCGAGTCAATTATGAGCACAGAGAGAAGTTGATTGTTGAGATTATAGGTCACTCCACAACAAGTCTCCTTTCTATTTGACGAGACTTTCAGAAGTTCAATATTAAGATGTATCTTGGTGGAGAGAGTCCACCGGAAGAAGCATCTCTAGACAACTAGTGAGCTGAATTCTCGGCTTGCTTTTATCATAGGGTGCCTTTAAGAACGTTAGAGGGTGGTGACAGTCTTGGCGAAGGAGCGGATAACTTGAAATCCCTATTCAAGAAGGTGACTTAAAAGCACGGGCGCATGCCGAGGAAGGGGTGTTTGAAGAGATTGCTCGAAAAGGCCCTCAACTCCATAAAAAATATTAAGAGGCATTATCACTCAAGGATGAAGCAATGCCGCTTCTGATCAGTACTTTCAGAGGGCGAAGGAGCAGGCAACCTTTTTCTATCCATACCTGGCCTAGATCGGATGGACCTGTTCTAGGTTGTTTGAGATGGTCAGCTAGTGGACAATGAGTAGGTCCTTTGATTGGTCTTATGCACCTTGGTTCCTTTTTTTATTAATATGCATTTTTTCAAGAATTTTGTAATCTTCTAGTCTGTCCATCATTTTTGGATATCATCCCCTATTTGTATATGCTTTTCTTGCTTATAATATATTGTATCAAGGTCCTCTCCACTGAGGCAAAATACAGATCATTTGGCGTTGTCATGCGGCCCTTGGCAGATCTCATAACTTGTTTTGTAGTTTGCAAGAATCTCTCGCTATTTGTATGCTAACAACTAAATTCAAAATGCTCATATCTTAATTTTGAGCATATCTTAATTTTTACACATTCTCTTAACTTTGAACTCCTATCTATGTATGCAAGCAAACTTTCACTGCACACAATACAGATTGAAGTTCAACTTCATAAGGGGAAAGTGAATAGGAGGAGTAAAGAGGTGAATAAATATTTTTTAATTCTCGTATGTGATTCTGACTTACCACACAAGAATGTATATTATTGACCGTCTCCCTTAAAACTTGTCGGACAAGCAACTGTGCAGTTGAGTGGAATGAAAAAGAATGGCCAAAGAAACCAAATCAAAAAACAAATGCTGAATTTGCTCCTTTATGACCTTTATCTTCCTATATTATGTACTAATATAACATATAGTCCAAACTTTTATACACATGAATGCCGCATATATAAGTATATAGCTGGAACAACATTGAGCTAGATAGGTTCCATGTTTTCAAGCCTATATGACAGAAGAATTTCTGAACTAGCCCTTAAAGAGGGAAGGGTTCTTTTGTCTTCAAATGTTCCATTGTTGGCTTTTGGAGTTGGATTGAGCTCTTCAAGTGCCTGAAGTTGATGTTTTGATGGATACTCTCTTACGTAACCAATCCTAGGAGCAACTTCAGTTGTCCATTTGCTTGACAATGCCTTGTTACTTTCAACATTTTCTATGTGCTCAATGTGAAGTTCCTCGTCCACAGGTTTTAAAGGAGGTGGAATATCATCATCAACCGGATGTTTCTGCATGAGACAACAACATAAAAATGTTTAAGATTCAACTAGTTGATGATTTTTGTTAACATTTAAATTTTGATGGCAAATCGTCCGTAAATTTTAGCTCAATTGATAAAAGTCGATATTGTTAGGTTAGACGTCATCATCAGAGTTCGAACTCTGGTACTCA
Source organism: Vicia villosa (assembly GCF_029867415.1). Lineage (NCBI taxonomy): Eukaryota > Viridiplantae > Streptophyta > Magnoliopsida > Fabales > Fabaceae > Vicia > Vicia villosa. The sequence continues at coordinate 2,582,268 of NW_026704941.1, forward strand.
CGGTTTTGTCTGTGAGTTTCTAGTAGTTATTACCATTTCATATATATAGAGAAAAAAAATGATGATTATTTACCTTTACATTTGTCATATCCACATGATGTTCCTCCAAGAAGTGAACGAATTCCATAAGATTCTTCTCTGTCGGACGATAATGACCGCTATAAGGCCATATAACCTAAAATAAAACCCGTTACAATCATGGTTTTATATCATGGTTCAAGGCCGTAATGGGGCCTCAGTGTAAAAAGGTTTTGAGGATATTGCAATAGCATCGCAACCACAATATGGTTTGCAACCTCGATTCAAAATCGTGCTAAAAAGGGAGAATGTGTATGAAAAATGTAGCATACATACATGAAGTACTCCATTGAGAGCAATAATTCTTCCAGATGCAATGGTAGCAGCACCAGCTACAAAACTTGAGTGTTGAAATTTTCCTTTCTCCTTTTGTCCAACATACAAAACTCTAGATGAACTAAGAACAAAAATCCACTTAGATCCCTCAGTTGTGTGTACAAAGTTCTTGCTTTGTTTATAAACAAGCTTCCCTCCTTCCACAGTTACCTCATATGCTTCCCTTTCTATCTACAAATTGCAACCATCAAAGTTGAAGTTATTATCAAACTGAGTGCAATTTTCTCTATGCAGTGTAGTGAATGAAACAACTTACAGGTCCAAGGTACTTTATGCATTGCCTCTGCAATTTCTTTCTTGCACATTTGTCAATATCTACTCTTTTGCCATCTCCAATATCCAACCTTCATGTCAACAAAATATATTAAGAAATTACAAACTAGGGATGAAAAATTCTATTTGAACTTAATAGTTACCAATAGAAAAAGGGCTCAGAACTTTGACATTGAAACCAAACATCATAATAGAAATGCAGGTTGTGTCCGTATCGATGACGAGGATCAATCTGCAAAATGTAAAAAAAAAAAAAAACTTAGCCTCAGATAGTTTGTTTTCTTGGAGTCCAAGAAACCATTAAATCAAGATGTAGAAGTATGAATGAGCTTACGGCTTCAAGCCAGTGTTTTCGAGCTAATCTTTGCCCCTTATCATCTTTGGACAATCCTCTTCCCATCTACAAGCCAAAGAATAAATTTCATATGATTGACATTCAACAAAATTTTGAGAGAAAAAAGACTAATATGGGCCCAAATTTTATTAGAATCTGTGTTGCGCCTGACCCAACCTTACAAAACAGACTTATAGAGTGAGGTATGTATTTCGATTATAAACTCATTTTCAGGTCTTATCTCGTCTTATATATACTCTTAACAAACCCGAACACGCCTAGGACTAAGCATTTTGGACGGTGACCTGATAATAACATTAAAGGGTATATACCTTAGCTGCTATTGTTCTTGCTGTTGCCCATTTTGAAATAGCGGTTTCAGATTTATCAGAATCAAAATGCGAAATCAAACACCTTTGAAAAGCAGAAGAGTCTGAATCCTTCCACCACAGCTCCTCGCAAACAACGGCCAAATCAGCTAGATATCTTCTAATCCTGTAACTCTTATAAACTTTCTGCAGCTTCGTTGCAGCTAAATCGCGGTCAGAATCAGCAAGCGCAGAAGAAGAAAACAACATTACAACTTCTGGTTTTTTCGGTAACAAAACTGTGTGATTTTGCTCATCTAGCAACACCAAGTCCTCAGCTTCATCTTCTGTATCCGAATTATTCTGCGAAATTAGATATTTGCATGACAATGCCACCTTCAAGCCTATACATTCTTCGCCATCTTCCGTAGTAGTAGTAGTTGTAACATGATAAGGCTTAAAGAAAGTATTGAAATTGATATCTCTGTTGAAGTTCACTTTGATATCATCTTCATTTCTTAATGCTAACATTTCCATTAATTTCTACACATGAATTAACCAAAAACATATCCATAAGTTTACTAACTAGTACTAGAAAGTAGAAACTTGCAAAGTATATAAAACATGCTTACATGGAAGTAGAAAGTGAGCTTCTTTATAATTTTCATCAATACACATAAGCTTACTCTTTTGAATATACTGCAAAAGTTTGAAAAATGTATTCATTAGCTTCAAACAAGGAAGACAGACATGTAGATTGCAGAAGATTGAGACATTTTGGGATTTGGTTACCAAGGAATGGTTTCATTTGAATATAAAACTATATAAGGAGAACTAGTTATGTGACTTGTAAAGCAAGTCCTATAAAATTGGGTTATTTAGAATAGAAAACTATATATTGATTATTATATTCATTCAACAGCCAAAGTCTTGCTAGAAAAGTTACATAGAATCTTTTTTGACAAGAACATTAAAATAACTGAGGACCACCATTTTTTTTTTGGTGAAAACATCAAAGGATAGTGTGAACACAATTATAATAGAATTATTCGAAGTTTATTTTCACACCTCAGTCACTTCAGATGTTCTATACTTCTTCTGATCATTATTATAAGTAAATTTGGCTTTTTAATTTATCAAACAACTTATGTATTTGATCTTTACAGAAATAGTTATGGTCGGAAAAGAATATGAATTGATTACTAATCTATATATTATTTTTGGACTTCTAAAATTGATGACAACATTGAAAAGGCTCAATATAAACCATTCTAAGTTTCAACGTCAAAATAAAATTGTTTCTTTTATAAAAAAATTTATAAAAAAGTTTAGGTGAGTTGGATTTTAGAGCGCACCAAAATCAAAACCAACCTTAAAATTTCACGTTTCTAATAAGCTTCACATATTCTATCAAGCGTGCTATATATAATTTCAAATTACTAAATTTACCTTTATAGCCCTCAAGCTTGATAATGTGTAAAGGGTGAAATTTGAGCACCAAATATGTATGAATGAAAAGAATATTGAGGCAACTTATCCAACCAAGGAATCTAGCTTCATGGTACTAACAAACATCAAAACTGTTTCATCCAATAATTGTTCCTTCAATTGTTTATTAGAATGATATTTGTTGTTTTCTTCTCTTCATTTTTACCCACTTTTGGGAAAACTATATATGCTAGCCAACACAAAATTTACTAGTACTACTAATGGTATGACAGCATAGGACACTAGTAACTGCTTCTATAAAATAAACAAATGTCACAAGATGAAACACTCTGTACCGAATCACCTCTCATGTAGAATATATTTATAATACTTTAAAGTTTGTGTTTGGCAAATGGCATTATCAAGCTCTTTTTTTTTTAATTAATTGGTTCCAAGTTTTTATTAACTAATAATTAGCTTTAAAAATTCACTAGTAATTTTTGTAGAAATTAAAATGTGATAAGTTGACTAAAATTGGCTCTTGATATGTAATACTGGCCACAAGTAACAATCAAATATTGGTGACCCCATGCATGCTGGAATATCTGTGATTGTGATCAATGGCTTTTGCTTCTCAGAAATAGCCATAACATGACATCAACAGGTGACCCTATACATGTTCTAAGCTTTCTAAATACGTTTTTACAATTCATTGGTGGATAGAGCAATGGGAATGTTTTGATGTCACAGATTAAGGAATAAGGATTAGTATCTTAAGTTTGAGAACAACTCAGATCGATAACTCGAACTCTATTCGGCTCGATAGCTCAAAAATGGACTGAATTTTTTAATTAAACTTAAAATATATTAAAATTTTAATTGAGATTCATATAATTTACTGGAGGCTCAAATGTGTTGAGTGCAAGGGTGAGTGGTTAAAGTCTCACGTCGCCTATGAATGGATGAAATGTTGGATTTATAAGAGAGAAGACTCATTTATCTAACACCTTAAGATTTTGGATTGAGATGTGGTGTCTCCCTCTCTTGTAGTCCTAGAGCATTAGTCTCATTGGTGCTTTCGACTCTCCCGTATTCTCCTACAGTGGTATCAGAGCTATAGTTCGCCTTGGCGGAAGAGCGGGAGTTGGATATAGTGTTGGATTCTATTATAGAATGTGGAGGACTCACACTTGTGGGAGAGAATGTTGAGTGCAAGTGTGAGTGATTAAAGTCCCACGTCACCTATGAATGGTTGGAATGTTGGATTTATAAGAGAGAGAATCCATCTGTCTAACACCTTAAGGTTTTAGATTGGAATGTGGTGTCTTCCTCTCTTGTAGTTCTGGAGCATTAGTCTCATTGTTGTTCTCGACTCTCCCGGACTCTCCAACATAATGAACATTCGTTTAGAAAATAAAATGTATCAAAACTTTTGAATGTTTTGCGTGTTTGTAAGTGAACTCTAAATAAAGAAGAAGAAAAAGTGTAAGGAAATATTTGGTTGTTATGCGTGTTTGTAAGTGAACTCTAAATAAAGAAGAAGAAAGTGTAAGGAAGCATTTCGTCCTACATGTCTAGGGCTAGCTTACATAGGATTGTGAGAAGCTTTGCATTTGGTTTTCTAGCCCCTAATTCAATATCCTTCCTATTCAGAGAATGATATATATATATATATATATATATATATATATATATATATATATATATATATATATATATATATATATATATATATATGGTTTATTGGGCCTGAGTTGGATTACAAGAAGGGTCATTTTCTTATCTTTTAGGCCAACACTATCGGAATGTGGGAAGATCTGATTCTTTCTCAAATAGTTGGGGAGCGATTTTTCTTGTGACTCATTTCTATAGCTAGTTAGTAATTGGACACTTCGTCGGCCACATATGGTGAGTGAATGAGTCATCTCAGACAGACAAACCCAATTGAGCGACCTATCACCACATTATTAAGCGACCTCTTCTCCATTTCGGCAGACCTCTCCATCTCAGACAAACTAACATACAAAGAAAGGATTGCAAAATGGAATAGCTCAAAACATCTAGGATAAAGCTTAAAGAGTTTTTTTTTAAGTCTTGAAGAATCTTAGCATGGATGATCATATAATATAGGTATAGCATTCAACTCTCAAATATGCATACAAGTGTTCATAAATGATCATTCATTCATACCATAATGTTTTAAAATAGTTTCATATCAAAAGCATGTTGTATGCGGGTACCCTATATGCGGGAATCGGGTACAGCAGACAAAATTTGAAAAAATTTGGCTAACGTTACAGGCTGTACACGGGTACCCTATATGCCGGAACCGGGTACACACGAAACAGTGGAAAAAATTCTAAAACATTTTTTTAAAAAAATATTTGCATCTTTTGAAATTAAACCATTGCATTCTTTCATAAATTATGCTCATTTGAAGAGGTGCATAGAGGCTATAAAAACTCTATTATTTTCAGATTTAACTCACCTCTTTCTTCTACAATTTAAACAATCTCAAATCTTTTCATCTTTCAAAATTCAAAGTGTTTCATATCAGAATTTTCTGTTGAAACTTTCTGCACTTAATTTTCATTGAAAATTATCAAAGTTTCATACCATTCATTCATTAAACACTTGTATACCATTGAGGAAATTGTATGCTTGAAAGGGAGGATCAATCAAGTTATTGATACATTGTATATATCATTCTAAACTCTTATAAAAATTCAGAATACTTATTGTAACCTTGTTGTCCAAGATTGTTGGAAGCAAGAGAGTACACTAAGGGAGGATTGTTCTCTTAGTGTACTTAGTGAAAATCCAAGAGGATTATTCTTGGTGTTTTTTGGTTTGTCTCGAACAAGTTACCAACAATAGTGAAATCTCTTTTGTGTTTAAAGGACATTGGAGTACTCTCGGACTGTGAGGGGAACCAGTATAAATCTCTCGTGTCCTTTATTTTTCTACACTATACTACTTTCATACACTCACCATACACCAGAAAAATAATCCAAAAATCACTAAAAATCGATAAAATTTTTAAGTACCTATTCACCCCCTCTCTTAGGCGCACTCCGAATTTACAAAATTTAACTAATTTGGTTCATAAATTTAGTGCAACAAATTAATTATAAAATTGAATCTCAGATTAATTTCTCATTTTCATACAAGAGTTATTATTTTTCTTAATATGTGTGAAAAGTCCAAAACGACTTATAATAAAAAACGGAGTTAGTATTTTTTTTGGCTTTTGCACCGGTTTCCGACCTACTTAGTAGATCGACTAATCCGGCTCGTGCCACGGAGGCACGTGCAATGGCCAAGTGTTATTTCTGCCGGGAATCGAACTCGGTATTCCCCTAATATCGTCCTTTGCATAGACTCGTTTGTCACTCGAGTCCAAGTGCTTGGTTAGGAGTTAGTATTATATAATTAAATTTTAAATTATATATATATGGGGTTTGCTAACGTAGACCCACTTGTTTTTATGAAGGTCTATTTTAGCAAGCATTGACTACAAAATAGTTAAATGCACCTTAAAGTCCATGTTGCTAAAACACACATTCATAAATAAAGGTCTAGTTTGGTAACATGCACCTTGTCCTTAGGGTGCATTTAACTATTTTTTAATTAAAGCTTGCTAAAACACACCTTCATAAAAATAAGTGGGTGTATTTTAGCAAACTCCTGTGGAGTTTGCTAAAATACACCCACTTATTTTTATGAAGGTGTGTTTTAGCAACATGCACCATAAGGTGCATTTAACTATTTTGTAGTTAATGCTTGCTAAAATAAACCTTCATAAAACAAGTGAGTCTACGTTAGCAAACCTATATATATATATATATATATATATATATATATATATATATATATATGTGTGTGTGTGTGTGTGTGTGTGTGTGTGTTTTTTCCTGCATCACACTTTTGAACTACCTCCCGAAAGCAGATTCCACCGAAGTCACAAAGGAGTTTGGGGATACCTTCCTCCTCGACGTAGGTCTCAGCGGAAGATATTGGGTATTTTGGGGGATTCGGGTAGCACGATCCTGAGATGGGATGCGTGCACCCAAGATAATTGTGTCTTGTTTATCCCTCAGATGGGAGACCCTATGAGAGTTTTATCGAATATATGATCATGTGTAATCATGTTGTCCTCTTTCCTAGTCCCTGACCTCCTTTTATAGTGTAGGCAGGCTTTAATGATCATTAAGATTTATAACCGACTCTTAATGACTTGTAACCGACTATTAATATTGTAACGTCTTTATTAATCATGTGTAACCGCCCCCTTAATGACTTGTAACGTTTCACGACCAATGATTCTTGTGTTCCCGAGCCGCCATGATAGTCTGGATTGTCATTCCAGCTTCAAACCTTTACATGCTTTAGTAGCAACTTGGATGCTACTACTTCTTAGAATTGCTCGGCACATCTGACCTGGGCACCGGCCTAAAGAATTATGGAATATGTACAAGCCCCCCGATCTCGAGATCCAAAGGGTCGAAGTGTTCGAACAAAGAATCCCAAAATTCTCTTCTTTCCCTCCCGGTTGAAATACTAACGACTTAATGGTATGTGATAGGGGGTTTATCTATGCGGGGGTCGAGGACTCCGAGTAAGTTTATGACCTTTGGTCGTTTGTAGAACTCAATTGGTGCTAGATTTGCATAAGTCGTAGAGCCTCAGTGGGTTATTGACGAGTTGAAGTCTTTGAACTTTGAGAGGATCTTGACAAAGATAGGGCGAGGAGCCCCAATGAGTTCCTACCTTAATGGCGTCCTAGAACCCGAATAGTTCTAACTATGGAGAAGTCAGAAAGTCCCATTGAGACCTTGATTTATTTATCAACACTTTTATGTTAACTTAACGGTCGGCCTTGTATTTTGATGATCGTCGTAGATCATGGAAGGCTTTAGATGCTCCTAAGTTTTAGAAACTCCTCAGTAGATCTAGGCTACAATTTTTAGCTTACTTCTGGCTATTTACTAATTACCCCGAGTGTATGTTACTTGCCTAGTATCTGGCCGATTTGTACATGCATTGGAACGTTTAATCTGATTACTTAGGTTTAAGTTCTTAATAAAAATGTCTTCTTCCGATCTGCTATGGGTATTTGCCTCAACTTTAAATGTTTTGCTAGAGGTTTTGATAACATGGACTCGAACGGAGGTCTTCTTGATCTTGATTAGTGTCAAAGGTTTTAGCATAATGGGTAAGTCGTTCGACTTGGCTGGGATTCATGCTTTAATCGGAGATAGTTTTTGCGTATCTTGAGGTCCTGTTGTCATAGAATTTGGGGATGTCGGAGAGACCCAACGGGATCTCGACTTATTTGTCATTTTTATAAAAACTCGATTAGGATCCTAACTTAGGACGTAGTAGAGCCCTAGTGAGAATTCAACTCATTAGCACTTTGCATTTTGTTTTAAACCAAGTCGTTGATGACTTTAGATGCTCCTACGTAGTCGCATGATCTCGGAGGACCATTTGTTTATAGAATTTATAATTCTTTGACTCAAACTTTGATGTCAGTAGCCATGACTTAAGCCTTTTGCAGCTTTTAAGGAGCACAGTGAAGTTCTTTTGAGCAAAAGTTATTTGTTCTTCCATGTTGTATAAGTTATTCCTATCCCGACTATTTGGGTAAAGAAATAAATTAGCTTTGTTGTCTTGGCCATCCTTTTAATTTGTAATTCTTCAGTGTGGACAGAGGCCTAGAGGCATAACCGGCTTATGTGCAGACATAGACCCGAAAGTGTAACCGACTTAGGTGCTGACATAAGCCCGGTGACGTAACCGACTTAGGTGCGGACATAGGCCCGAAGGCGTAATCGGCTTCATACGGACAGAGGCCGTGATGGCGTAACTGGCTTAGGTGCAGATAGAGGTCGTGAGGGCGTAACTGACTTTAATGCGGACAGAGGCCGTGATGGCATAACCGGTTTTATGCGGACAGAGGCCGCAATGGCATAACCGACTTTATGCGGGCAGAGGCCGCTATGGCGTAACCGGCTTTAGTGCAGACAGAGGTCCAGAGGCATAACCGGCTTAGGTACTTGGCTCTTAGAGGGAAAGTGTTGTCGGCTAAGACTTAACTCAGATTCGGCATCCAAGCGCGGTCCTTTCCTGCAAAGTTGACAAACAACTAAGAGAGTTTGTTATTAGTAAATATTTTGTCAATTCCTTTCCTCAATGAGCTGAATCGATTTTGTCTAATCAATTAACTTGTCTTCTTTATCTTATAGTTTATAGAATCTTGATTTCCTCTCAACATAATATGTGCCGACTTCTGAGAATTCGACATCTTCGGGCTCTTCCAGCATAATTTCTACAAGTTTTAGAAAGATGAGGTGCCTCCAACCCGTGCAAGGGAATGGAGCGAAACCCATGACTTAAATTGATTTATTTACATGTGGTAGAGGCAATAGCTCGCCTTAATCCATCAATAAATGAAAATTTACATCCATGCTACTTTCTAAATGAGATGAGTTGACCTTGTCCTACATAATCTTCATAACTGTGATACCTATGCAACCCCTCAAGCGTGAGGCTTGTGGATCATGATGAAGCGCTTTGATCAAAAACCATTTCGACAAGACATTCTAGTTTCCTTTAACCATAATGTGCATTGTCGCCTCCTTAGTAATTGTTCTATTCAATATTATGCTCTCATATGAATAAATATCCGGTCTCCTAGCTTTGTTGGTGATCTTGTTTAATAAATTCATACTTCCGAGACTAGCTTCTTCTTCTAGTCTCTATAGCCAATTTATATGAGGTGTGTAGTTCCATGTTTAGAATGGATTTTGCCTCCCAACCCAAAGTAATTGGTGATGCTGGCGCCGAGGTCATTTGTATCTCTAAAGCAAGTTGATATTATCAATGCAGGTGGACATGCTAGTAACCTGAACTAGGAGCTCGCACGATTCTTCATAAACTCTCATAACTCATAAGTGACAAGCACTAAATGGTGAAAGTTAACCAATAGTAAACAGTTTGTCGTTCAATAGTTGACAAATAAAATTATAATAGATTCAAGTCCTAATTTGTGGGAGCTTTGAATTAATTTTAGTCCTCAAGTCCGATTAGTTCAAGGAATAATAATTTACAGATTCCAAAATCAACACATTGCACCGAAATCCTTCCATGGGCTCCAATGGAACATATTCCAGTGATATGTAAATATTTCTACTATAATGATTTTGATTCTGCATGAGCACACTTGAAGATTCCAATCACCTAAACACTGTGCTTTAGCTTAGAATAATAATTGTAGAATGTTTAGAGATGCATCATTTGATTCTCAAGCATATAGGTAATTCATACACATGTACATGATATTATTTGGCTTCACGTTTTTATCTAGCACATGCAATACCGTATTTCATAGTTTCACAAGTAACCAAATCATATTTAACAGGTACCCAAAACAAAAACAAGCAGACACACGCAGATGATCATACCTTTCAAAGAGGACAAAATCCGGGAACTCATGTGTCGGTGGCTTCCGGCTTCCGGCTTCCAGACTCGCCCTGCCGTCTTTAACGAAACATGTAACGTATCGGCCACTTTGAGTGTTTGAAGAGCTTTACGGAAAATGGTATATCTGCACTAATTCATCTGCAGCAGTCATATTATTACTATGCTCCTAGTGGTGACCACCGTTGTCAGTTATTCTTCTCGTAACAACCTATAATAGATGCATAATGCTCCGTAGTATATCTAAAATCTATGTAGCTTCAGTTTATGGCCATAACATCATTACTGTATGTGTAATGACTCAATTTAAATCAGAGAATTATATAAGTAGAGGAGAAGTAATTATGCATGGTTTTAAATTGCGGTTGCAGTCGCGAATGCGGTTGTAGTTGTTGCGATTGCGACCATTGCGGTTGCTACAATGCGCATTGCGGCCGTTGCAGCGTGAATTTAAATTAGGAAATATTTGACATACACCATTATAAAACACTTAATGTCAATATTTTACATTACAAATCACATGTAAATTGAGTTTATGGGTTCTCAAATGTTGAGTTATGATGAAAATATGTGAAGAAACATGGATGAAGGTGTTTGATGCAAATTCTAGTGTTGTTGGACGTATGATTACAAATCACACCGCAATTGCGGCCCGATGCAGATGCGGAGGCTACCGCATCAGCAATATTGCGGCCGCAATTGCGGTTGTGGATCGCAATTTAAAACCTTTTGTACTATAATTTCATCAACAATCCACAGTACAATGTTTTCTTAACTGAGAATACAGAATTAAAAAGTGGCAAGAGAAATCTAACAGTGAGAGGTACTGTTAGATCCAAAGGAGAAGAGACTCAAGTTCACCCACAAATTTACAAACCAATCTTTACCAATCAATTCCCAATTTAACAAAGTCCTTGAGGTATTTTCTGTTAGGAATCTTATCTCTCGTGCCACGTCTTAGCTCCTGACAATTTGGATCATGCGCCACCTGTCCCACTAATGTAATTCAATGTTAGAAATATTCCTTTTGTCCTTATTCATAATATACTGCTGCATTATTTACTATAAATAAACCTGTAGACTAATAACAGATCAATATAACATGTAAGACAACTTATCTTTCAACGGCAATGCCGACATTTGAACGATATCAGATCGGAGGCTTTGTTGACAACGTCAAATTGAATGCTCCCGTTTTAGTTTAGCTGGTACTTCGCAGGTGCAGCCCCTGTCCTCCTCAACATACAATGATAACGACCATGCACATTAGTCCTAATGTATGTTGCGGTTAATGGATTTTTGCTGTAATAGTTATTTGACTCGCTGTAAACTGGAGGCCATCTGTCTCGTATGAAAAAGTGACACTCCACTAGAACCTTCATGATGAAAAATGAGAATCAGCATCGTCGCGATGCATACCCCCAACATAACGATGTGTATATCAAAACTCTTTTTTGCCTCTTTATCATCATTGTGGCGGTGTTGGAAGGAAAATTGTTTTTAAGGGACACACTGTCACGTGATTCAAGCTTTGTGACACTGCTACCAGTGATCAGCTTTAGCCATGAGAATACATGGACAATTGTTGGAATTCTAGCCGCCAGACACCAAACAGCAGCGTATAGGTTGTTACCGCCGACGTTGGTGTCAAGCAAATAGATCTTGAGGCTCAGTTTTACCGGGGCCCCACGGTGGGTGCCAAAAGTTCATGCAGAAGACTTTTGAAATACCTCTCGGAAGCAGATTCCAGGGAGGTCACAAAGGAGTTTGGGGATGATACCTTCTTCCTCTACGTAAGTCTCAGAGGAAGATTTTGGGTATTTTGGGGGATTCGGGTGGCAAGGCTCTGAGATGGGATTCGTGCACCCAAGATAATTGTGTCTTGCTTATCCCTCGATGGGAGCCCCTATGAGAGTTTTATCGAATATCGAATATATGATCAGGTGTAATCATCTTGTCCTCTTTCCTAGCCCCTGACCTCCTTTTATAGTGTAGGCAGGCTTTGATGATCATTAAGATCCGTAACCGACTCTTAATGACTTGTAACCGACTATTAATATTGTAACGTCTTTATTAATCATGCGTAACCGCACCCTTAATGACTTGTAATGTTTCACATTGATTTCTTTATTCTCGAGCCAGCCATGATAGCTTCGGATTGTCATCCCGGCTTCCGACCTCTACATACTTTAGTAGCAGCTCAGCGGCTACTACTTCTTAGCATTGCTCGGCACATCCGGCCTAGAAAATTATGAAATATGTACAATATTTATTATAACTGTTTTAAAAAAAATTTAAAAATACTATTATTTTACGATTCTACACTTATGTTTATTACTTAAGAATGACATAGCATTTAACTTTTTTAATATATGTAAAAAGTAGTATAAAATAGATTGACTTTGTTTGAAAATGAAATCAAATATTTTTTTGTCAAATAGTTTAACATAGAAAACATAATTTTTAAAAATGAACAACTAATAAACAGGAACAAGTGGAATGTAGTGGATTTGAATCCGTACATCTGCATCTGGAATTAACTCTTTAAGTAAATCTATGTAAAATCAAATATTACTCTAATAAATATGAACAACGAACAAGGGAAATATAGTGGGTTCAAATCTGTACCTCTACATATGATGTTCTTGTTAGTGCATGAGACACTTTTAGTTAGGAGAGAAAGAGAGAGAATGAGGAAATAAGGATTAATATTATTGAATGAATAAAAACTGATTTACAATATGTCTATTTATATACAACTAACTTGTATACTACGTAACAAACAAATCCTAATTAACTTAGGATTGGACTTGAATTACTTAACTTAGATTATATCACAACACACCAACTATAATCCAAGTTGTCGAACATATGCTAATCATAGTCGATCTGAACTAATCTTATTTTCTTTCTCAAATTGAGGAATTTGTCGATCTTCAATCCTTAGGTGAAAATTTCAGCTAGCTGTGCTTCACTTGAGCAATGTCTTACTTCAAGTTCACCTCGATTTACCTTTTTCATCAAGAAGTGATAGCTAGTTTCTATGTGCTTACTCCTTCCATGCAGAACTGGATTTTTTGCAAGATTAATGGTTGACTTGTTATCAATCTGCATCACCATAGGTTTCTTCACTTCGAGCTCGATATCTTCCAGCAAAGATCTGATCTAAATTGCTTGACACGCATCATAGGATCTTTCTATATATTCAGCCTCACATGATGACAATGCCACCACAGGTTGCTTTCTTGAGCACGATTAGAGTGGGGGAGCAAAGACTTGAAAGAAGTAACTGGTTGTGCTTCTTCGATCTTCCTTATCTCCACACCAATCAGCATTTGAATAAAAATTAATCACATCTTCTTTGTTTTTAGAGTCTCGTTGAAATAGAACTCCATAGTATCTCAGGATTCTTCTTGCAGCCTTCATGTGCGACACCCTTGGTTCACTAATGTATTTGCTCATTAATCTTACTAAAAAACCTATATTTGGTCAACTGTTGCACACATATCTCAAAGATCCCACATCTTTTTTGAACAAAGTAGCGTTGACATATTCCTCCTCTCCATGTTTCACTAGTTTCAAGTTTGGTTCGACAGGTGAGGATGCAGGATTCGACTCATCCATTTTGAATCTCTTGAGTATCTCTTTGGCATACTTCCTTTGATGCAGCACCATACCTTTCTTCGATATTTGAAATTCCATTCCTAGGAAATAAGATAAGATTCCTAGATCCGACGTTTCAAATTCCCTCATCATCAGCTCTTTGAAATTCGACAAGTTCTCCAAGTTATTTCCAGTTACCAACAAGTCATCAACATATAAGCAAATAATTGTTATAACTTGTGACATAACCTGAACATAGACACCATACTCAAACTTGCATTTGACGAATCCCAATTCGACTAAGTATGAGTCGATCTTCTTGTTCCATGCCATAGGTTCCTGCTTAAGGCCATAGAGCGCTTTGTGCAACTTGTATACTTTCCTTGCTTCCTGCTAAATCACAAACCCGGGAGGTTGTGTGACATAGATCTCTTCATCTAAAGGACGATTCAAAAATGATGATTTCATATCTAAGTGAAATGTCAACCATCCTTGTTTGCATGTCAAGGCTACCACTAGTCAAACAGACTCCAATCATGCTACTAGAGCATATACTTCAGAGTGGTCGAGTTTTGCTCTTTGAAGAAATCCTCGAGCTACCAATCTCGTCTTATGTCTTGCTATTGACCCATCAACATTGTGCTTCAACTTGAACACTCAATTCACTTAGATAACTTTTGTGTGTGCTAGCAATTCGACAAACTACGTGTTGTTTCTTTCGATTCCTTGTAACTCTTTGACCATAGTTGACTTCCACTGTTTATTCTTTAAAGCCTCGTTATAGTTGATTGGTTTAACACTTGCAAGTAACGCGAAATGAACTAATTTTCCATTTGATGTTACTTCATCATCACCAGTCACTTTATAGTCTTGAAGTCTTGTTGGACGAACTCTAGTTTGTTGAGGTTTTTTCCTTGTGCTAGCCACACCCTGTTCTACTTTGAGTGTGTCGGGAATGTTAGCAATTACTTTGACTTTGACTAGAATATCAATAATTTATTTGTCTTCGACTTCATCAGTTTCTTCATTGATTCCATAACTCGTCAAAGGCTTGTTAATTGCATCACTAGAAATCCAATCCCAGGCAAAATTTTCATCAAACGCAATATCTAACTCATTACGGTCTTCTCATTAATTGAATTAAACGTGCATGCTTCAGTTTTATGATATCCTACCAGAATCATAGGTTCAATCTTATCATCAAGCTTCCTTCTTCTCGCATCAGGAACATGCTTGTAACAAATAGAGCCAAACACCTTCAAATGACTCACTGATGGCCAGTTTCCACTCCAGACTTCTTCATGAACCTTGTTCTTTAACTTCATGGTAAGGCACTTGTTCAGAATATAAACAGCAGTGGAAACAGCTTCACCCCCATAAGGATTTTGGCAAATTCTTCTGCTTCAACATGCATCTCGCCATATCCAATATGGTCATGTTTCTTATTTCTTCAATTCCATTATAATGAGGCGTATAAGCATCAGTCACCTCATGATCGACACCATGTTCTGCACAAAACTCCTCAAACATCCTGGATGTGTATTCACCACCTCCATCTGTTTGAAGAACCTTGATCTTCTTCTCACTCTGGTTTTTGATAAGTATCTTGAATCTCTTAAAGATTTCAAATACTTCATCCTTTTGCTTGATCACATAGATCTAGAGCTTTCGACTATACTTATCGACAAATGAGACGAAATACATATTTCCACCAATGGTATGCTCCTTAAAAAGGCCACATACATCTGAATGTTAACTTCAAGTATACATAAGGATCTCATTAGCATAGTCGAAACAAAAGACTTTATGGATTGCTTCCCTACTAAGCAACATTCACAGTATTTGCCAGGCATCACAACACTTGGTATACCTATTACCATATCATGAGTGATCAGTTTATTGAGTGACCTAAAATTCAGATGGCCAAACCTCAAATCCACAACCAATTATTCTTGTGGTCGACAACTGTTTTCAAAAGTTGTAACTCAATCGAATATTAATTTCCTTAGAAGGATAACTGTTGATCCAAATGAGCAGGCTACTTGAAAAAACACACGTCATAATCCAAGATATCCATTTCACACCAAAATCAAACCTTCTCAGCATATAATAAAAAAATAGCTAATATAATCATACGTTTTTTCAAAGTCCACTTTGAAAACTTAATAATCTTTTGTTAGAACAAGTTTAATTCGTTAACTATCCTCAAGTTTTGATGATAACAAAGTCTTTAATGTATAGAGAATAATTTTATACTCTAACAAGGTTGCTAAATGTGCAAATCTAAAGAAAACAATTTTGACTCTAAAGAAGTCAATTTATATGCATTAGATATTGAGCTAAGCATATACAGTATCTGAAGATCAGCAAAGTCTAAAGACTAGCATCATCAGAAGAAAATTGACTCTGTCATAAGGAATGACTCTAAAACCTCCCAACAAGCTTCATCAACATTTTCTTTATCTAATCAATGATTTTGAAAGATATCATCCTGGCACGTTCTGATCAAGATTCTGATTAAAGACAATTTTAGACTTGATAACATAAAGACTCTAAAGTCTCCTCACCAGGTTTTGAAGATATACTTTAACCTCTGATCAAGCTTCAGTAAATTCCATCAGAAGCCTCTAACTCTTAAAGTTAAGTATGCAGGAAATAATGACTTTGATTAAGCTTTAACAAACGTTTATGAGAAGTTCCTGATCAGAAAATATATTAAATCAGATTTCGTGATAACGATACCCTACCTTATGTCCAATCAAGAAAAAGTATCGTTGTTAGTATCATCACTCTCATGTCTCTTCAACTGTTCTGCACTGAAAATGCAACCTTACTCTGCTCCTCTCAACATATTTATATTAGCTGTGAAATTAACTTCACTTTACCTGGTTCTTGCTAAAGTACTTTAAACGGCTATTTTATTGTTTGAATATTCAATGGTTCTCTCTTTAACGGATCTATTTTCATTATTTATTTAAAGAGAATATGAGAGATTGAATATATGATATGAGGAAAAAAAGAGAGAACGTACAACCGAAAGGGTGAAAGGAAGTACGGAGAGAAAAGAAAGTAGAGTGAGTCATATTCCCAACAGAGTAAGAGACTCAATGTGAGAATAAACAATGTGAATATGATCAAGAGATCAACATAACATTAAGGCATAAAATGAAGATCATTTGTGCAAAAAGGAGAAGAAGAAGACCGAAGTTTAGGTTCTCAAACACTTAGGAGATAGTCATTCTATATTTTGTTCAAAGTGTAAACTTTGTGTATCTGCTTAACTAAGAAGCACTCATATAAATACAAAGGTTGTTATTACTAGATTATTTGTTAAAGAATTTGAAGTCTCTTTTAGGACTGATTGAGCAAGGAAGTCTCTTTCAGGATTGATTGGGAAAGGAAGTCTCTTGCTGGGTTGATTGAGCAAGGAAGTCTCTTTCAGAAACGATTGAACAAGAATGTCTCTTTCAGGATTAATTGAGCGAGCAAGTCTCTTTCTAGGCTGCTTGAGCGGAAGTCTCTTTCTAAGTTGACTGAGCAAGAAAGTCTTGAGTTGGTTTGCTTAAGCATATTGTAACTAGGATTGATTATAGTGGAAATCTCTTGTGAGTCAAGGGGACTGGATTACTCTAAGTTTTAGAGGAATCATAATATATTTTGTGTCACCTTCTCTACTTCTGCATCTTATTATCCACTGTGCATTGAACTCTGTATCTGATTCATACTCTAACCGCTGTTCAGAATCTGAGCTTCATTGTTAGATTATGAAGTTAGAGTTTGAAAAAGAAGTAAAATCTAATATAAATAATTCAACCCCCTTCTTGTGTATATTTTTCTCACCTTCATCTTTTATGACTTCTGGACCAAGTTAACAATCTCCTTCATAACTACAACACCATTCACCAATTGTTTTTCTTTGAGGAAGCTGAACGGTGTTTTTGTAATATGCAATAGACTTACAATAATAAATAAATTTTTTTATTAAAAATTGCAAATCTAAATAAATAACAATACCAAAATACCATAAATAAAACTATCTAATTCAAAAGACGTTTTGTACCAATTAGTAAAACTTTAAAATTTAAAACATTATGATACCATCAAATTTGAAATACAATTGTTCCAATAATTATAACTTTAAAAATTATAAATTAGAAACAAATATATGCTACCATCAAATCCAAAAGACACTCATTAACAATGTATTGGTCCAATTGGTAAGAAATTTGAGTCCTCTAAAGTGGTTAGAAGCTCAATTGCAAACTTTTGTGTATGGAAAAAATAGTTGAAAGGAGAGAACAAATCTTGTATACCCTCTAGATTTCCCAGCGAAGGTTAGTCACCACTAATAGGTGATGAAAACATCATACCTATTATATAGGAACTAAAAATATTATATAAAAAATAACCAACAATTATAACTTCAAAATCTAAAACAAACTAAAATTCCAAAGCATTTTCTAACCGACCGATATCAAATGGGACTTATGATTATAATAAGACACCCACTCAAAATAAGAGAATTTCTTTATTGACTTCTATGGGAGTGACCTCCAGCGAATTTTCCAAATTGTCCCTGTTTCAAAGATGTATCTCCGAAGTATTTTTTTAAAAAAATTTTTCAGACTTCGGAAGTGCACTTTCGAAAACACTAAATGGAGAGTGTTTTTGGAGATGCACTTTCGAAAATACCTTTTTCACATTTTAGGGGGTTTTTGGAAGTGCACTTCCGAAATATGCACAAAATGTATTTTTTTTTATGTTTTTTTTAACAACGTTTAGTACCGTTTTTGTAATTAAACGAAAACGCCAAATAAAATAAACGACATACCAACATAAAATACTAATATAATAAATACAAGCCGAATAAAATAGTAATAGTGTGCGAAAATGTACGTGAATGTCAAGAAATACAACCCGAATACAATAAAATCCAAGAAAAATAAACCAGAACCCCTACTGTGTATGCCTAACCCTAACGCCCTGGGACCTCCTCTGCCTCCTATATGTCGCCGCACCGGCCGCATCACCGACCATCCTCTCTACCACGACGACTGCCTCTGGACCGCCCTGATCAATGATACCACGCTCCAACGCGTCCCGCCCATGCATCTCTATCTGCTGGCATATCGGCAAGAGATCAATGGCATGGTCATCCTCGGCCTGCTGGTTTCCAGGATCTCCTCGTATGTTGGCCTAGGAGCGTCAGGAGTGTCGGCTGTCATCAGAGGATGTGACACCCGATAGAATCATGTCACATACCCTTCTACACAATGCCACTCCTGGGTGGCCTGCATGAGACGATACTCCTCGGGGACCAAATGATGCTCCCAGACTTCAAATATGCTAGTGAGCTCCACTCGGGTAACTGTGTCGGGAGCAGCCTCAAACGGTGACTTCGGTATCATCTGCACATATCCAAACTGCCGCATGCATCGCTCAAGGAGATACCTCACCATGATGTTGGCCCCGCATGCCAACCAGTCAGAGTATAACGCGATGCGGTCAAAGGGGACAACAGCAGTGTAGTCACTAAATGGCCTCCAACGAATGTCATCGTGAGCTGTGCGGTCGAGGTACCCGTGATATGGTCCCACTGTATTGTTCCCCCTTTGGAGAACGTATCGGGCGGCCCTGGGCATGGCGTCATCGTACGCAGGATCAATGGCGAAGCCGTGGATGCAGGGGAAGTAGGAGATGATCCATCCCTGAAACACAAACACGATAATGTATTAAAAATAAATACGAACCATAAATAAATGTGAAACAACTAAAATGAAATGTACTGTCAGGAGTGTGGCAGATCCGATCATCTGCCTGGTCCTCTAGTTGGAGGCTTCATTTAGCGTCTGGTATATGCATACCAGAATAGCTGACCCCCAGTTCCACTGGTGAATGGTAGTCACGTCCATGAAGTGGCGGAGGTAGGTCACGTCGACGTTACTTGCACTCTTGTCCACAAAGAGTGCAATGCCTACCAAAAACATGAACCAGCACCGGAGAGCGCAGGCACGATGATACTTCATAAA
This sequence comes from Vicia villosa, assembly GCF_029867415.1. Lineage (NCBI taxonomy): Eukaryota > Viridiplantae > Streptophyta > Magnoliopsida > Fabales > Fabaceae > Vicia > Vicia villosa. Next base: position 2,602,139 of record NW_026704941.1, read on the forward strand.
TAGGTCATTACCCGCCTCCTCAGAATCGGCCGCCGCCACCAAGTGGTGCTCATACATATCGCTCAATGTGGAGAACCGGATATGAGGCCCATTTGTCCGGAACTTATAATCAGCCATATAAGGGTCCATACCCAGATAGATCCCCATGCACTCTATCGCATCGACCCTCTGGATCCGGAAATGCATCCCCCTAATCAGCAAGTGGAGAAGACAATGCACATCGTGCAAGGTGATCTCCATCTCCCCAACCGGTAAGTGGAAAGAAGACGTCTCCCTATGCCACCGCTCCACCAAAGCCACCTGCATGTTGTGGCTGATGGTGGTATACCCGGTCATGCACAACCCACCTAGCCTGGAAGCAGTCACCACATCATTAAACCACTGCGCCTCTGGTTTAAAGAGACCAAAAATCTTCCACGCGTGGTTCACTGTTGAAAGTATTTGTGGGTAAATATTTTCGGTATATATCGTACCCACAGAGATTGGTTTAATATTACTGTCGTTCTATAGTTGTTTATTTTGAGTTAGAAAAATAGTTGGGTTTGTTTTTTTATTCTCAGATTGCATCTAACAGAATAATAAGTGACTGATAAAAAGCTTAAAGATGGTTAACAAAGGTAAACGAATATGTTGAGTTCTAGGGTTCATCAACCTATTCCTATACAATTTATTAATTCATCCTTATTCGAACAATCATTTGAAATATTATCTTCACTTATCCTCAAATATGATTCCATGTCTGCAAATCAAATTAGATAAACTTTTACCGGTATGAGATTCGATCTCTCCAAATATCAATATCGATAATAGTAATTAAGAACGATAATTATGAAAACCCAATCACAATTCCATGTCTGCAAATTGGGATTGAATCAATATAGTAACCTAGGGCAAAAGTTAGAATCCGTTCTTTCGATCAAATACTCCACAATGATTTAAGATAAAAAACAAGGTTTCTTATTGATAATAAATTCAAACAATTGTTCATAAGAATCAATCAACGGTATTGTATATTCATAAGTTAACTACTACCTTAAACTCAACAAGAATGATTTAGCTCTCCATAGACATGAAGAACAAACAAGGTTTCATGGATAGATTCATCTTCATCAAGGGAATGTCTTCAATTGATGTTGAATTCTCCGTCGGATGTTGTTTGCTGTTCTGGATTAGGATTGCTCTCTTAATTTCGTTCACCAAGGATCTCTCCTCTAAAAGTTATCAAAAGTTTTGGTTTATGAGGATTAGGGCTTGTATTTATAGCCTTTTTCTTTATAACGTCATCACCGCGGCGCGACACGGTCTGGCGCGGCGCGAACCCAAGACAGAGGGTTTCGCGCGCCTCGCCTCTGCTTTGGCGCGGCTCGCCACTTGCTTTAACTCAATTCTTTGTGATTCCACTTCTTCAGAGCTTCTACGCTTGCGTGTTCCTTCGTCTTTTCTTCTTAACTTCAATATCTGCACAAATAACACCCAAAGTGACGCAAGTTGTCCTACAATTAACATCGAACCTCGAAAGTTCAATTCTAACTATAAAACCATTAAAAATCATAAGATCTATTCACTTTTAGCTCAAAAGGTAGTTAATGTAACACATGAAAATACCATTAATTCACTCCTAACATTCACCATTTCTAAAGTCGGTCTTTCCTGTTACAACAAAAACAAAAAACATTGTTAATTAAACCGTTAAGAAAATGTGGAATAAAAAGCTAAATAAAAAACGGTTAAATAATAAAGTTGGATAAATTATAAAAAATACCTCTCCCTCCCAGACACGTCGAGCGACATGTTCGTGGTAGGAAATCAGCACGGACGTGTCCCTAGGCCCTCCCGGGTAGCCCTCCTCCTCCTCCTCCTCCCCGTGTGGATGATCAGCATCAGGTATCTCCTCCTCCGCCTCCTAGTATCTCACCTCCTCCTCCTCCCGTACCTCCTCCTGACGGGAAGAAGATACCCGAGCCAGCCGACTCCTCGATCCAGACGAGGAACCAGGCTCATCTGTCTAGACGGGTGCTCGTACTCTACCCCTTCCCCGCGTCCATGAGAGCTGCCCCGCCCGCTCGCGTCTAGCCGACGTTCTCTGTGTCTCTCTTTCCTATCTAATTCTAGCTCGGTTGCCTGCCATTTTCCTGAAACAATTGAAATCCATAAGCGAACAGGTTAGAAGGCTAAACAATCAACAAAATAAAAAAAAAACATTTGGGTCAGCTTCAGAAGTGCATTTCCGAAACTGGTGAGGGAGGTGTTTTCGGAAATGCACTTTTGAAAACACCTGCGACAACATTTTTGCAGAAAACCCAAAAGCTTGCCCTAAGTGCATCAAAATCTCAATGTGGCTATCTAAAAAACACGAGTGACATGTAATAACTTAAATGAACTGCACTATAACACCCCTAATATCAATTTCAATCCTAAATTGAAAGTTTAGAAAACTTACAGATTTGAGATGTTGTTGGAGGTGCTTTAGAAGTAGTTTAAGAGCCTTTGGAGTAGCCTTTGATGGTCTTTGAATTTTCCTTTGGTGGTTATGCAACTGGTTCAGACGAATTTTTGGATTTTTGAATGATTTAGGGTAAACAATTTTGGGGGGGAGGCTGTTTTGTTTAAACAGCAAAAACGCGCATTTTTCCGGAAATGCATTTCCGAAATCAACATTTCGAAAATGCATTTCCGAAATATTTTTTTTACTTAAAAAAAAGGTGACTTCGGAAATGGATCTCCGAAATCAGTATTTTTTTCAACTTCGAAAATGCATTTCCGAAGTAAAGGGACAATTACGGAATTTCAGCGAGGGTGACCAAGAAGAGAAGGGGTCAATATTGAAATTCTCCAAAATAAAAGGAGAGGAAGAGCATTATGTTATAACTTAAAATTCATTTAAACTTGATATAATTTTTACATCATGGCTAGGATACATTTATATAGGCTTGAAATCACACAAAATTTATAAGCTAAGAAAAGTAAATGGTGGTGATATAACGGTGCTAAAATTGCTAGCTGGATTCTAGTTTTATTTCTTATTAACTAAGTATGAGTTTAATTTTATTTCTTAAGCATAAGCCACCTCCTCAATTGATTGTCCAAATGTAACTTTTCTTAATCATAAAGAACAATGCCATGTATTTTCTTTAGTCTTTTTTTTATTATTCAACATTGTCTCCCTTAAATCAAACTCGTATCATTTCAATCATTTTCTTCAACTTGTAAGATATTTCAATATTTAGTGGTTTTGTAAAAATATCTGCAATTTTTTCTTCAGTGGGACAGTACTCAATCACCACTTCTTTCTCAACTATCAACAGTCTTATCTTGTGAAACTGAATATCAAAATGCTTGGAACAACCATGAAAAACGAGATTCTTACTTAGTGCAATAGGTGACTTGTTGTCGCAATATATCTTTGTAGGACTATTCTCCTTCTGATGTATCACTACTAAAATTCTTCTCATCTATATTGTTTTAGTAGCACAACTAGTTGCGATACCCTGACGAGATTTTTTTTGTTTCTTTATCTCCAACTCAATCACTATTTGTGTATCCAACAAGCTCCGCTTAATTATTACCATCCTAAAAAAATCTCACCAGTTAGTGTACCTTTGATATAACTAAGAATCCTCGTAGCTTCTTGCAAATGGATAAAACATGGTTCATCCAAGAATCTACTAAGAAAACCAACTCCATAAACTATATCAGGTCTTGTCACAGTCATATACCTCAGACTTTCGATAAGACTTTTATATTGGGTTAAGTTTACCCTCTTTTCATCATTTTCTCTTTTCAACTTCAACTTTTCTTCAACAGGCATGTAAATTGGCTTTGAATGCTCCATCTTGAACTTATTCACAATATCACCCCATACTTATTTTCAGAAATAAAAATTTCATCATTTTGTTGGATGACCTCAATGCCAAGGAAATAGGACATTAGGCCCAATTCCGTCGTTTCAAAACAACTTGTGATAGCCTCCCTGAAGTCTGTAATCATCTTTGAATTATTTCTAGTGAAAATCAATTCATCAACATATAGGCACATAATAAGAACATCTCCAAATCAATGTATTTGATATATATATATATATATATATATATATATATATATATATATATATATATATATATATATATATATATATATATATATATATATATATATATATATATATATATATATATATATATATAATGTTTGCTCATAAGGACATTTCTTAAAACCATTATGCACAAAATAAGAATCAATCTTCTGATACCAAGCTCTTGGCGCCATCTTCAAACCATATAATGTTTTATCAATCTATAGACTATATCTTCTTTTCCTTTGACTACATATCCTACTGGTTACTCAACATACACTTCTTCTTCTAGATTACCATTAAGAAATGCATACTTAACATCTATTTGATGTATTTTAAAACTATGTTGAGATGAGATTGAAATAAACATTCTAATTGTATCCAACCTTGATATTGGTGCAGATGACTCAAAGTAATCCATACATGGTTTTTGCTTGTATCCTCTTGCCACCAGCCTTGCTTTAAAGCGATCAATATCAGCGTTGGGTTTATACTCTATCTTGTACACCTACTTCACTCCTATAGGTTTCTTTTTTCCAATAACTCTGTCAGCTCCCATGTTTTATTCTTCTCAATTTCATTGATTTATTCAAACATAACTTTTCCCCAATTTTCATCACTCGGGGCTTCTTCAAAATTTAATTGCTCACAATCTGCAAATAAATCAAACTTATAATCTCCTCATCAGATTCAGATTAGTCATTATAGTTACCCAAAACATAATCTCGCAGTCTGGCTAGTAATCTACACGACATTTGTTGTCTGTTGGATGTTTCTAGCTTATTAAGTGTTGGATTATGTTTCTAGCTTGTTGGACACCTATTCAAAATATAACCTACAGTAGCCACTACTTTATCCCAAAATTCTTTTGGAATTTGTTTGGATTTTAGCTTACATCTCACCATATCTATGATTGTTCTATTCTTTCTTTCAGCAACTCTGTTTTATGGAGGTGTGTATCTTGTTGTTAATTGATGCTCAATTCCATGTTGCTCAAAGAAACTTATACCAGTGAGGTATTATTGGCCTCTGTCTATTCTCAATGCTTTGATTCTACAAACACTTTGTTTTTCTATAAATGCCTTGAATGTCTTAAAGGCATCACATGCCTCTGATTCTTGTTTCAAGAAATACACTCAAGCGTTTATGCTAAAATCATCAATAAAAGTAATAAAGTACTTACAACCACCGGCTGTTAGTATTTCCACTTAACACAAGTCTGAATGAAGTATATGCAGTAGTTTCTTCGCTCTCCAAGATATTTCAGTTGGAAATGAGTCTCTATGCTTGTTTCCAATTTGACAAGTCTCACATAGTCCATTTGAAATATTCACAATAGACAAACCATAAACATATTTTTTCCGTGATAGGTAATTCAAGCTAGAAAAATAAACTTGACCAAATCTCATGTGCCATAACCAATCATCGTTTGAAATAATAAAATTCAAGCAAGAAAATTTTTCATGTTGAATTTTCAAAGAGAATAGCGGTTCAGTTTCATTCTTACCTTTGTGATAAATCTGCCATTTTTGTCAATCAACGTGCAAAAACCATTGTGAGTCTGCATGTTGTAACCTTTCTCTGACAGTTGTCACATAATTAATAACTTCTGATGAAGCCCAAGATTGGAATATTTGAATTATTTCTAAAATTTACCACTGATTTTGTTGTTTCATCTAGAGAAAAAAATAACTCCCTTTATCCATGCATATGTTTACTACATCCAGTGTCCAAATACCAAATATTTCCTTCTTCTGAAAAAATGTATTACTTTCCAAAGATAAATTTTATGGATTTTTACAGTACTCAGCGGTATTTTGATACGAACTTTCTGCCACATATGTCTGATGTTTATTGTATTCGTAATCAGCTACTTTGCGCCCAAACTTTCCATAATGATAACAACTATAATATGTCCTTTCTTGATTATAGTTACCTCTTCCTCGACCAAAATTATTAAATCCAAAATTATTTCTACCTATTCCTTGATTCGCTGGATTGAAACTGCCGAAGTTGTTGTTTCTCTATTGGTTAAAATTGTCACGTCCTCTTCTTCCATAATTTCCTCGGCCTCTACCTCTATAATTTCTTCTTTCTTTATTGTTGTAATTATTTTTAACTCTTTCTTCTCCAGTACCACTTGATTCAATAGTGTTATTGAAATTTACCTGACTCATAAGAGCTTCTTCTTTTACTACTTTCGCAGTCTTTTCTAATATTCTGTTGACATGACTTTCAATGCTTCCTCTTAACTCTGCTATAGACAAAATGTATGTGTCATGGGACTCAATTATTATAGTCACCACATGGTTAAACTTCATCGGCATCATACGTAAAAAAATTTATACCATTTTTTTATCCGAAATATCTTCTCCATATACTCTCATCTTATTAACAAGATTTATAACACGAGAAAAGTATTGTTCTACCGTTTCAGAATTAGACATCTCATACATTTCATATTCTCTATGCAACGATTACAATTTGGACTTCTGAGTCTTCTCTACTCCTTCATACTTTAATATGTCCCACGCTTCTTTCAGTCTTGACATTTATTGTTTTTTCAAATAATGAGTAATCAATTCTTTGATAAATCTGTGAAAGTGTCAACTGATCCCTTCTACGAGTGACTTCATCAATTCCTTCTTGTAATCCGAGATCCATAAAACTTATAAGCTAAGTAAGTAAATGGTGGTGATGTGACAGTGTTAAAATTGCTTGTTGGATTCTAGTTTTATGTCTTAGTAACTAAATATGAGTTTAATCTTACTTCATAAGCATAAGCGACTTCCTCAATTAATTCTCTAACCTTTCTTACTTTTTTAATCATGAAGAATAGTGTCATTCATTTTGTATAGTATTCTTATTTTAATTATTCAGCATTGCCTCTCTTAAATCAAATTCGCATCATTCCAAACATTTTTTCAATTTTTAAAATAGTTCAATCTTTAATATTTGTAAAAAAATCTACAATTTGTATCGGATATATTAACAAGATTTATTTGTAAGGGGTTAAAAATGAATTATTTTTGGAAAACTAAATTACACTGTATTTTTATGATGGACAAAATTTAATCATCACTCTCTCTTTTATTGACATCCCAATCCCTATATCTACATATTTTCTCTCATTTTCTTGTCACTTTCCATACAAGCAGTGTAAAACACTCCAAACATAGTACACCATAATAAAGACTCAGCTACTCATTGAATGTGAGAATATCATGCACCAGATACTCAGATCATAGTACACACCCCAATTAAATTCCATAAAAAAATGAATGGCTCAAATCTGATACTGGTAAAGATAACTTACCTGTTTCCCAACAACAACCAACTCATAAAAAGTTGACCCTAGTAGTACAAAAAACATTTAATAATCCACTACTAATAATAACAAACTCATTCATTACATTTCTCAGAAGATGATGCTCTTTATTTGCTTTCATTTTCATCAAACTGACACTCTAGCTGTGCCATATCGATTTGATTTCTTTCTTCCTTATATGGTAATGACAGTAACTATAAGACAAAGGCTCTCCAGTCTAGGTCTTCAAAAAATTCTATATTATATTATTATTTATTTAACATATCAAGTATTTCATACTGATATATCTGGTCCGGTCTATATATTTGATCTGAGATCAGATACATCAATTATTCTAAAAATAAAATAAAATAATGTATCTGATTCAATCTATATATCTGATCTAACACTGAGATCAGATACATTAATTATTTTGGAAAAAAATAATGTATATGATCCAGTCTATATATCTGATGTGAGATTAAGACCAGATATATTAGTTATTCAATAAATTTGAAAAAGAAATAGTAGTAGATAATAATTATAGGTATGTGTAGACTGAAAATGGGTGCTGTTATTCTGAACAAATAGAGAACCATATATAGCAGCACCCTTTTGGGTTGATTTGAGATAGAGAGTATTGAAAGGTAAGCAAGTAATGTAAGGTTATAGGTAGCGGAAAAACTGAACAGACTAGTCTTAGGAGCTGTCAAATAAATAGGTGAATTTTGTGTTGATCAGTGTGTAACAAGAAACTACCAGAATCATCACTTGTGTGTCTCTAAAGCAAAATCTCAAAGAGTGCCATCTTTTTGGGAATAACAAGTTTCTCCTCTCTTATACAGTAGTAGTCTTTTTCCTCTCTCTTCTCATACTACTAGTAGTATATATTCAAGGATTCAGCAATAATCATCACATATTGTTGCATCTTAATTACATTCATCATTTGATTCATCATGAAAGGAAGATTTTTCTGTTTTATGCTAGCTATGAATCTACTGATTTGTGTTTCTGTAGCTAAAAGACCATTTCTTTCAACTGATGCAATGTCCCATCCAGGTTAGTTATTTAACCCTCACACAATAATTTTTATTTCACTTTTCAACTTAGATCTTAATTATAGTACTACATAGATCTTAATTACACTACTTATATATATGATTCATTTATATTTCAGACCCAAAATATGCACCAGCACCATACCAAACCATAGAGTCCAAAAAGGTGAGTTTTCAAAAATTATGTAAATTTTTATGCATTACATTATTATTATTATACCATAATCATATAATCCTAATTAATTAACATGGTTTATGCAAATGAAGGTAAGAGAAAATACTAAGTCAGAGAATGTAGGGATGAGTAACATCAAGATAGGGTCAAGTCCACCAAGCTGTGAGCATAAATGTTATGGATGCAAACCATGTGAAGCAATTCAAGTTCCAAGTAAAAGCAGTAGGAGAAGTCATTTGAGACTTGAGTATGCAAATTATGAACCTGAGAGCTGGAAATGCAAATGTGGCCCTTCCTTCTACAGTCCATGATCATTGAATTATATGTATAGTATATAGTTTATCTCTTAGGTTCATATTATATATATATATATATTTTGTTCCTTTGTACAAATCTCAAAGTTTAAAGGATTTTATTATTATGACTATTAGTTAAGTTAGTCATTGTGAGTTTGTGATTGCAATGAATGGCAATATTGGTAATTGTTGGATGACTTTTATATATATATATATATATATATATATATATATATATATATATATATATATATATATATATATATATATATATATATATATATATATATATATATATATATATATATATATATATATATATATATATATATATATATATATATATATATATATATATATATATATATATATATATATATATATATATATATATATATATAAAGAAAAGACTCATGAGTAGAATTATTTTTATTGTTGTTGATGCCAACCTAATAAGAAAAGATGAAGTTATTTTGTTGACGAAAAAACAATGAAGTTATAGTAATAAAAATTGAAATGATGTTATAAAATTAATTAAAATACGAGTAATAATAAAGTAGAGGAAAATTAAATTTAGAGAATTTGAGAAATGGAGAAAAAACTAAAGATAAGAGTTCATCATTTTATTATTTACATTATTTGCGAGTTTTTTTTTTTTTTTAATTTGGAATTACAAAGTTGGTAAAAATGAAGAAATTGAACGTGTAGAGAGAAAATTAGAGAATATAATTGAAGGTGAGAATTATCATTTGCATTAACTATTGATTGTGATATTCGTTGGGTATATAAACTAAAAGTTACAATAGCTTGGGATACAAGTAACAAAGCTAAAACTGTAATCGATTACAGATGTTTCTAAAAACAAAAATATAATAGTGATAACTGGCTACGGCGAATGTGTTACCGGTTACACCTTCGAAAAAATAACTTATTTCAGCTTATTTGACTTTTTTGCATAGTTGAAACTGCTTACAGCCCTGCACCCGCAGTAACCAGTTACAACACTTGAATTAATGTTTTTCACTTAACACGCCACCTTAATTCAAGTGCTTCATGTCTTCGATGCCCATGTTCGTCTTCAATCTCTTGAACACTTCAATTGTGACTTCGTTGATCAACAAATCAGCCACTTGGCCTTCATTTCTACAATATTCCAATCTCAATTTTCCTTCGCTTACAAATTTTCTCAAGTAGTGAAACCTCATCTCAATATGCATGATGTGAAATTGGGTTCTTAGCAAGGTTTATAGCAGAAACATTATCAACCACGAGTGTTACAATGTCACCCTCATCGCTGCCCAACTCCTTCAATATATTCATTTACCACACGGCTCGGCATGCACACGACGAAACGACAATGTACTCGGCCTCACAAGACGAAAGCGCTACTATCGATTTCTTCTTCGAACACCATGAGATTGGTGTTTCAACGAACATAAAGATGTATTCAGCCATAGACTTTCTATCATATTTACCTCCGCACAATTTGGAATTGGTAAAACTGAGTAAATTTCATTTCCTGCCCTTGTTCGTTGCGAGAAAGAGAGCTTCGAAGCCAATTGATCCTTTGACGTATCTTAGAATCCTCTTGACTTCTTTCAAGTGATTCACATTAAGTCTCTATGAATCTGCTCACTATACAGACACTAAATGTCAAATCTGATCGCATATTGCACAGGTAACGCAAGGATCCAATCAGCCTCCTATACTGAGTTGGATTAACATCTTGCTCATCCTCATTCTTCTACAACTGTTGCCTCAGTTCAGCAGGAGCAACAACCCCATTGTAATGCTCCATTTCGAACTTCATTAAAATCTCAAGCGATACCTTCTTTGGTGCATGACCAGTCCTTTCTTGGACCTGTGGAACCCAATGCCAATGAAGTATATCATGAGGCTAATAACGATCATCTCAAACTCCTTCACAAGCTCACCCTTGAACTTAGAAGTGCATTTTTTCTCGTTGTCCGTGATCAACAAATCGTATATGTATAGACAAAGGATTATCACCTCTTCACTTGTATCCATATTCACATACACACCTTGTTAGAATACACACTTATTGAAGTCAATCTCCTTTAAGAAACCATTTATCCTCTTGGTACAATGCTTTCTTCAATTTGTAGAACTTTGACTCTTGGTTTTTCACAACAAAATCATGGGATTGTTCTACATATACCTACTTTTCAAGCAGTCCATTCAAAAACGCAAATTTCATATCAATTTGATAGATGGACCAATTGTTGTTATTCGCAATACCAATAAGTTTCAATTCTAGCAACCACTGAAAATACCTCTTCAAAGTGCATGCATTCTCTTTGCGAAAATCCCTTTGCAACTAATCGATCTTTATGCTTGATTATTTCACCCTTGGGATTTTCCTTCACTTTGAACACCCACCTTACACCAATTGACTCATTTCTTTCCGATAGATCAACCAACTCCCCAGTCTTGTTCATCTCAATAGATTTCAGCTCATTCTTCATAGCACAAATCCATTTTGGATCACTCAAGGTCTCTTCCATTTTAATAAATTCAAATTCGGCAATAAGTGCAAAATGGACGAAATCACCATCATCATTGACTTCGTTGTCTCATAACAACTCACAATCTTGGAGTCTTTGAGGCAAACCTATTTACCTAGTTGATCTTCTCACATTCTCTTTAATTCAGGCTTCAAAAAGGGGCGTTTATGCCCTATCAAACTCTGCAGAAACTAAATTTTCACCACGGTAACCGGTTACAGCTTTCTAGTAATCGGTTAGAGGCTGCTGCAACTCCTTTATTTCATCAAAAACGACGTCTCGACTGATCACAATCCTTCTGTTTGCTGCATCATACAACTTGTAACTTCTAGTGGAGTGATATCCTACCAGTATCATTAATTCTCCCTTATCATTTTCCTAAGTTGCACTGAACATGTTCTTGCGCCACGTAACCAAAAACTCTCAAAATGATTCAGATTCAGTTTGAATATGGGTCATGCTTCCTCTGGTGTTATCTTCTCAAGCTTCTTTGTTGGACACCTATTCAACAAATAAGCAGTTGTGGATGCCGCTTCTCCTCATAACTCTTTCGGCAATTTTTCCTCCTTCAACATGCTTCTCACCATGTTCATAATCGGTTAATTCTTCCTTTCGACAACACAGTTTTTGTTGCAGTGTATAAGATGGTATTATCTCATGTATTATCCCCTCCTGCATAAATTCAAAAAAGTTAACATATACTTTTAGAGATTTTAAGATTAATGTATTATATTAAAAACTTAAATAACTAACTTATTACAAACATAACATAACGTCTAATGGTATGTTTGATTTAGCGTTGGATTTTACAAAATCACGGTAGTTGTTCACGTTTAGACAAAAGCTACCTTTTGGAGTTTCTAAAAAATCTTGGTAAAGTGGCACTTGAAAGTGATTTTGGTTGGTGAGAAGGTAAACCAAACATGCTATAAATATATTAAATATAGTATAAACAAATTTCTTTATACTCAAAAATTTTCTCATTTTCTCCCTCACAACACTCACAATATGATTTTAGTTTCCCACTAATTTTGGAAGGACTTGGTTCTTTTTATGTGGTTGAAATACTGAATCCGCCCAAAATTAAAGAGACCAAAATGTATCTAAAGTTTTGTTGCTGTTTTTATAGAAATCACAACCAAGATTTGGGTTTTAAATGGTCCCTTGACAAATAATTTTGTTCAGAATATCTAAGTTGTCATTATGTGTTCTTTTTTTTGGACAATAATTTATGTGTTCTTTGCTGGGTTGAAAATGAAGAGAAAAGAAGATGTTTAGAGTTCATAACCAGCTTCATACATTGAATATAGTCCTAAATACACAACAATTGATCAGAACATCACAAAAAAACAACCAAATTGATGTTATCATGATGAAGAGTGAAAACTACTTGTGTCACTAGATGACTGCATATTAACATCACAAGGCCACAACACTCGGTATCCAGAAGGATGTCGATTTTCTCCCATGAATTTCTAACCCACCAAGCATCAATCGTCATCTTCTTCTTCATCAAACTCTTCTTCTTCCTCCTCATCTTCGTCATTGTCTTGTTCCTCTTCATCGTCTTCTTCATCAGTAACAATGAAACCTCCTAGTGCCTCATCATCATCATCATCATCGTCATCATCATCATTATCATCTTCTTCTTCTTCAACGGTTTTGTTGACACCAGATGTTTTCTTTCTTTTAGCTCCTCCTTTGTCTCTAGACCTTGTGGAGTACATAGGTTTCTTACCTTTCCCCGTCTTAGCAACAAGGTCTTCATCATCTTCACTATCACCAGTCCACTCGTCGTCCTCATTGTCTTTAAATACTTTCCGCTTTCCCCTCTTTTTCCTCACCCCTTCAAAATCATCTTCATCCTCATCCTCACTTTCTTTGCTAGGCTCATCAAGAAACCAGTTCCAATTCTCCACATTCCGGATCATGCCCTTCGGATACCCGTCAAACTCATGTCTCATCACAAGAAAGCCAAACTCTGCATTTTCAAAACTACAATATCTTTAAAAGTATTCAACCAGCTATCCCCGTGAATTCAAAAAAACGAACTCAGTGCGTAAACGGTCACAAAAAATAACCATCAAGTGAAAACTGCTAAAGTGACATGAACTACAATACCCTCAGAAGGTTTCACAGATACATACAAGAAATAACCGAAAACATTCACCACAAACTACCAAAAAAAGCACCATCATTATCATCATCATGCAAAGCAAAGAAACAAAAATTGGTAACATTGAAAATGCAATAGTACCTTTAACAGGGTCAATTTGTGAAATATCAAGTTGGTCAAACTCAATCTCAGGTTCAGAAACTTGAGCTTTGTTCAATTTGAACCAAATGGGAGTTTTCCCGGACAAGCAGAAACGGTCTCCGAGTTCGAATTGACCCTTATCGAACTTCTTGAAGAGCTTAATAGTTCTGTCGCTGTTGTTCAAAACCCAAATGGGGTTGGTGCCAATGACTTGGAATGAAACCCTAGGAGGCTCTGACTCGGATTCAGACTCGTTGAGTTGGAATGAAACGTGACGACGGGAAACGGTGTGGTCGTCGGTATTGAAACCAGAACCTCGTCCGAACAATGCTTTGTCGCCACTTTCCAAAGGAAATTTGGAACCATCTTCGCCTTCGAGCTCCATCGACGATACTCTACAACCATCTTTTGGTTCCGGTTGCTGGCGGTAAAAAGTAAATACTCTCTAACTATCAATTTTATTTTATTCTCCTTTTTTTCTTATGTAACAAACTATTAGTACTATATTTATTCTAAATTATTCATAACTCTTCAATTTAATTTGTAAATATACAAATATTATAAGTCATCAAAATATATCAATTTAGTTATTAAAATATGAAAAAATTGCAAATTTAGTATCAACATCTTAACAATAAGATAAAATTAATATAATCTTTTTTCAACATTTCATATAATTTCATATAATTTTTGAACTGAGAAGTATATACTTTACATAAATATTATTTATATTTATTTTAATAATTAAATTGAAAATAAAAGATTTATAAGAGTTAATTTAGGCAAGTGTTAATATATCAACATTATTCTATGGAATCCAAGCGAAGCATGCATTATATTTTCTCCGTTTCTTTTTAATTGTTATTTTTTTGACTTTTTACACATCAATAAAGCTAATGATGGTTGTTATTTCAGTGATAATTTTTCTTTTATCTATATTATTCCTAACTTTTTATTATATTAACTTACTTTTTTTCTCTTTATAATAAATAATTAAGGGTAATATTGACAAAACTATCACAAGACTATTTTAAAAATTGAAAACAACAATTAAAAAGAAACAAATTTTAAAAAAAGTGACAATTAAAAAGGAATGGATGGAGTACATTTATATCCTAGTAAGAGTTTCAATTTTTTTTGTTTAGCTTGGGAGACTTGTTCTATAAGCTGACTCTTTGATTGTTGGTTGTTTTTCCTTTCTCGGGTAGCGCAAAGGCATCAATTTCTAGATGACTTATTGCATTGTCGATCTCGGCCTTTTCCTCATTCAGAAACACCATCCTATTGACAAAACATTGTTTCGTTTGAAGGTAGTCTCATTTTCTTCTTCTATGACAAAGTATGTTAGCTTGAGTACTATTTTAGTCGTGCATTGTATCCCTATCATGTGAGACAAGGTCATACTGCTCTTTACAACTCATATAACTTTGTGAGAGGTCATTCAGAAACACCATCCTTTTGACACAACATTGTTTCGTTTGAAGGTAGTCTCATTTTCTTCTTCTATGACAAAGTATGTTAGCTTGAGTACTATTTTAGTCGTGCATTGTATCCCTATCATGTGAGACAAGGTCATACTGCTCTTTACAACTCATATAACTTTGTGAGAGGTCATTCAGAAACACCATCCTTTTGACACAACATTGTTTCGTTTGAAGGTAGTCTCATTTTCTTCTTCTATGACAAAGTATGTTAGCTTGAGTACTATTTTAGTAGTGCATTGTATCCCTATCATGTGAGACAAGGTCATACTGCTCTTTACAACTCATATAACTTTGTGAGAGGTCACTTAGTTGTAGAGCCATATGACCAAGTAGGCTCTGAAGAATTAAGGGGAATATGTCAGTTGAGGACAACAAAATATAAGTGCTTAGAGAGATGAGATATCTTTTGTTGTTGTTGGGATTTTTACTTATAGTGTTGCATCCACCTTGTCCAAATCCTCTTGGATAAAAGACAATTCTTGCTAAAGAGTCATTGCCACCAAAATACATATCCAATCTCGGCCTCAGAAACATCCACTGGTGGAGATGTTGTTAGGGCTGGAGGAAAAGGTGCCTTAGATGTGCAAACCTGTAAAGTAAAGCCATGATCTTGAGAAAGAGACATGGGTTCAAACTTTGGAAAATGCGGTGTGAAACATGATGAAATAAAGGGTTAGTTAATATCCGACCAAGGATGAGTCTCAAGTTATTCGATCTAGTTAATGATTTTAATCAGTTAAAAAATTGACGAAATAACTCAGACGACAAGGGAAAAACTCTCTGTGAGGAGTTTATTGGGAAAGACAATGTTTGTGGAAAAGAAAATAAGTTTAGAAAGGAAAAAACTATTATTTTGGAAAAGGGTGTGTGAACATTTCCAAATAGGGGTACCTTATATTTGTGACCTTCATCAACCTATAAGGTTATTTTATGAGATTCCTCCACTCCAATAGTTTTAGAGGGTTTGTTGATACAAACACAATCAGGTATCAACCACTTCCAAATCAGAGTCATCTTATTGTGATTAACATATTTATCTTTACCTTTCATGTCAATTGGATAAATCCTTTGTAACAAAGAAGAGAAAATGTGATGAAATTATAGCGAGAAATAATGTTAACAAAATAATGCTTTAAGAAGGGAAAACTTAGATTACTTTTCTTGTTGGTTGTGGCTCTAGCGCTCCCCTTGCTATCTGAAAATCAAGTGCCACGTTTACGAAACCTAACGCGATGGAGTCATATCTCCTAAAAAGAGAACGTGAGCATTAGAAGAAGCATCAAGCTTACTTCATAATAGGGAAACTTTCACCAAAGGCCATCAATTGTAAAGGCCGTAATTTCTCCTTGATGGTTGTTGAAATATTTCAAAAGATCAAGCCATGCACCATTTCAGACAATTCAACATGAGAAACACCTGATAATCCTAAAAAACCTCTTCAGACTATGGACCATGGTATCGTAGTCGAGTGATAAGTGTTGTAGTAAATTGTATCATCTTGAAACATAGTTGGGTTGTATTTCTCAACCAAAGTTTTATTGTTCATGATCTAGCCTTAAACCACATAGGAGATTTACAGTTGTCACAATCACGAGCTAATTATATTTTACAACAATTTGATCCAAGAGAGAATGTTTGTTGATCGTACTTGATCAGATGGATCTTCAAGGCCTGCAAGGAGCTGGATCTTCTGTGAACTGGGGGTGTACCTACAAGGTACTCCAATGCCAAAGTGAGAAGAAGGGACAATCAGCGTGCAAGTACAAGGTAAGAAGAGAATGAGTGAAGTTACCTGACCCTCTAGTGAAAGAGGGTATTTATAGCCCCTAGCGTTGGGCCAAGATCTCGCTATTGAATTGGATGCCCAAGCCCAATTCGGAGACTTCCAGGATTCTATGTGGATAGTGGAGACCAACACGAGGTCTGCATCCTGGGTCGACCACTCTGCAGTTCAAGGGGAGGCACGGTCTTTTAGGGAGTGTGTGGACTCCGCTTAATCCAAAGGGTTAGGGATGAGGAAACCCTACGAGGAGGAGGGTCCTCGGCGGAAGGTGATCGCGAGGAACGGGCAGAGGTGCTCGGGCCGGTGACTTTACTTGAGACAAGCCTTATTCTGCTCCGAAGTCAGTGGAGTCAACTAGTCAAGTCAGTGGAGTCAACCAGTCGAGAGTCACGGGCACGAGCATGTGACGAGCACCGCATCGATGCCAGGGAGTGTTGTCTTTATGGGCTCATGATGATTTAGGCCTTAGTCCGTTTGGGCCAAGCGTCGGCCTAGTCCAGAACAGTTGTCTTATGTTATATGGGTGAACTAGGTAGGGATGTAAGGCTCATAAAAGACAAAAGCACAAGAGGTTGGACCACAAAGTGAATGAATTTTCTCAACAGTCAAGACAACGGTGCAAGGCTGTAAGGGCTGGTGAATCAGATGCTCTCACAAGACATATCCATATTTGGAGACGAAGATTGGGCTGAACTTCTTATTTAAAGGCTCGGGGAAGTACACATAGAGTCACAATTGGAGGAACCAAATGAGACCATTCATGATCTTAATATCATTTCTCTCGCTCTTTCTTTCCAAAATGTTGAAGGGTGAATAGTGGAGTGAGGAAAGAATGAGAGAGTTCTAAGAGATAGTCCTCTTTTCATCAGCAAGAAAGGAAACATAATATTACAACTCATGTACAACGCTCCGAGTCAGTCAATACAAAGAATTTGTTGAGCCAGTACAACAAGAAAATGTGGTGCTCATCCTCAATAATGTTGCTCTTATTCTTGGAAATTGAGGAAAAAACTTGGAGCACCCTATGGCAATTTTTAAAATAAAGATGCTCAATCGAGAAATAGGAGCATCTTGGGCTGATGGTACTTCAATTTAGGGAATCGGCGTGCCAAGATTAAAACGGTGAGCTTAATTATACCCTATGAGAAAACAAAAGCATTAAAGCTCACAGACCAATGACCAAACAAGCATCTTGAAAACGTTATTCATGTCAAAAATATTGTTTTCATTAGAAAGCTAGATTATGTTGAATATTCCTCACGTATTATGATTTTGGCCTTCAGATATCCCCATTTAAGCCATTTACGACAATTGTTAGATGGGGAAAGATTATAAAGTTACTTGGTCTCCCTTCAATAAAAAACCATGTCTCCATAATCAATAGGTTGTAGTCCTAAATATGGCACAAACATAACCCCAAAAACATTACATTGTCACTGATAGTGAAAGTGGAAGAGCTCAAGGTGAAATGATCCTAGATTGGGATGAAAACGCCAGAGTGAGCAAGTGTTTCTATTACGAAAAATGGACCAACCGAAGGAATAGAAGAAGCAGGAGAAGTATAGGCCAGAGAATCTCCACCACCGTGATGTGGTCATGATTCTAGGGATCATATGAAGCCATTGTTAAATGGGGAATTTTTATTTTGATGAAGGGAATCAGGAAGAAAGAAGAGAAATAGAAAGAGATATATCAATTGGAACTATTTATAAGGGGGTCCAAATAAATAGGAAGATTAATCTTGAGAAATCTCTGTGAGGTAGGTGGTTGTTAGGAGAAATCAAATGTATCTTGCCGTTGTCTTTTTGTAGGCCGAAGCAAAGTTTATGACAAGTTTTTTTCACGATGCAATGATGAGAGTGTTCACTCATAGTAATTACTAGTTACACCACACAATCTCATTCCTCAATGGTAGTCAATAGTTAAAGTGTCAACTAGAACCGAGAGACAAGTAATTTGAAGGTTAACTAAAGGTTCCTCAGCCAAGACAAGGTCATGCGAATGTAAATACAATCGAATGTAAGCCAACTTGGTATTTCTCTGGTTTATCGGGGATTTATGATAGTGGTTTCCAAGACTCTAAACTAAATTGAAACACAGTAAGATTGAATAAATGAATTTTATGGTCACATTTCAATTTTGTAGCACCACTAACCAAATCAGACAAAATTTATCAAGCCACCGGCTGACAAAGTTAAGCACGCATGAACCGAGTCAACATAACACACTAAGAAGCATACAATATCTAGTCAAATGAGGGTAGTCACGTATCTAAAAATGGAGAAAACACTCATCCACTATTGACATAAATAGCTGAATGAGACAACATTTGCTATTGGTCGCAATACCACACATTGTTAATCAATTACAACACTAAATCAATCAAACTATTTTATATATTTATTTTTTTTTTATTTTTATGATTTTTTTGTATGTTAACCATCCGGCTCCTAGGAAAAATTAGCCCCAATAATTCGGAGTTCGACTACAAAGTAAGTAAAATCCGATTAAAAATTATTTCCACAAGAAATCGAACCCAATTGTCTCGTACAATTTGTTTTAGGGGAGCTCATTAATGACTAGAGTTAAATTGGTTTATTTTTATGATTTTTTTAAGTAAGACCTTTGCACATTTTTAGTTAACACTCTTTAAAGAAGTTAAAACCCCAGCAATTAAAGAACAATGTTTCTTCTTCAACCTAATTGTTTGAAGATAAAAATAACCATTATTAAAAGCTATCAACCTACCAATTGAGGACCACCATTTTCATCCAAGATAACATCCCCTTCCACTTGTAAATTGGAATAAAAGAAAGAAAAAAAATAATAAGGAAGTGGGGATAACATAACTAACATAAGAATTATGAGTAGCTTGGTGAACTGCAATCACTTTGCCATTCACCGTCTCCCATCTTCATTTTCTTCTGCCATCGCAATTCATTTCAACTCTCCACGCTTCTCTCGCCACATTTTCAATGTCTCTGCTTCCTCCCAACCTCAACAACAAGGTACTGTTACTTCCTTAATTTTCCCTTTAAACTCAACTCTACAATTCATCTCTATGTTTCGTTTGTTTTCAGGGATTGAGACCCCTCCAAAGATTGGGTTTTTGGGCCTCGGAATCATGGGCACTCCAATGGCTCAAAATCTCATCAAAGCTGGGTACGTATTTTCCATCCTAACCAATTGAATTTAAAGTGTATTAAATTTAACTGTTTTAACTTACTCATACAAACTTATAAACTTACCTTTTTTGCGCTTGCCAAATACACCTTGTACCCGAATTTGTACCAAGTGCCGAAACAAATTGCGAAATATGTGACTATGGAAGAATTTTTTCTAATTTATTTTCAAAATTTTCCTTTTGTATAGTGTTGATTTGACGGTTTGGAATAGGACTAAGAGCAAGTGTGATCCTCTAATCAGCTTGGGAGCCAAGTAAGAATTTATATTTCCGTTACTTGCACTTTAAATAACTACATTTTAAATAACACATGATATGAACAAAATATATGCTATAGATTTCAAATTGTGTGTTTGAAAACCTGTGCGTTTTGTTTCCGCAGATATAAGTCATCTCCCGAGGAAGTAGCAGCGTCTTGTGATCTCACATTTGCTATGCTGGCTGATCCTCAAAGTGCTGTGTGTATACTTCTGTTTAGTTTTTAAAACGTTTATATGTAAGTTATGAGAGTTTGTTATATTTGTTCTATTCTATATATATATATCAGATAGATGTTGCTTGTGGGAAGTATGGAGTAGCAAATGGAATCGGTCCAGGAAAAGGGTACTTGATTTTTTCCTTATATCTATTTGATTATTTATTTTTATAAGTAATGAAATGACAGGAAGATATTATGTGCACATTTATGGTGTATGATTGTTGTGATATGTTTCCTTAGTTTGATAGCAAGCTTAACATCTTATACATTTTTTTCAGATACGTGGATGTATCAACTGTTGATGTGGACACGTCTAAATTGATTAACGGCCACATAAAATCCACTGGAGCGCTATTTTTGGAGGTGTGGTTTTCTATAATTTCCTAATGTATTCGCTATGGAACATACAGGGCGCTGTTTAATTAGGATATGCATTATTCCTTACATGTTTTAGTTGGATGAATACATGAATATGTGAGTTGTAACACTTGTGAAACAGGCTCCAGTTTCAGGTTCCAAAAAGCCAGCAGAAGATGGACAATTGATATTTCTTACGGCAGGTGAATATTCTTCTTCAAGTACTAAAAACTTAGCAGTATAAAATTTGGCACGGGAAAGGAGTTGGTGGGTGTATGATTTACAAGTAGAAAATTCAGCTAGGATGTGTCATGAAAGTTGCATCACTGATTCATTCCAATAGCTACAGATATTCGAGATTATAAACTTATGAAGTCTTTCCAAATGTGTTTTTCCGTAAAGAATTTCATCCTATATAGCCCCCGTTTGAAGACATAGCAGTGCATAACAGTCGTTCGGACTTTAATTGTGACAATGTATATTATATAATGTTTCAGGAGACAAAAATCTTTACGAAACGGCTGCTCCTCTCTTGGACATCATGGGGAAAGTATATATATCTAGTCCTTCATTAAAAAAAATTTTAATTCTTCTTCCAAAGCAAACCATTAATGTATATAATATGTGTGCTTTATGTTTCAATGCAGTCTAAATTTTATCTTGGTGATGTTGGAAATGGAGCTGCAATGAAGCTCGTTGTCAATATGATCATGGGCAGGTCCTTTAAAATTTGTCTCCTGTTTTTATGCTTCTATTTGACCTTGTGTTGATGATTAAGATGACATTATTTCTCTCTCTTTTTCACTGGTGTATAGTATGATGGCATCCTTTTCCGAAGGCTTACTTCTCAGTGAGAAAGTTGGACTGGATCCAAAAGTACTAGTTGAGGTATTCAGTTTTTCAGTAGTTCACGAAATAAAACCTAAAGTGCGCGGTGTCGGAGTCAATGTTTCATTTGAATACTGAAATAATTATTCTATTATATCGGTCCCTTTACGAAATGAAAATTTTGCAGGTAATTTCACAGGGTGCGATTAATGCTCCAATGTACACAACCAAAGGCCCGTCCATGATAAAGTCACATTATCCAACTGCATTTCCCCTAAAGCATCAGCAGAAGGCAAGTAAACAAGCAATCTTGTTTTATAATTCTCAAATATCGGATTTAATTTGGCATTCACACATCATAATGAATGGTAACAGGATCTAAGACTTGCCCTGGGGTTAGCGGAGTCTGTTTCCCAATCTATTCCGATTGCAGCAGCTGCTAACGAGTTATACAAAGTTGCAAAATCACATGGCTATAGTGATGAGGACTTTTCAGCTGTCATTGAAGCATTAAAAACCAAATTTCAGAACTCGGAAAACCAGTAATGTTCTTATGAGAAACAGGTTTAGTTGACCTGACCTGACATCAAGTATAGAGAGGTTGTGAGACTTGTCAACTTAAATGCAATTCCCAAAAATTAGAATATATAGTACTTTCAAAGGGCATAATTTTTTATAAAAAACATTATTTTCAACAAATATTCATGTATGTCCTCCTCTCAACCAATTTTTCCTTGATTTGTTCTTCCATAGCAAACTACTTACAAGCAACTTCAAGTAGTAACTTATGAACAATGTAATAATGATATTAAACCATGCTAATCAAGATTGAGTCAGACTACTAAACTGCAATTCAATTCCAGATACACGTATGTCCCCAAGGGTGACCCCTTCGCCACTACCAGTTTCCAGGTTACAATCACATCCAAAGAAGTTTTTATCGTCCGACGCGAGCTGACTAGCAACAGCGCAAAAGATAAAACCCATAGACTTGAAATTTGGAGCAGAAGAGAGATCAACAGTCACTGAAGCCTGTGTTGTTTTGTACATGAACCACTCTGGAACTTTACTTCTAGGGTAGATCACGTTAACCGGACCATCAAGAAATTTGCTTCCTAAGGTTGAGAGATGATTATACGCCAATTTCTTCATGTTTACTTGGGCATTTATTTCAATAGCCCTGAGTGAAAGTTCATCCAAGTTAACACAGTTTGGAATTCTGTGTGTAACTTATATACTTGTAGCTGTAATGGATCAGAAACATTCCAATTGAACATTACAGTCTCTAAAGATGACCAGTTAGTTGCATATAACTCGTTCAGTGATGGCGGAAGCTCAGGAAGATAACGGAGCCTCCTGCAATCCTTTATATCCAGTTTTTCCAGCTTAGAAAGATGCTTGATGCTTGCAGGAAATCTCTCAATATCACTTCCTTTTAGTAACAATTCACGCAATGACGATAGAGAGCTTACGTTGTCTGGAATTTCGTATAAGTTACGACATTCTTCCAGCTTTAGCGTTTCCAAAGACAATTTCGTATAAGTTACGACATTCTTCCAGCTTTAGCGTTTCCAAAGACGCTAAACCATTAATTAGGATATGAAGATTTGATGCATCAAGCTGTGTGCAACCATGAATATGAAGAGCACGAAGTGATCTCCGGTCAGTAACTTTGTTAAGAACTTGGCATGGGCCCCGTTAGTCGAGGAACACTACTCAGATGCCTTTTCAGGTTGAGCTCCCAAATAGTCAACCATCCAATCAGTGGTGACATACAGGTGATCCGAGAGTGATTAATTTACCTCCCTCTGATAGGAAGGTGTACCAGGCAAGCGATATAATCAAGTGTGGTCGTCATCTCCCTAATAGAAAAATAGAAATATGATGTCTCCTTATGACATTTAGCGACAAATGCCCCCTGCATGTCGTGGATGATAATGTTGTATCCGGAACAATAAAGTCCGACAAGTCCGGAGCCAAGAATGGCCTCCGTGAACCAATCCGCATCAGGATGATACAAATCAAATATTTTCTGCACGTGGTTTACGAACTTTAGTGGCAGCCGTTCCTACAAACATAAAAATTAATATCAATTTTAAAATATTTGATCGTAAAACATTTAAATAAAAAGTAATAAATAATATACCTGTACAGTGGAAACATGTCGAGGGACATGATCAGAGTAATAGATCAAGATGGAGGTGTTAGAGGGCCCTCCTTGATATGCCAGGTTAACCCGTACGAGTTTCGGAACATGAACCTCCTTGGGTTCTGGAACTTGAATCTTCTCGGGTTCCTCCTCATTAATCCTATATGAGGACGCACATGATATGCGACTTCTCGGAGAAGAAGGGGACATCCCCTCAACTTCCTCCCGCAGTACCCGGACGCATCCTCGAACCTTCATAGACTGCTCAACTCTCTCACGCCGAGCAGAAGTAGTTTGGCTTGGCCTGCCGAGTCTCATTATGTTCGGAATCTCAACCATTTTTCATGGAAAAAGAATAATCAGTACTCAAAGGGAGTAAACATAAACAGGTTTGAAAAAAAAAACAACTCAGACATAATTTCGAAAATGCATATACGAAACTCCTCAGAGGTGTTTTCGAAAATGCACTTCCGAAAACACATGCAATTGCCATTTTTAAAGCTTCAACCTCAATCACCCAAAAATGTAATTTTTCCATAAATTTTACACCAAACAACCACATTTTACAAGTTATACTTCAACCTATTAACTTTAAATAATTCTAAACAATTTATTATACACATGCAAAGTAAAAAAAAAAAAATTGAGAAACTTAATTTGGAACTTTGAGAGTTGTTGAAATGTGTTGATATGAGTTATAATTTGTTGAAATGAATAGAAATCAATTGATGTGAGTTTTGAAAGTAGAGATTTTAGGAGGTTTTGGTGTTTGAGTGTTAGTTTGAAAAGAAAAGAGAATGATAGGTTGTTGCGATGAGTTTAATATATAAACCATAATTCGAAGATGCGATCTCTAAAAAATTTAAATTTTAATAAATAAATACTTTAGAGATGTATTTTCGAAAATACACATAAAAAAGTTAAAAAATGTACGTTCAGATATAAATTTCGAAATCCATAAAATCAATTTAAAATTTCTATCAGAGACCCCTAAAAAGATTTACGGTTCAAAAAGAAATGATGTTTTTCATCCGTCAAATTGGAGTCCAACAACGGAACCCCGATTTCCACTTCTGGAGTATTTATTGCATTTTGATACGATCAGATACGCGCTTCTGTTCTGTTTCTCTTTAACATCACAATTCACACACACACGCTTCATCCACTTTACTGTAGTTCCATTTTTAACTTTATGTATGTATACTGAAGAGAGAAATGCTAGCAACACTCTCTCAAACACTTCCTCTCTTATTGGTTGAAACATGTGTGAGTCCTACTACTTTATGTGAGACCTATTTTTAAAGTGAGAGACCCACACATGTATCAACCGATAAGAAAGTGAGTGTTTGAGAGAGTGTTGCTAGCACTCCTCATACTCAAGAATCAAACGGTACATAAAGTTTGCTTTGTCGGTGAATTCAAAAATCTGTCGGTGCAAATAATATTTTAATATTTGTAGTAAAAGTAATCATTTATTTTATAATTTAATAGAAATTAACCGTTAATTTAATTTTATAAATCTATAGTATCTACTTTATTCATGTATTTTAAAATATAAAAAATTATCGACATATAAACCTACTTTATTCATGTATTCTAAAATAATTACATTGTAAATATAAACAATTACTTTACACAGTTTAAAAACCATTATAAGTATAAAAAAGATGGGTTTATATGCATGTTAGAATATTTAGTAAATAAATATGATATTGTAAATATTATTTCTAAGTTTTTGCTTATCTAATTTGGAGGTCTTATTTCTCTTATCCATACTCTAATTTGGAGGTCTTATTTCTAAGTTTTTCCTTTAGACTATTTTACATAGTTTTTTTTTTTCAATTTACTATTTAAAAAAATATTTTTATATGTATTTGATAAACTATTAAATTATAATTTTTTTTAAAATAATAAAGTTTTCTTTAAAAAAAAAATCTAATAATCAACATTTCACATTAATTTCTAAACTAATCATGTTTTAAATAAAAAAATTTGACTCAAAATAAAGGCGTCAATGTTGTTAGCACATACATTAATTTTACACTAAAACGCTATGACCTCTAATTTATGAAATATTGTCATGCCATTTCTATTGATGCCTTTGTAAATATAAGAGCAGACGCCTTTATCCGTGACGCATGCATACCAAAATTAATATGAATGAGTCAGAGGTGATGGCTCATGCTCTTAAATTTACAAAGCATGTGCCAACAAAATTGACATGACAACACGCTTTAGTATAAAATTAGGTACATGCGCCGTCAATATGCATTGACGTCTCCATTTTAATTCGATTTTTTTTGTTTGAAATTATTTAAAAATGGATTATGCTAACGAGTGCCCCTGGGAGACTCTTTAAGGATACTAAATAAAGAAAATATTCTTTACAAAAATTAATATTTTAATTTCCAATGCATTAAATACATGCATTTTTAAAAAAACATATCACTTTAATCACTTAAAGAATGCCTCAAGGCCCCAAGGGCACTCGTGAATATTTCCCTTTAAAAACTAATGTGAAATGTGAGTTATTGGATATTTTTTTTAAAAATCATTAAATTGTACCATTAATATTTATACTTTAATGAATGTTATTTTCATGAACATATATGTAAAAAAAAAACTATATTAGTAAAATACTATGATATTAAAAATAACCGTATTACTCATCGTTAATTTGGTTAGTGGTGATTGACGCTGAATTTGGGTAGAGAGGACCATGATTCAATCCCCCGCAACTTCGTTCGGCATACATTGGTACGGAGAAAAACTAAAAGATAACAAGGAGATTCATTTTTTCTCCTTAAAAATGAAAATCGATTGAATCATGGTCCTCTTTAAAGATGACTTATGTGAAAATCGATTCTCTTTAATAGAGATAAGTCTACTTGACATGACAGGACTAATACTAAATTCAGACCACACACAAAGATCTAACATTTCCTAGAACATGCTTTTAGTCTTCAGATCATCTCACAAACTAAGACCTAAGCATTCTCTTTTATTAGTACTAGCATTTTTCCTGTGCATGTGTTGCTATGCTAGCTATAGTATTAACTACTGAATGGCATCATCATCATCATCATCATCATCATCATCATCATCATCATCATCATCATCATCATCATCATTTTCTTCCCATGTTCTTCCCATCAAATACGATGTATTCATAAGCTTTAGAGGCACAGATATACGACATGGTTTTCTGAGCCATTTAAGAAAAGAGCTTCGACAGAAGCAAGTTGATGCATACGTGGATGATAGACTAGAAGGAGGAGATGATATATCAAACTCACTTGTTAAAGCCATTGAAGGATCACTTATGTCTTTGGTCATTTTTTCAAAGGACTATGCTTCTTCAAAATGGTGCTTGGAAGAACTTGTCAAGATAATTGAATGTATGGCCAGAAATAAACAAGTTGTGATTCCTGTTTTCTACAATGTAAATCCAACTGATGTAAGGCACCATAAAGGGAGTTATGGAGATTCATTAGCTATGCATGAAAAAATTAATGGAAGAAGGTTAGGCAATAAGGTGCAAAATTGGAGATCTGCTTTGACTATAGCTGCTAATCTTTCTGGATTTCATTCATCAAATTTTGGGTAAACCCTAGTACTATTTACTTACATTTCAACTTTTATATAGTAATGGAAACAAAAAGCTCTTAAAGATGATGAAGATTTTCTTTTTTATTGTTGTGTAGGGATGAAGTAGAGCTTATAGAAGAAATTGTCAAATGTTTGTCCTCCAAGTTGAATGTAATGTACCAAAGTGAGTTAACAGATCTTGTCGGAATTGAAGAACGGATTGCAGATTTGGAGTCACTTTTGTGCCTAGCTTCAACTGTAAATGTTCTTGTCATTGGCATTTGGGGTATGGGCGGTATTGGCAAGACAACTCTTGCAGCTGCAGTGTATAACCGTCTATGTTTTGAATATGAAGGGTGATTCGTTACGCTAATGGAAACCCTTTAGTTTTGAAATTGTTAGGTTCTTTTCTTTATGGTAAAAGCAAAATAGAATGGGAAAGTCAATTGCAGAAACTTAAGAAAATGCCTCATGCAAAAATTCAAAATGTATTGAGACTGAGTTATGATAGACTCGACCGAGAAGAAAAGAGTATATTTTTATATATTGCGTGTCTTTTGAAAGGATATGAAGTTCAACAAATAATAGCTCTGCTTGATGCTTGTGGTTTCTCGACAATTATTGGATTAAAAGTCCTTAAAGATAAGGCCCTTATAATCGAAGTCAAGGGCGCTGGAAAATCAGTTGTATTGATGCATGACTTGATAAAAGAAATGGGTTGGGAGATTGTTCGAGAAGAATGTATTGAAGACCCTGGGAAACGCAGTAGGTTATGGGATCCTAACGATGTTCATCAAGTATTGACAAATAACACGGTAAACAAAGACTAATAATCGTATTCAATATACCTTACAATTCGATAATTTGAATAATATTTCACATAGTATCTTACTTTATCTTTTTACCTATGCAGGGAACTAAAGCCATTGAAAGCATAACTCTGAATGTCTCGAAATTTGATGAGCTGCACTTAAGTCCTCAAGTCTTCGGCAGGATGCAACAGTTAAAATTTCTTAAATTTACACAACATTACGGCGATGAGAAAATCTTGTTTCTTCCTCAGGGGCTTGAATCTTTGCCGAATGATCTACTACTTTTTCAATGGGTTAGTTATCCTTTGAAATCCTTGCCTCAGTCTTTTTGTGCAGAAAATCTTGTTGAGCTAAAGTTAACTTGGAGCCGAGTCGAAAAACTTTGGGATGGAATCCAGGTATTAGTATAGTTATTGTTGTGATTAAAATTCTAGAATTGAGGTTCTGCTGCATTTACACTATTTTTACTCATTTGATGTCTTTCTTTTATCTATCATAGAATATTCGACATTTAAAGAAAATCGATCTCAGTTACTCCAAATGTCTGGTAGAGCTCCCTGATTTTTCAAAGGCCTCGAATCTCGAAGAAGTAGAACTCTATGGTTGCAAAAGTTTGCTTAGTGTTCATCCTTCAATTTTACGTCTCAACAAGCTAGTGCGACTGAACCTATTTTACTGCAAAGCGCTTACCAGTCTTCGGAGTGACACTCATTTAAGATCCCTCCGCGATCTTTTCCTCGGCGGTTGCTATAGACTCAAGGAGTTTTCAGTGACATCAGATGATATGAAAGAGTTAAACTTATCTTCAACGGATATCAACGAATTGCCCTCGTCAATTGGTAG
The DNA here is from genome assembly GCF_029867415.1 of Vicia villosa. Lineage (NCBI taxonomy): Eukaryota > Viridiplantae > Streptophyta > Magnoliopsida > Fabales > Fabaceae > Vicia > Vicia villosa. The sequence goes on from NW_026704941.1 coordinate 2,631,335, forward strand.
TCTCGTAAAACTTGAATCGTTGAGTCTTGATTTTTGCAAGAGCCTAAACATCCTTCCAAACAAAGTTACTGACCTGAGATCACTTTGTGCTCTTCATATTCACGGTTGCACACAACTTGATGCATCAAATCTTCATATCCTAATTAATGGTTTAGCTTCTTTGGAAACGCTTAAGCTGGAAGAATGTCGTAACTTATACGAAATTCCAGACAACGTAAGCTCTCTATCATCATTGCGTGAATTGTTACTAAAAGGAACTGATATTGAGAGATTTCCTGCAAGCATCAAGCATCTTTCTAAGCTGGAAAAACTGGACATAAAGGATTGCAGGAGGCTCCGTTATCTTCCAGAGCTTCCGCCATCGCTTAAAGAGTTATATGCAACTAACTGTTCGTCTTTAGAGACTGTAATGTACAACTGCAATGTTTCTGATCCATTACAGCTTCAAGTTTATAAGTTACACACAGAATTCCAAAACTGTGTTAACTTGGATGAACTTTCACTCAGGGCTATTGAAATAAATGCTCAAGTAAACATGAAGAAACTGGCGTATAATCATCTCTCGACATTAGGAAGCAAATTTCTTGATGGTCCGGTTGACGTGATCTACCCTGGAAGTAAAGTTCCTGAGTGGTTCATGTACAGAACAGCACAGGCTTCAGTGACTGTTGATCTCTCTTGTGCTCCGAATTTCAAGTCAATGGGTTTTATCTTTTGCGCTGTTGCTAGTCAGCTCGCATCGGACGATAAAAACTTCATTGGATGTGATTGTAACCTGGAAACTGGTAATGGCGAAAGGGTCACACTCGGGAACATGGATGCATGGACTAGTATACATTCCCCCGAGTTTTTTTCCGACCATGTTTTTATATGGTATGATGAAATGTGTTGTCTGCAAAACAGTGAACGCGAAAAGGAAAACATGGAAGAGCTCATGGCCGGTTATAACCCAAAAGTTTCGTTTGAATTCTTTGCTCAAAGTGGAAGTACTTGGAAAAAGAAGGAGAGTAATATGATAAGAGGGTGCGGAGTGTGTCCAATATACGATACAGAATATTATGATTTCGTTAAACAAATGGAATCGGAGTTGGAATTGTCATTGCAATTTATAGAAAATGAAAGGTCAGTTCAATACATTGATAGGAAAGAAACAGTAGATCCAAAACAACCATGCAAGAAATTGTTTCCACCTTTTCAAACTGGAATTTGGAAGAGTGCACCACAAGGCTTGAAAGATATATTGTTCTTGTGATTTTAGAATGTAATAGTACTTCAAAAGCCTTAACATAACATGATGTTTTGATATTTACAAATCAATCCTACAATAGTGTATCAAGCTTAACAGTTTTATAAACACCCATTACAGCAAAAATGTATTATGCTTCAGATGATGCAACAACATGTTCCTTTTTAAAGACGTGTCCACATCAACAGTTGATACATCCACATATCTGAAAAAATAGATAAGATGTTAAGCTTGCGATGTCTTGACAACTATGAATAGACAACTAATGGATACAGTGTGATAGTATTCTTTTAGATACACACAGTGACACAACACAAATGGAGAGGATCTCAACTCCAAATGGATAGGTAGCACTATAAAGTAGATGCCAATGATTTGAAGGACATAAGTGGATTCTTGAATTATTTCTGTAATCTATGTTATTCACATTCAATTTTACTAACTAAGCCCTCAAATTAAATATTATTATTAAATAAATTTAACTGTTGTAATTATTTTTTTGTAAAAAAATAGTCCTCAGGCCAGCAAGAAGAAAGCTACAACAAAGCAAATTTAAAAAAAAAAAAAAATCCATTACGTTCAATATTAATACCAACTTTTGCTATTGTATCTGCACAAATGTTTGCTTCTCTGTAAGAGTGTTGGCGCAACAATCAGGGAGACGAGCGAGAGACAATTTTATTTTGTGAGACTTTCTTTTAAGCAACGCAGATTTGTGGGAGACACACCACCTGTCTACCTAAAATCCTAAGGTAATAGGTGGGTGAGTTCTCCCACTTATAAATGCTCAAGTCACTACATTCCTATTCAATGTGAGACTATTTCCCCACACTACTCACACTTGTTACGTTCTCAACAAAGTGCACAATCTCACTTTCTCATGCATCTCCATGAGCTGATAAATTTGCTTGACCAACGAGTATCCATCTATATCTGTTACTTTATCCAACTCTAAGAGTTTGACAACGGCTAAAGAGTCCATATTCAGCCCCAATTTCAACATACCTAAATTTTTGGTGAGGGTTAACCCTTCAAATATGTCCCATAACTCCGCTCGAAAAGCACTACACTTCCCAATATTCTTTGAAAACCCACCCTTACACTCGCCACGCATGTTACGAATGATAACTCCGCATCATTCTTCAGGGGTCTTCAACCTACCATTATAACAGTCTTCTCTCAACACCTTACTACTTCATTATTCTTCTTGACATCATCATAATCATATACTCTTTTTTGAACATAGGTTCCTGGACATGGAGGTCTTTGGTATTGCTTTTATGTTCCTCCTTATCGCACCATAACCAAAAACTATGACATCCAACTGCCCAAAAACTATTCCACTTGCTTCTCTCATTGAGGTTTAAATCAATCCACTCAACAAGCTCCATGATAAAAAAAAAATCCATATTAATGTTTTTCGGAATCTTATTCACTCAAACCTGTTTGGCTTTATGGAAGTACCTAAATACATGCATGATAGTTTCCCTCACACTACCACATAGATTGCAATCCGTTCCCGCAAGCCTTTCAAGCTCTTCAGATAGTTGGTTAGCAACCTATCATGGCTAAGGAGCCACATGAAGCATTGAACTCTTTCATACACTTTCAACCTCCAAATTTCCCTCCATCCTTCTTTTATCCTTAACTCCTCATCCCTAACCAAACTCGCATACATGTTTTTAGCAGAGTAATTTCCTTTACCAGATCCTGCAAGAATGGCATCCAATGTTGCAACTTCTTCCAAGACCATTCACCTGCTTGATTAACAAGATCCCTAACCTTTGCATTCTCCAAATCACTAGGAATCTCCATCCCCGATGCTCCAACTTCCATGATCTAGAGCTTGATTCTTTAGCCTGACGATCTCTTTCCACAACTTTGAATATGATCCTCGGCTCCTACACCCATTCAACTTTTGCATACCATACTTGCTCTCAAAACATTACACCAAAGATCTTCATCATCATTATACAACTTCCACACCAACTTAATGGAGAAACCCTTATTTATTTGGTCGAGTTTCCTTAGACCTAATTCTCCTACATCTTTATGCTTTATGATCATGTCCTAGTTGATTGCTGGTACTTTCGCTTTTTCATTGTGCCCCCGAAATATAACTTTTCTGTAATATATGGATCTCCTTGATGCATGCTTTAGGAAGAATAATAGTCATCATAGGGTAGATCGAGAATGCCTTCAGGATACTCTTTACTAATGTGATGCGACCTTCAAAAGAAAGATGGTTAGTTTTCCATCTAGCCAGCTTTGAAGTCAATTGTTCCATAAGGTACAAATAATCTCTTCTTCTCAGGACCTTTCCACTTAACGAAATTCCAAGGTATTTGCTCAGGTCCTGAGTCTCCCAAAACATGGATATTTGCATGATCTTTGCCTTTTTTTTGCTCACTTTATGACCTGGCATGTCGCTAAATTTTCGAAGGGTATCCATCGCACATTTCATTTGGTTTCCTTGGCTTCACCAATTAATAATAGATCATCCGCAAACATCAAATGTGAGATCCACGGGTGCTCCTTTCCCATGTAAAGAGCTCTCCATATTTTTTTCATTGATTGCCTCCATGATGAGAAGAGAAAGTTTTTCATGCATAACACGAAAAGATATGGTGAAATGAGGCCCCCTTGTCGGATACCTCATTGAGGTCTAAAAAACTCACATTTTGCTTCATTCCACTTAATATTTGTTTCTTCACTTGTGACCGCAGGCATAATTATGTTAATGATGTTGTCTAAAAATTGAGCTTCCTTAAGCACTCTCCAAATGAACTTCCAGCTAACTCTTTCATACGTTTTTGAAAAATCTACTTTGATTACAAAGTATCCTTTTCTACTTTTCATATTGTGCAAGCTATGCATCACAAGATCTTTGGTAGAATTCCGTTTTGACCGGACCATATTAGTCCTTCTGTTAATATTTATAGAGTGAAGACCCATTTTATTCCCTCACAAAAATTACACAACCCAAATTAGTCCCTCACAAAAAAAGATTTGATGTAATCCCTTATAAAATTTAAGCGGACCATATTAGTCCATATGTTAATATTTTTTCAAACCGGTTTTTTTTCCTACTTTTAAACCGTGACCACTGCTACGCTAGATTTTATATTTTACTTTTCATTTTTTAAATACTAAATTAAAAATTAATTTAGTATTTAAAAAATGAAAAATAAAAAATAAAATCCGACCTAGTAGTCCAGTCACGGTTTAAAAGTAGGAAAAAAATCGATTTAAAAAAAAATTAACAAAAGGACTAATATGGTTCGGTTAAATTTTATGAAGATTAAATCGAGTCCTTTTTTTATGAGAGACTAATTTAAATTATATAATTTTGTGAGAGAGCAAAATGGGTCTTCACACTATAATTAAAATACAAATACATATTATGTTAAATATGCTCAAAGTCAAAACACATGTTAGTGAATTATTTATAGAAATATTTTTGTAAAACTAGGTATTCAATTTTAACATTTCAAACATTTTATTCAATTTTAATTTTTTAATTATAATATATTTAACTTGTGCCCTAAAGTATAACAAAACTAAATGTTAATTTACAATTATTTTATATATTGACCATAGAAAAATTAAAATCATATTAATTTTTATTGAACGAGTTAACTTTTAAAATTAAAAATTAGTTTTCCTATTTTCATTTATAAAATCGGTTATATATAATAATATCACATTAATATTACAATGTTGAGAAGATGTTGCTTCCTTAAAAGTATTAGAAGAGGATTTGCTCACATATATTTTCGAAGTTTTCCTGAATAAATTTTTAAATAATTTCAAAATATTTTAGATATATATTTCCGTAAACACTCTAAGAAATTATATAAAAATACATCTCCGAATTAAATTTTAACAAAAATAAATTTTTAAAAAAATTATAGAAATATCTCCGAATTAAATTTTAACAAAAATAACTTTTAAAAAAAAAAAATACTATAGAGATGCTTAAAAAGTTAAAATGCCTCTAAAGATGCATAAAGTATTTTTAAGTTTGAGACACACTTTTAGGTTGGATACAGCATTTCCCATTTTAAAAAACATGAGAGATTGGGAAAGTGTTCAAAAATAGTGGCCTCATAAAAAGGCCAGGCCCAGGGTTTCTGTTAGGTCCAACTGAGCTGTCACCAGAGTGTTTCTCACGCTCTCAACCCGCACGTCTAAACAAACTCAACAGAAAAAGATACACATTCACTGTTTTTCAGCGGAAATAACTCCTCCTCCCTATATCTATTCATTCTTTTCTTTCTCCGTTTTCCTTCTTCTTCATTTTTCTCGCCTCCCAATAATCCTCCTCTCTTCATCATGTCCGATCACTCCGCCGATCTTCCTGCCGCTGCCGCCGGTAATTTCAATCACAATCTCTTAATCATAATCACGCCGTTTATCCATTTCTCAACAACTTATTGTTAACTATCTTTTCATCACTTCGAATTTTTAAATCCTGTAACTAACTTTGAGAAAAACCTAGCTCTAAATTGTTGTGTGTGTTTTTTCATATAGCTCTTAGCGCTGAAGATCGTGCTGGTCTCGTCAATGCACTCAAAGTAAGTTTCAAACACTGCATATCATGCTGAATTATCCTCGGTTATCAGAATTTTAATTACAGTAGTATTTTTTCGTCGTATCGAATTGGAATCCATTGTTTCTCAATCAACCATGACATTGCAAAACTATAGTATTAGGACATGATACGGCGACCACACTTATCTGACTTTTTCGACACTTATCTGATTTTTTTGACACCTGTCGGCGGGAGTCATATAAGTATCAGACACCGCGTCACAGCTTCATAGCTATAATGGAAGTATTAATTTCATGAGTTTGCAATGTGAGATTTTCTTGTTCATTGTGTAATTATTTCTGCAATGTCTACTGTTTATGTAGGATAAGCTTCAGCTCTTGGCTGGGGAGCATGTGGATATCCTGGAAACGCTGTCACCAAAAGTCAAGCAACGCGTTGAGGTTCTAAAAGTTTTGCAGGTTTGATGATCTTCTTGCTATTTTCTCGCGTTTTACACAGTAGTTGTAAATACTTTTCTTTAATTCAGTCATAGGTATACTAGGGTTGTTTATTTTTAACAATTGATCTTGAATTCAATCTACTTGTGCTATTTCCTTGAGTTTGATAATGAGTTGCATTTGTTTTTAATTTGTGTTAGAAGTTCCAATTTTATATTAGTGAGGCGAAATGACAGTATGATTTAGTTTTTTTTAACTTGCAGAGCGAACATGATGAACTGGAGACTAAGTTTTTAGAGGAGCGAGCTCAGTTGGAAGCTAAATACCAGAAGCTTTATGAACCACTTTATACTAAGGTGTGTTACTTATTGGTTATGATTATAATATCTAACTTTCTGCAAGAATTACTTGTTTCACAATGATTACAAGTTTTTTTTTAATGGTTATAGAGGTTTGAGATTGTCAATGGTGTTATTGAGGTTGAAGGAATAACAGATGAAACAGTCCTGGGAGAAGAAAACAAAGGAGCTGAAGGTATGCTATTTTAGTTTCGTTCACCTGTGTAGGTTGTAGCTATATGTATACGTTCTCTTTTGATACTACTTTTCATCTTCCTTTTAATTCAGAGAAAGGAGTGCCTAACTTTTGGTTAACTGCATTGAAGACTCATGAAATACTGGCTGAAGAGGTAACGCAATTTCTGTATATATATTGTATAGCTTCCATTTGTTAATGATTGCATATTTAGTTACCTATGCTTTTTATTTTTCTGTGATAGATTACTGAACGTGATGAGGAGGCCCTCAAGTATCTCAAAGATATCAAGTGGTGTAAAATTAACAATCCCAAGGGTTTTAAGTTGGACTTTTATTTTGATTCTAATCCTTATTTCCAAAATGCTGTACTGACAAAGACATATCACATGATTGAAGATGATGACCCTATATTAGAGAAATCAATTGGGTAAGCACTATCTTTTTAATTCTTAGGTTTTATATTCATATTTATGTTTGCTTTATGTTAATTATTTTTTGAACATTGTAGAACGGTAATTGAGTGGAATCCAGGAAAAAGCTTGGTGCTAAAGGTTCTGAAGAAGAAACCAAAGAAAGGATCAAAAAATGACAAACCGATCATAAAAACTGAAAAATGTGAAAGTTTTTTCAACATTTTTAACCCTCCCCAGATTCCTGAGGATGATGATGAAATTGATGATGATATTGTACGTCATTACTTTATATCTATCCATTAAAAGTTTTTAAAATGATTGTTATTGATCAATGCCTTTGTTGCTTACATTAATAGGTTGAAGAGCTTCAGAATTTGATGGAACATGATTATGACATTGGGTAAGTCACTAGCGAATACTTCGTGATATATATATTTTACGCCTCTGATCTGACTCGTTAAGCCTCCCGGTCTATCTGTTGGTCTTGATGACATTTGAGTTTAGTGAATTTAGACTTACTCTTTTTATTTGGAAAAGGCTTATGTTGTTCTATTCTATTATTTGTTTGATGGGTTTATAATTTTTTATTTATTTAGTTTCCATTCTAAAGCATTTGTTGGAATGCTGTTTGACATGTCTAGTATTAAACTGCTTACGGTGCATGGATTATTAATTCAAGTCGTTGATGCTATAATTGCTTTGTGTGCCGAGTTTGTGATTCGATCAAGTAGAAAAGGTTAAGAAGAGGTTATATTAACTTAGAGAAGAAAAAATTGACATCTATGAAACTGGAAAGAGAAGGTGTCACTGGAAAACAAATTCCCCCTCCCCCATCTACTATTATTTTGTACTCTGAGATGAATTTATGTTGGTGTGCATTTGCAGTTCTACAATAAGAGACAAAATTATCCCTCATGCTGTGTCTTGGTTCACGGGAGAGGCTGTTGAGAGTGATTTTGACACAGATGAAGATGGTGATGGTGATGAAGAGGGTGAGGATGATGATGAGGACGATGATGAGGACGATGACGATGAGGAGGATGACGATGACGATGATGAGGAGGAAGAAGATGAAGGGAAGGGGAAAAGCAAGAGCAAGGTATGGCACAGATTTCTTAATTTGGCACATTCTGCTGCATTCTCATATCAGATTACTGATTATTGATTCTGTTCTTTTATCGTAACTATCTGTTAAACTATGGGTAACTGGCATTCTTACTATATAATGTTTTGTTTGTCTTAACTGCAGAATCTTAACACTAGCACAGAGCACCCTCCTGATTGCAAGCAGCAGTAGTGTTTGATCGTGTGCAACAGTCCTGGATATATTTCGTGTTAGTGGTACAATTACTGTAGAGTTTGGGGTATTTTAGTCAAAAGCTGTGATTTTACATTACTATTATCCGTCCTTTTCTTGCCTTTTTTTTTTGGGTTAATCTTGGTCTCTGCTTAGGATTCTTGGGTTTTGATATTTATTTTACATTACTATTGTTGGTCCTTTTCTTGCCATTTTTTTGGGTTAGTCTTTTGGTTTCTGCGTAGGATTCTTGGGGTTCTTTGTGTGTTGTCCATTGGTATTTATTTTATATATCATTTTTCTTGGGTTTTAAAAGTAAGTGATGAGGATCTGTGTCATTGTCCATATTTACCTATTACTATAAGAATCTGTACAGATCTACTTCAATTACTATGATTATTCTATTGAACTTATCGAAAATGTTAACTATCTAGAGAGAATTTGAGAGAAATGTAAGGTTTTGTTTTCTGAAAATATTCTTCTATTCAAACCTTTCACTGGGTGCAATCTATTTATAGATTTACCAGCATGCTGAAGATACCAACTAACTTCAGTTAGTTAGTTACTTAGTTGTAGGGAGGGGAGGTTAGTCACAAAAGATATTATAGAGCTATACAAATGTAGCGAATCATAGGGCTGAACAAATGCTTCAAGAAGAATTTTCCCTGCATATTTTTTGTGGATATCAATTGGATATCACTGATGTGCAACTGCGGATAGTAGTAATCTTCTTATTTGTGCTTGCTATGAGTAGAGTCTAGGTAGATTGTATAGTGTCTGTCTTTGTAAAAATGTAGACTACAACTGCAGTACACATACATATCTGCTTAGTAGAAACATTGACAAGTATTTCCCACTTCAATGGGCAGATATAATCCAAGCTTGGAACATTGAGCAAGTAGAAACACCACATAATAAGACATTACAGATAATGCAAACAAAAGTTGTTCATTGTATTCAAGTTTCTATCTCTATCTTTAATATATAGCAATAAACTCTTCAAAGTCCATAACAAAAAATTCATAAACCAAATCTTGTGTTCTCCAAAATTTGTTTATCTTTAGCTATTTTGCTTCGTTTGCTAGACTTTTAGTATATATCAATTTACTTTGCAATTAAACTTTTAGGGCTGATTGGGAGTTGGTTTTTGGATTGAAAGACTTTGGAGAGTTGCATCTATATCTAGAAATATGTTTGATATTTTTAAAAAATTTAAGAAATAGTATACTACATTAGCATATAAGATCATATTGTTTTTTAAATTTTTTAAAAATATCAAACATATTTTTGAATATATGCGCAATCCTCTAAAGTCTTCTTTCCAAAACTTTCCAAAAACCAACTTCTAAAAAGCCCCATAGATTATCCAATGATATCATGCTTGTCATCACTCATCATATATGTGACTCTCTTTCCCAAACCTGTTTAAAGGCCAAACCTTAGATTTACTCGGAACATTCTAACTTGAGTGTAGGGGGCCAAGCTAAAAGTACATGATAGAAACACGAATTTTTAAGCTCTTCATTTTGCATTCTTCATTAGACATTGGCTGAAATAAAGTGCGAATAGATTGAGTCGAGTTAGACTTTACAAGACTGTAGTTTAGGGAATTTTTTAATGCATCTTATATAGTGGAAAAAGACCTTATGAAAATTGGAAAATTTTCCCTAAATTTCGGAGATGCATCTCTGGCAGCACTATAAATTATATCAAATACATGTGTAAATGAATAACACTTTCATTTTGTAAATAAAATAGTTTAAAAATATATTTTCAGACTCCGGAAATATATTTTCGAAAATTTTGAGCTCATGTACTGTTTATCTGTAGTACAAAATCAATCTATTATTTTCAAGGAGAGATCGAAAGTCTAGTTGATTGCATAAAAGATATTACAAATACATGACATACAATTATTGGTTGGTGGAGGTTGATCCACGATTAGGACAATTATTTTTATTGTGCCCGACTTGACGACAAATGCTACACTTTCTTAATATTTTTTCATGATCATCCATTTCAGTTCTGATACGCGTGCTGTTGGGTCGACCCTTTTTCTTTTGTCGCATGTTGTCATTATGCCAAACTACCTCCCCTTATACGCAGACCAATAATCCTCCTTTGTCATAATTGAAAATGCATTATTGTATACTCCGAGCAAGGTTCCGGTCTTGTAAATGGGAGATAAGAGAAGACATCTCGGTGCACATATTAACATGCTGCTATGACATGGGAGCAAGACATGCGAAAGACTTAAAACTTTTCGCAGTCGCACCACCCTTCTTCCAGCAGAACCCTGTACTCTTGTCTCGGCAGGCCTCATTATGGTCAATTGTTTCTTTGACACTAAAGGTGCGGTTGAATCGGTCGAAAGCTGTAACATGATGGCTGTTGGCTTTGGCAGATTGTTCTTTCATAAATTTCATGCAACTTTCGCTGAACAGTTGTCCCAATTCTGAAACTGCACTTCACCACTCACCTCTTCTTGCGAAAAGGGAAGCCATCATAAAGTAGGTTGATCTCACCAAGGAAGTAATTGGAAGGTGTCTGATGCCCTTAAAAATACCGTTCATTGACTCCACAAGATTTGTAGTTATGTGCCCCCATTGTTGCCCGTTGTCGTAATCCCTAGTCCATTTCTCTCTGTCCAGATTATCTATCCATCTGTCTGCATTCGGATTTGACGATACGATTTCACGTTGATAATGTTGGAACGTTGGTTGAGTTAATGCATAAAACTAGCCCCTACAAGTACGGGGTTGGTGGAGAATGCCCACACTAGCCCTTGCAAACGACGGCAACTTCATGTTCCCTTATGCAACAAGGTAAGTTTATAACTCTATTTCGAATTTCTCACTCTCTTCTAGAAAAAATGGAAATACATGTTCCCTCTTTTTTGTTTAAGGTTTTGTAGTACTGGGTTGAAATACAACAAGAACCCGAGGGGGAAAATTTTGTTGTATCGATAATTTTTGGATCACCTCCGGCCTCAAGATGTATTACCACCAAATTTTTTATGAATCATATATGTATTACCAACCATCTTCCAAATAATATATTGTATTCTTTTTTCCTATGCAGTTTTATTGGAGACCATACATGGATCTCGAATATGAGCCGAACCCCAATGACCAAGAAGTTTGGTCTGCGACAACACCTATCATAAGGTTCAACATTGTGGAGATGCACCAAGCTGATCGTGTGAAACTCCAATTTGGCATGCGTCAAGAGATCCCGACTCCCCCAACTGATTTGGGCAACTGGGATATGAAAAGAGTGAATCACCAATGGGATGTCCAAGATTGGAAATCATTCTCACCTGAATATTGTCACCTCTGGAAGGAACGTCTCCACCATGTTCCTCGTTGCCCCGTTCCCAATGTATCCAACTAAAGAATATGTAAATTGGTATAGATCAGTCACAATCCCTAAAATGTATGTGTCTGACCCGTACTAATTGCACGACCCCCGCCAACAGCAATACAACCAACAAAGCCAACAAAGTCAACAATGCCAACAAAGTCAACAACGCCAACAAAGCCAACAACGCCAATAACGTCAACCAAGCCAACATAGCTCATACCAAACTCAGTACAAACTCCATCAGACCTCCGAACACCAAAACCAATATCCTTACCAAGTCTTACAAGATAAAGACTTGGAGATGAAGACATTAGAAACTATGCCGCAAAAGATCCATTTTGAGGTGGCGGTTCCTATTAGGGATACTAGTTCTAGCGAGAGAAATTTTGCAGTGACCTTTGATTATCATTTGACCTGTGATAAGATAAACAAGGAGATAATACCATCTTAAGGATACAATTATGGCAACCATGGTTATTATGCTTTGATTATCGTCGAAGGGTTGCAAGACTTAGAAATAAGGACCTTTAGGAAGGCATTCAAAAGAAAAGATAGTCAAAGATGAGTGAATAACCAAGCCTGTGTTTTTGCTAGACTACTTAAGCATGAAAAGGTGGTTGGGACCAAGTGACAAGATCAAGGTTCAAACGTGGTATGAACTTGATTAAAGTTGTTGAATAATAATTCTAATATTAGAGAGAGCAACAAGGCGGTTGATGGTTAAATTGATATTACCATCAATTTTGAGTCAATGTGGAGATTTGCGGAAGTATGTCTCAAAAGCTCAAGCGATGTGTGGGAGAACTTTTCTCTCTAAGGTTCACTGGTTAATAGTTCAGTTGGTCCATGGGTGATTTGTGGATTGATTTTGGATATGTGACTCTTTAAAGTCTTAGAATATTATAAATATGATTATATATCTCTTTTGTTAGTAAGATAAGAAGACAAAAGGAAGAAGTAGTGATTTTAGTTAAAGAGACAAATGTAGAAATTCTCTCGAGTTCTTGAAATTCGGATGATCTTTGAAAGTGTCTAATGGAATTTAAATACACTTTTAAAATATTTGAATTTATGTGATTCATATATATAGAGAGTTAAAGAGATTGAGAAACACTTGAAATAGAAAATAAAGTTTGTTCTTAAAAACTTAAAAAATTATTTTCTTATAACTCATTTGTAATCTCTTATAATAATTTTTATTAGTATAATAAATTAAAGAATTATTCTCTCATAATAGTTCACTTTAATTGAATTAATAAACAAATTTTATTTGTTATGGATTTGTTTAAAAAACAAATAGCTATTTTGTTACTTGAGTTCATTTAATTAGTTATTGTTTTTTTGTCTTACTTATTATAGTTAAAATTTTTAAATATTATTGTTAGAATCTATAGAAGCTCATGATGTAGTTGAGTCTAATTTTTTTTGTTATCCGTCTCTTTCTTCAAATCACATACGGCATTGAAAAAAAAAACTATAAAATAAGTCAACAACCTCCCTGACTATGTTATTATTGTTCACAAAACATATCTTTTTCTTACATCTCTTAATCAAATCAAATTTTGTGTATAAAAAACAAAACACACTATTGTATCCACTAATTAATAAAACATCTGGTGTTAATAAAAGAACACTATCATGAACATTTTGTATCACTCTCCTCTTTAATTAGTATTCACTTCCTAATTTCAGTTGATCTTTGCTTTCTTCATAGTCCATGCACTCAAACTTGTGATTTTGACTGCAGAAGTTCCATTGTTGAAAGCATATAACATAGCCTTATCATGAATTGCTAATGTAGGATAAACTCTGGCTGTGATGCAAGCCCTTCCTTCACCACCAAAACTTTCCACCACTGAATGATCAATCTGTCCAAATCACAAATTCACATTTATTAGTTTGACAAAATGAACACACAAATATATAGGAGTTGGCAAAACAGATCCGATCCACATAACATGTCTATTTTATTCGTATTTTTTTACGGGTACGGATAATAACAATTTTTTTTGTAATTTTAATCTTTAGGAGTACAATATCCGCATGTTTGTCTGACTCATATTTTTTATGGGATGAAACAAAATTTTAAGTCTCTACCTTCAACTATATCTATCTCGTACAATTTTTTGTAGAACATATCTAAACTGGACAGGTATGCCATCTGCGGCCCCAAATTTTTTTAAGCATAAATTTTTCAACTTACCAAAGTTCTTAATGACAACTTTTCATGAAGAGGGTCAACATCCACAAAAGTGCCATAACTAGTCATATCATTATCCTTATTCAAAGATGACCTGCCAAAAAGTATTAGAATTAGATAAACATATCAAATTTAGCACATGTTAAGTTTAGTTAGGAACTACTAGTAGAGAATAAACCTGCTTTGGTCACTGCACATGAGAACCAAATTCTTATGTTGGTATTTGAATATTCTAAAAAACACTGCTGTGTATTCTTTAAAACCTTGAGAAGCAAATACTAACAAACCAAATGGCCCAACACCACCTTTTACTCCTGCACCCTTTTGACTACACAGAATTTGAGGATCAATCATTTGGCTCAATGATTCTACCTTTCCAAAATCACTTATTTCAAATGAAATTTCAACATCAGCCTGCGAAAAAAAAGTTGATTAATAATATTGATCAACATATTCGTGTCTGGGTCATGTTACGTGTCTGCGTCAGAGTCTGTGTTTCATTAACGTACCTGTACTGAGTTAACACCAGAAATTGGAATGATTTCACCTCCTTTAATCACCTTGATAGGCCAATTAATCGGATTTATACGAAGATTTTCAAGTTCCTTCACCGGCCATTGTACCAATTGTTTCCCAGATTTATGAAGCCAAATTTCCCTTGGAATAGTCTACAAAAACATTTTTTACAGCATGAACTAATTATAATCGTTAGATCGTTAAAACTCACAGGAAAAAAAAGTAAAAAATTATCGCAAAAACTTACATGAATCCCCGACCAACCTTTCTTGACATCATCAGCCACACTCGAAGATTCATTAACCCAACCCAACAAAATCCTTCTATTCTTCCCATCATCGAAAAACGTTTTCGACGCATAATATTTCCCATAATCATATCTCAAAACAAATCCATTATCCTTATCAAATCCATTTTCCGGAACAAAAACATCCTTAACAACATCATAACTCCCAATCAAATAATGATCATGTTTTGTATCATCCAAACTAACCTTAAGAACATGTCTAACATCATCACCATTCATAGAAGTATCAACACCAACTCTTAACAAATTCTCATCCAAATTCTTATCCAAAACTGGATAAAAATCAGGACACTCCCACATTCCTGTTCCTTCAATCGAATGCAAAGGATGTTTTGCTTCAACCCAATCAACAAAATTTTTACTCTTGTACAAAATTGCCATTCCTTTTGTATCAATTTTGCTACCAATTAATACCCTCCAAAATCCATCTTTTCCTAGCCAAGATGTAGTTGGGTCTCTAAATGAACTTGAATTAATTTTATTAGCTAAAGTTGGTTCCATTAATGGATTTTTTGGTGATTTTTTCCATTCTCTAAGTAATGGGTCAGACATGTTTTTAGGTATGGCTATGTTTTGAACTTGGTGATTATTTGGATCAATTCCTGTATATAAAATTGCTGGTTTTCCACCTGGAAGTATTGTTGCTGAACCTGACCAACAACCTTTTATATCTGACGGTTGAGAAGGATGGATTGCATGATCCAACGGTGTCCAGTTTACAAGATCTTTTGATACAGAATGGGCCCACACAATATTTCCCCATACAGCACCTTTAGGGTTATATTGGTAAAATAGATGATAAAATCCTCCATACCTCATTGGTCCTAAAAAAAATTATTTTAATATATAAGAACATTATTAACATTTTCAAAAAAAATAGTAAAAACAAATAACTCCGAATATAAATAATACACATAAAACACAATAGTGATAGTCATGTATTAGTATTGCGTTTGACACTGCTACGTGTCAGACACAATATACTTTTGTTTAAAGGTGTCTCTGACACAAATACATATCAGACACAAAATATAGCTTTATTTAGAGGTTTTCAAATACAATATAATTTTTTTAGAGAAATTTGAGTTATTGAGCTTGCTCGTATATAATTTTAAAAAAAATTTAATATAAAAAAGTGTTTCAAGGAGAGGATTGAACTAACCATTGGGATCTGCATGGCAATTTCAGCATAACATGTCAAAGGACACAAAAAAGAGTAGAAATTAGTTAGAGATAAATAATAAAAATATTTAGCAACATTAGGTTAAGAAATATTTATATACCATTGATCCAATTCTTGAGAGGTTGAAAGTGATATGCAGTTCTATAAGGTTGCTGATTTAATTTTGAGGAATGATGAGAAGATAAAGTTTCAAGAGTTTGGTAAACATGGTGGGTAGCTTCAATGGGAATAACATACATCAGAGAGAAAAGAGAAACCAAGAAAATTGAAGAGATAGCCATTGTGGTTTAAATGAATGAGGTGTGAGAAGCTTTGTTCTCTTCTATATCTATTTATAGATTTCAAATGTTCAAAATTTGGTTCAAAATGTCACCAATCTTGACTTTTCTATTTAAACCAAAAATATTATAAATGCACGTAAGTAAAATAATTATAAAGAATAATTGAATTTAATATTGCATTGTGTGCCATGCCATGCAGTTTTATTTGAACTATATGTATAGATTATATGAGTTCTTATTAATTAATTAATATAAAAAAATATTGAAATTCGCAAATGGAAAAGGACACAAGTCCAAGAAGTGATTAGTTTGGCAATTGATTAAAAAACAAAAATCAAAGATCTTGTGTTAAAGAAACATCCACGACATTATGAATATTCTCAATTCTTATCTGTCAGATTGATGTTAAAAAATTCAACTATATAACAAACATTAATTAATTTCATGTCTGATGTAAAAAATTCAACTATATAACGAACATTAGTTAATTCCATGTCTATGGATTTCAGAGTCAGTGGCGGAGCCAGGAATTTTAGGCAGCTTGGGCAAAAACTTTACACCATTGATTATTCATCCGTTTTAATTTTCACACCCTATTTTTACCAACTTTGCCCCTAATTTTATCCTTGATTTTGTCTAAAAATTGACTATTAAATTGGAGGGAGTACAAAGAAAATAGGGGTTGAGCCCGGGCGCTTGCCCGGGTTAGCTGGGCCTTGGCTCCGCCCCTGCATAGAGTCAATAAAATACAATGATATAGTATTTTTTTTCTTCTTATAATGATTTTTCAATGGTTGTGTGCAACTTGCTCACGTTTATTATATCTGTAATTTTTTTTAAAAAATGATTTTTATGTAAACTTAATTGATTAGTATGAATCTTTTGTTGAGAAATCTTTTGTCAATGTATTTTAATTAAATAAACATTCTGATATGCATGGTATTATATATTCAAACAAAAAAGATACCGACAAATCAAATATCCAAAAAGAAAGTCAAAAGTGTTGGGATGTCGGACGTGTGATGTTGAAATGCAGTTGTATGAACTTAAAATGGTTGCTGACCAAGAAACAAGTGAAAGCAGTATAAAAACAATCGGTTCATAGTTACACCTCAATGGATTTTTTTTTTAAAGTAAGATAATATTAATGGGAGTGTTCTTCAATTTGTTTACACGAAGAAACAGGTGAAAAAAATCTGACAAAAAGGAAGAAATTACCAACCAATTGAAATTACGAGAGGAATAACAACAAATCTTTGCTAAACTCGTAAAAACTAGAATTGAGTTTAGTAATATCTCCTATAAACGACCACTTCCAAACCAAAAATTTAATACTCCACACCGTATTATCAACGAGCAAATCCCATTCCACAAAAGCGAAATAGACCACAAAGTTGCAAGTCAAACAACTCTCAATTTGCGCTCCCTAACCTTCTTTCCTTTACAAAACAAGTATCAATCTATAAAATTAAATAAGCATTCCTCCTCTATGTCACCCGGTTTATCAACCCATAAAACAATTGCAGCTAATTTAAGAATAATGCAATTTAAAAAATAATTGTGCTGAAATCAACACAGAAGTATGAGAGAGAAAGTGGTGAGAGAAAGTGAGTTAGGAGGGGAGAGAGAAAATAATGAGTGGAAGTTGGTCAATAACCGAAAATGGAAACCAAAGGAGAATAGCAAGCTGGTTTGGGATCAAAAGAAAGGGAAAGGAAAGGCGGTCGGCGAGGAAACGGTGTCATTCTATTTCTCAGAATTTCCAGATGAGTATGGAGCAAAGGAAATGTTTGACATCTTTTTGGACTTTGGGATAGTTGTGGAGGTAGTAATACCACCGAGAAGGGACAGGAGAGGGAAGAAGTTTGGGTTTGTAAGATTCCGAAAGGTCTCAGATACCAGGATCTTGGAGATTGAACTAGATAATATTATCATTAATGGTAGGAAGATTCATGCAAATATACCTAGATTTAATAGGGACCAGGAACAGAGGTTTAGTGACGAGAAGATGGAAGGGATAAGAAAGGCCAAAGGTGGGGTTGGTATTGAAAAGAAAGAGTATCAGAGGAAAGTTCAAGGAGCAACATATGCAGAAGCTGTAAAGAACAACTATGGCACCAAACCGGGGCCGTTGAACCAGAAACTTTTGGGATGGAATCCTAGAGAAGGAAAACCAAAGTTTGCCCATTTACACTTTGATGTGGAGGTTGAAGACTTTAACAGGTTTCTTGAAGCTTATGTTGGTGTGGTGGAAGAACCGGGAGCAACTTATATTATACAGAAGGCTCTCCATGAACAAGGTATTTTCATGGTGAAAGCAACTCCGCTAGGAGCCAATCTATGCTTACTAGAAGAAATGGAAAAAGGAGCTTTAGCTGATGTGATTCGGGAAGAAAAAGTATGGATGGAGAAATGGTTTTCGAATGTTCACCCATGGACGCCGGAAGATGTAGACAATGAAAGATTGACGTGGATGAGGTGCTACGGGCTTCCATGTCATGTATGGAAGAAGGAATTTTTTGAATTCATTTCAAAAACGGTTGGGGAATATGTGTGCTCCGACATAGAGACTAGTGAGCTTAGAAAGTTGGATGTGGCTAGGTTTCTTATCCGGACAAAATTCTCCATGAATCTGAATGAAAGTTTTAACATTGCTGGAAATGACAATGTTTATAGCATAAAGCTTATTGAGGATATGCATGGTCCAAAACGTTTAGTGGTTCCCTTGGAAGAAAATTCTAGTTCATTGGAGGACTCGGAGGAAGAAGGGTGGGAAGATGACGGTTCGGAGGAGGAAGAGGAGATAGTGGCGGAAAGTGGTAGCGGGGAGGGCTCGGAGAATAAGGAAGGGTCAACTCATAGGACTGCAGGATCAGAGAAACTAGGAGGCAGGATCGAGGAGAAATCAAATGAAGAAGGGGTCAGTAGCAAAAAAGGTACAATGTCAACGGATAAAGGTAAGGTAGCAAAAGATGTTTTAAGGAATATTATGCAGAAAGGAGGCGCAGAAGATGTAGCATTAATTGATGATGGTAAGGGAGCAATAAATACGAGACAGGTGGCAGAGGATGTGGAAAAGGATTTTGATAATAATCAAAGTTCTGATGAATACGTGGTGGAAACAGTCAACAACAATTGTTTGGGCCTGAATGTGATAGAACCGGTGGACTCGGACCCAATTTCAAATGGACCAAGTGGGCCTTCTGGTCTAATGTTTAGGGCTAAGAGGCTGATTCCAATTGAGGAAGTTTATCAAAACTTGAAGATCCTTTTTTCCCCATCTTATTTCTCGGTCCTTTTACATTCCCAATCTAACCCTAATGCTTAAATTCAAAGTAACTCCAACAAATTGGCAATTCAAGTGGAGGTTTCTTCATCGAACTCATCAAGTAGTTCGTTATTATACTGCAATTCGTTAGCAGATTCGGGAATCAATCAGTGCAACAATCGTATTAAGAAAGCGATGGATGGTTTACCGGCAAGGGTGTGGAGATCAATCAAGGAGCTAGGAATTGAAGGGGGTGAAGAAGATGAGGTATTTGAAGGTATAGTTAGAGACATTGAAGAAAGGGGGAGAGCTGAATTTGAAACAACGAAGGTGAATGACCAGGCTGAGCAATGATTATAGGAAGCTTTAATGTTAGAGGGGGCGGAAACTCTGCGAAACGTAGGAGAATCGGAAAAATCATAGAGATGGCCAAGATGGATATGTGTTTTGTGCAGGAAACAAAAATCAAGAGGATGGAGTCCTTTATAGCTAAGAGCTTTTGGGGTATAAAGGAGTGTGAATGGTCTTCGAAAGAATCTGAAGGAGCTTCCGGGGGCATAATGACTATTTGGAACAAAGGTATTGTCAATCCGCTGTTTAGCTTTAGGGGCAAAGGATTTTTAGGTTTGAATGCTATGTGGAAGAATGAAAATTGTTATTTCATTAATGTATATTATCCATGTCTAATTGGGGAAAAAAGAGAATTATGGAATTACTTGTTAGAGTGGAAACAAAAACTCCCGAGGGGAGAATGGATTGTAGGTGGTGATTTCAATATGGTGAAAGCAAGGGAGGAAAGAAGGGGAAAAACAGTGGCAAAGTTGGCAGATATGGAAGAATTTGGAAGATTCATAGAACTAATGGAATTGGTGGATTTGCCGGTTATAGGAAATAAGTTCACTTGGATCAGATCTGATGGAAATGCAAGGAGTAGACTGGATAGAATTTTAATCTCGGAGAAACTCATAGATATATGGAAGGTGGTGGCTCAGATGACAGGCAAGAGAGATGTTTCTGATCACAGACCAATTTGGATTAAAACTAGTAATCTTAATTGGGGTCCCAAGCCTTTTAAGGTATTCAAATCATGGTATGATCATAAGGAGTTCAAGAAGTTTGTAGGGCAGGAATGGAATCTGGAAGGGATAACAGGATCTAGTGTGTTTGTACTCAAAGAGAAAATCAAAAGATTAAGAGGGAGACTAAAATGGTGGAATACTAATGTGTTTGGCAAGATAGATTTGAATATAGAGGATGATGTAGATGATTTAAATGAACTAGAACAGGACGATAGTATGATGGCAACCCAGATGTCTTGTGAAGATCTAACTAAGTGCAGAGCCATTCAAGCTAATATTTGGAAGAATATCAATAGGAAGGAGAGTATGCTAAAACAAAAATCAAGAATGAGGTGGTTAAAGGAAGGAGACAGCAACACCAAATACTTTCACGCGACTATTAAATCATGAAGTAGGAGAAATGACATTGTAAGTATTCAAACTTCACATGGATCTCTGGAAGGGGTGGACGAGATCAAAAGGGGTGTGAAGGAGTTTTTCGAAACAAAATACAAGAAACAGACTCGAGCAAGGCCAAGGATTGTTGGTATCCGATTCAATGAACTAACACAGGTGGATAGAGGATTATTGGAGGAGGAATTTACATATGAAGAGATTCGGGAGGTAGTATTTGAAGGCCATGGTGATAGGAGTCCAGGGCCTGATGGACTTAATATGGAATTTCTGAAAAGGTGTTGGGGGCTGGTGGGGGATGAGGTGGTGAGGTGTGTCAAAGATTTTTATGTGAGTGGTAGGCTACCAAGGGCGTTTACGGCATCTTTCCTTGCGTTAATACCTAAAGTAGAGCATCCACAGGGGCTGGAAGAATATAGACCTATATGCCTTATAGGTTGTGTTTACAAATTGATTTCAAAGCTGCTTGCATCAAGGCTTGGCAAGGTGATTGGAAAACTGATTTCACCGTCTCAAACGACATTCATACCAGGGAGAAAAATCTTAGATGGCATACTAGTTACTAACGAGATCGTTGATTGGGCAAAGAGATGTAAGAGAAGGTGTTTAATGTTTAAAGTGGACTTTGCGCAGGCGTATGATTGTGTAGATTGGGACTTTTTGAGGGATATGATGGCGTCTATGGGATTTGGAGCAAAATGGTTGAGGTGGATGGAAGGGACATTGTTCAGCAGCAATATGTCTGTTTTAATCAATGGAAGTCCAACGGGGGAATTCGAAGTGAAGAGAGGACTGCGGCAGGGGGATCCATTATCTCCATTTTTATTTACAATCGTGGCTGAGGGTTTGGCTGGATTGGTGAGAAGAGCAGTTCAGTTGGAGAGATTTAAAGGAATATGTTTAAACCATGGGGTCACTTATGAACTCCTACAATTTGCTGATGATACCATTTTACTAGGAGATGGAAGTTGGAATAATTTGTGGGCTATCAAAACTATATTAAGGGGTTTTGAGATGGTGTCAGGGATAAGAGTTAATATGAGAAAAAGTAAGCTTTATGGGGTGGGTTTAGAGCAGTATTCCATGCAGGCTGCAAGCTAATTTTTGGCATGCAAAGTGAATGGTTTTCCTTTCAAATTTCTGGGTATGTTGGTGGGGGGAAACCCAAGAAGAATCTCTTTTTGGAACCCTATGATTTCCAGCATTAGAGCTAAGCTGTCTCCATGGTATGGTAAACTTATGTCTATTGGTGCCCGAGTAACTCTTATTGACTCTGTTTTATCTAGCTTACCTGTTTATGTTATGTCTTTTTATAAGTTGCCATGTAAAGTTAGAAAGGTTTTGGTGAGTTTGCAGAGAAACTTCCTTTGGCATAATTCAGTTGAAAGAAGGGGGGGAATTGGGTTAGTTGGAAATCAATTTGTAATCCTAAAGATAGAGGGGGTTTAGGAATAAAAGATATTAAGTTGTTTAATAAAGCTTTGTTGTCTAAGTGGTTGTGGAGATTCTTGAATGAAGAGGACGCCATTTGGAGAGGAGTGCTGGAGGAGAGATATGGAGGCTTGATTGATAGAATTCTTTTCAAACAAAAGAAAGCGAAACCGGCATCTAAATCAATATGGTGGAGAGATCTTATGTAGCTGGCGGACGAAACGGTGGAAAATGGTTTCTGCAATATTTTGAAGTGCAGATTAGGAGATGGATGCAAGGTTCCATTTTGGTGTGGCAATTGGCTGGGAGGAACAATTCTGAAACTGGCTTTTCCAAATCTTTATGCAGCTAGTGTTCTTTCGTGTAGCTGGAATGGGAGAGAGGGTTGACACGATTTGGAAATGGAACCTAATAATTCAGCAAGGAATGGAGAATGAGGTGGTGCTAAAGGAAAGGGAGGAACTAGAACTGATTCTAGATGAGATTGTGCCAATTCAGAATATTCAAGATAGATTTATATGGCCTCTAAATGTAATGGAGGGTTTCAAAGTTAATTCTTACTATTCAAGGCTTCTTGAGGGTTCGATGGTTGAGGAATTAGAAGACGATATCAGGTTGGTGTCTAAAGCAATATGGACTCTGAGTATGCCATCAAAGATCAAGGTGTTCGCGTGGAGGCTGGTTCAAAACAGATTACCAACGAGACTACTACTGAGGAACAAAGGTATTATTGTTGATGACTCTGATTCTGTTTGTGTTTTCGGATGCCAAGTAGGGGAAGATAATCATCATTTGTTTTCGGGGTGTCCTAAAACTCGTATGCTGTGGGAAATGATTCAGTCTTGGCTAGGAATTAACATACAGTTCAATGAAAATTCTGTATCTTTTTATTATAACTTTATTGAGTCTATGAAGAGTATTTGCTAGGAAAAAGATGCTGGTGGAATATGGGGAGCAGCTTGTTGGGCTATATGGAAACAAAGAAATAACATTATCTTTAATAATGCTGTTGAGGTTGTTGATGAAATTTTCCAGGATACCAAAATCCTAAGCTGGCAGTGGCAGGTTCTTAGCACCAAGGGGGGTAGAATGTGTGCATTCTATGATTGGTATCACTATCCTAATGAGGTTTTAGTTATGTAATTATGTTGGGGTTGTTGGTAAAGTAGGTTAGGTGGTGCATAGTATTAAGTTTTATGAGTAACTCAAACTTGAACCATCTGTATTTATGTTTATGAAGCTTTATTTGAGCTTCATTTGATATATAATAGTTTGCTTATCAAAAAAAAAAAAAACAATTGCAGTATCTGAAGTATTACTTTTGTATTAATAATACTTTTTGCTTTGTTTGTTTCAGTCACCCGGTCCAAGAATTTGGAGTTTCCGATCCGTGAGAAGGTGGTCAAAGTTCAACCTGTATATTTTTGTTTCTGATCCGTTTGAGGTTATACTACACCATTTTTTCCTCCTTAATACCACTGGATATTTTTGTGCTAACCATATAAGAAGTTTGGTGAGTAATGGAACTGAAATATGAACCAGTTTTTTTGTTATAGTTGGTTTGGAATCTGCGGTTTAATTGGTTTGTAGTATATTTTTCTGGTGGTTTTTATGTAGGGCAGGTTGGGAAGTTGTTTTTGGCTTGACATATTTAGTCTTAGTGTTGTTATGTTTTGGTCTGATGAATTGATGCAGGTACAAGTTCATATTTCTGGTGCATATCCATATCATAATCTGCACTAACACCTTTGAATCATGGTAATGCAAGGAAATCTTCATGTTGAATGCTAAATTCACAGTTTTATTTTTCATTCGCAACATGAATTGTATGAAGGCGTTAACAAACTTGCTCAGGTTGGTTTCTTTTTCTTACTCTTTGTTTTTAGTTCATGCATGTTAGACGAATTATGATAGACAACGATCGAGTTTGAATGGACCGCAGAGAAATTATTTTGATATATATTCTTCTCTCTTTCATTGATACACGTGTACTGTTCGATGACTTTGTGATGCAGGTTCGGTCGAAATTGTTGTTGTGGTAGAATGGATGTTCGGTTTGCTTGGATATGTCTGAATTTTGATCAGGTGCTTGGTTGTAAATGGATCAGGTACAAATCATGAAGTGTATAATGCATTTTGGCCAAGTTTTGAATCAATTTTAGCTTGCTTTTGGACTGGTTTATGGGCATGTGTTTGGACAGATTTTGAACATGATTTTGGCGAGTTTTATGAATAAATTCTGGAACTTTTTTGGTGCATCATGAAACAAGCAAAATGGCATTAGTTTTGGATCAATCTTAGAGCTATTTTGGATGATATCAATATGCCGCCATTGTAACAGATTGATAGTAGCAGATGAATTAAATTATCTAATAACCAAATTGAACATAATCATATGTGTTTGTTAAATTGGTATGTCGAGATCGGTAATATTTCTGTTTTTCCCTTTCCAGCTAGCTATTAACTTTAATCATCTCTTACTCTTATATGAAGTCAAAGTGTTTGTTAATTTGCCAATTTCGTATGATTGCAGACACAGAACAATTTTATACTGAAGTTCAGGAAATTATACTTGCTAACTATAATTTGGTATTTCCTTTCATGTTTGTAACTTATATATTATGTTTTTACTAAATTGATTTTCTGTCATGCATTTAACTTAAGTGAAAAGGCATTTAACAGGTTTTTCATTTTGTATATGTAGGGTCAACTATTCATTGTGTACCAATAGAAGTTTATTACATGTACATCAACCAAAGGTGAATGTAGCTGAATGTAAGGTCCATACAATTTTAATAAACGGGTTTCAACTTTAGTGTCGTATCGATGTTTGTGTTGCAGTGTTTGTACAACTTATAATGTGTTTCTGATATAAATTATAGAGCAGTTTTCGACGTGTGTTCGGAATACAACGACATCGGTGGTGGGACAAGCTATTGTGTTTGGATGCATATTCTGTCCATTTTTGATATCAGCTGGAAGGAAGAATAATATATTCTCTCATATGGTGTGTTTGGAGTTGTGATAATGTTATATTACATTTTTGTATTACAAGAGAAGAAAGAAATGTCCTATAATCGCTTTGTGTGTGATACGATGAATCAACATAAAAAAACAGGAAATTTTAATGAAGAACTTGGGTTTTTATGTTATCTTTGTTGGAACATCTGTGTTCTGTTTGCTATAGACTTTGTAAATTTATGGTAGTAGTAGTGTAGTACACAATTATTTTTGTTCACAGGAAGATATATATAATATATTAATTGGAAGGGTTCACTTTCCATGAAGATGCTGACCATAATTATAGGACAATTGAAAAGTGTAATAATAGAAAGGAATTGTGTGCTCTTATAAAGGACAATAGAGCTTCCAAACTTATTAGGGGCTCCTCTTAAAAGAGTAAGAAATATAAATAACATGAAAGAAGAAAGTTATGTGAAAATAAATATTAAGTTTTTTTTTATGGAAAGTGAATATCTATTTTTTTAATTGATTTCAAATATTACTACAATTTAGATTGTTTCGACTTAGTGATGGTAGAAAAATGTGAATTCTTATCTACCCAACTCAAAAAGTTGGGTAAGGTTACCTCCTTTGTAAAATGCTTTGAAAACAACAAACAATTGTAGTATTTTAATAAATAATTAAATATGTTAAATTAGATGGAATCATGTGATCGATTGAAGGTACACTACCCAACTTTTTGTGATGAGTAGAGAAGTTGTCCCCGTAGAAAAATACTTCTTCAATGTGTAAATGTAGCTAGGTGTACATCTTTTAATAAATGAGTTGTTTTTAAATTATTAATGTTTCTAATTTTTTAATTTTTAAATTATTTTTAATTTTAAGATACAAAAATTAAAATATATATTATTGATGTAAAATAATTTTGGTCTTATTTTAAACATAGGTATTTTTTTTAAATTAATAATTTATTTTGGTAAAACAATTTATTTTTCTTATTTACATTTTTATTACATTTAAAAAACAAAAGCGTGCGTATCATACCAATACTCGTGCGAATGCACGAGTAACACACCTGTACCGTATTAATGCACTGGTAACCATATCAGTGTGTATCCATGGATTATTACATTATTAATGCAATTATAGAAAATAAATATAATATATGAACCCAAACACGAGAAAAATCAGTTGTTCATAAATTATTTATGTTCCTAATATTTTTTTAAAATTTTTTTAATTAAAAAAACAAGGGTTAAATGCAATTCACCCCCTGCCATTAGGGCGAGATTCGGTTTTCCCCCCTGAAGGTTTTTTTTGTAATCCTTTCCTTATAAAACAAAGATTATGTTCTTCTGCGCCCCCTGTTCCTTGTTTGGCTGACTGGGCTTGCATGCTATGTTTAATATGTCAACCAGCTCAACTACAACATTTTGTTAAAAATTTTCTTACTTATTAACTTCTTAAAAATGTTTTATTAGCGTTTTTTAATTAGCATTTATAATTTACTTTTAAAAACATTAATAATAAATTTATATTTAATTATATATACTTTTAAAAATTTTATTAATAAACTGTATAGTATTTAATTATATATACGTTAATATATATATTTTTAAAAACATTAGTATATAATTAGTATAATATTTAATTAACTATATATATATATATATATATATATATATATATATATATATATATATATATATATATATATATATATATATATATATATATATATATATATATATATATATATATATATATATATATATATATATATATAGCTTTAGTATATTATTAATAAAACGTTAGTATAAAACGTTAATAAAAAATGTTAGTATAATGTTAGTATAAAACGTTAATAAAAATAATAAAATGTTAATAAAAAATGTTAGTATAACGTTAGTATAAAATGTTAATGAAACGTTAGTATAAAACGTTAATAAAAAATGTTAGTATAAAACGTTAATAAAAATAATAAAATGTTAATAAAAAAATGTTAGTATAACGTTAGTATAAAATGTTAATGAAACGTTAGTATAAAATGTTAATAAAAATAATAAAATATGCTGTTAGTATATTATTAAAAAAAATGTTAATTAAAATGTTAATACAAAAAAAATGTTGTTAGTATATTATTACAAAATAAACAAAATATGCTGTTAGTATATTATTACAAAAAAAATGTTAATTATAAAAAAACGGTAATTATAAAAAAAACGTTAATTATAAAAAAAACTATATTATATATAGTTAGTATATTATTACAAAAAAACGCTAATTATAAAATTATTGTAAAATATTATAATTAATAAAAAAAATGTTAACTATAAAATTAATGAGCAATATTGATTTATAAATTCCTAACAAATATTAACGTTTTTTATTTTTTATATAAATACTAATGTTTTAAATTTATAAATTTCTAAAAAAACTGAGCAATTCCTAAAAAACCTGAGCAATATTAATTTTTAAATTCCTATTCACATATTAACATTTTATATATATATATATATATACACACATATATATATATATATATATATATATATATATATATACATACATATATATATATATATATATATATATATATATATATATATATATATATATATATATATATATATATATATATATAATACTAAATATGTAATGGACATTAACTATAATATATATCTTAATATAATACTAAATATATAATATATATCTTTCAGTTTCATTAAATAACACCAATGACAAAGTGGCCTAGTGGTAAGCACGTGTTAATTAATGTGTGGGGTTCTGGGTTCGAACCCTGTGATAATTATATTTTTTTGTACAAGTGAAGAAAATAAAATAAAATATATTTAAATTAATGTATGAATTCAAACACGATAAAAATGTGTTTACCAGTACCCGTGCGAATGCACGAGCAACACATCAATACCATGTGAACGCACGATAAACAATATTGAGAAATACATTCATTTCTATCTATTTTGCACAATTATTATTATTATTATTATTATTATTATTATTATTTTTAAATTAGCCTTTAAATTTGTTTTTAACGTCTATTCTTACAAATTATGTGTTTTTCTCAATTGTTTGTTATAAATTATGTGTTTAATAGTTCTTCTTAATAATAGAATTTAAAAAAAAAAAACAATTATATTGCAGTCTATTTTTTCTTCTTATTTCCAATAATATTTTTATATTTTTTAATTTATTTGAATTCTCATGACAAACTGATGACATATCAGCGGCCCACACCAGAACTCGTCCGAACCCACGGGTTTCTGTAAATATATATTATTTTTGAATTTTTTTCACTTTACTATTTTTGTTTAAACAAATAAAACATTTATATTTCAATTTCATATGATAACACTTTTCGATTTTTTCACTTTTCGATTTTTTTTTAAAGTAAGATAATATTAATGGGAGTGTTCTTCAATTTGTTTACACGAAGAAACAGGTGAAAAAAATCTGACAAAAAGGAAGAAATTACCAACCAATTGAAATTACGAGAGGAATAACAACAAATCTTTGCTAAACTCGTAAAAACTAGAATTGAGTTTAGTAATATCTCCTATAAACGACCACTTCCAAACCAAAAATTTAATACTCCACACCGTATTATCAACGAGCAAATCCCATTCCACAAAAGCGAAATAGACCACAAAGTTGCAAGTCAAACAACTCTCAATTTGCGCTCCCTAACCTTCTTTCCTTTACAAAACAAGTATCAATCTATAAAATTAAATAAGCATTCCTCCTCTATATCACCCGGTTTATCAACCCATAAAACTATATTGTTCCAAATAACCTTCACCACTTTGCAATTGAAAAAAAATGTGGTCCGTATTCTCAAAATCTATACCACAAAAAACACACTTTAAAGAGTTCAAAAGAAACGCAAGGAGATGAATTTAAATATTTCTTTTATAATGTTTTCATGTTTTAAGAAATATAAACAACTCATGTGGTAAACGTATTGGAAACCGCTCCTCATATATCAAATGATCCAATAAAATCGGTTTAATCTGGCTAACAAAAGTGTTTTTGTTGGGGAGTCTGACACTGGTGCAATGCAATGCTCCATATCAATTGTTTGACACACCCTTTTCACGGGAGATGCCACTTTCATCATAGACACTGCGTTGCACCTAGGTACGATTCATAGCATATTTACAAGTTTCACCTTTTTGAATTTGTTGACTTGCACGTTGTAGTGTTAAACTTGCAAGGAAACTCATGCCCCGACCAGCAAAAAAACATTTATGTTGTGCCAGAGACCTTCCATGTTAGACATCGCCAATTTACTACTTATTTTGTATTGTGCATCACAATAATGACGTCGTCTGTGATAGTCGTCTATTGATTCTTTCAAAAATTCACATCCAATTTCTCTTATCTTTTTTCTTGCACCCCCACAATTGTTTCTTATAACTGATTCAGGTAGATCACATCATATGAAACGTCGGCCAAAAACAATAGTCATCCTTAATGGGATCCACCTAAAGTTGAAGAAGACCATCTAAGAATATATTGGTAAAGTGAGGACAGATTGTATGATATGTAAAAAATGATTATTTGAGATTTAATATCCTTTCCAAAAATACAGATGTTGTTCTTAGTCATAATGTTTCAGCCGTTACTTTCTTGATCCTGTATTAATTGTTGTTAATGTGATATTGGATCTTCAGGCTTTCAGAGTATTTTGAACTTTAAGTGATTGGTCTCATAACTTCAATTTGATGATTGCGTTGAAACTTCTTTGTTCTTTCAGAACTTTCATATCAGAGTTTAATTGGCAGCTTGTTCATTGGTGCTATTAACGTGTTCAACATTCGAATTTATTTACTTAACGTGTTGCTTTTATGTTCTCATCAGAGTTTCCCGTCTGAATTAACGTTATTTTCTTCTTAGTTAACTTCAGGACTTCTAACCTATTTCTGCATATTCCATCAAACGATTATAGTACATAATTGTTCTTCATATTTACTATATAATTGTTATCAACAAAACTTAGAGTTAGATGTAGAACTAAACTATGATCTAACAATCTCCCCCTTTTTGATGATGACAAAACTTACATATATTGATGAATAATTTTGTAACTTAAAAAATACTTCAGGTTTCTCCCCCTGAGTTAAATACTCAGATAAAAACAATTAAGTTATGGTTAGAAACTTCCCTGAATATATTTACTCGTCAGATGTTGATCAGATCGTGAATTTGATCAGAGCATATGATGGAAGATCTGAGAAGCCTATTTTTCTTCAAATAAAATGGAAGAAAAATGGATTAAATGGAAAAATGAATAAAAATATGAAGAATTTAGCTAAAAATGTTATGAATACAAAAGTGTCACAGTTGACTTTTTTATTTGACTTATAAAAAATAAAAAAGATGCATCAGACTAATGAAAAAGGTAAGGGGTGGAAATATGGTATGACAATTTAGTT
This sequence comes from Vicia villosa, assembly GCF_029867415.1. Lineage (NCBI taxonomy): Eukaryota > Viridiplantae > Streptophyta > Magnoliopsida > Fabales > Fabaceae > Vicia > Vicia villosa. The sequence continues at coordinate 2,662,260 of NW_026704941.1, forward strand.
ATAGTGAAAATTTCTTAAAAGTGCAAGGGTAGTGGACTACTCTTGATTTTTGGGAAGAACCAAGATATATCATTTTTGTCTTTCTATATCTTATTATCTACGTTTGATCATAACTTATTCACTGCAAAGTATCACTTTTATATCAGATTCCAGACCTTAGGGGTGTTTGTGGTGCAGTTTGGGCGGTTTTAACGAAAAAATCATCCGAACCACAAGAGAAAAAATCGTGCGGTTTGGTTTGGTTTGGTTTGCTTTTAAAAAAAAATCCGAACCAAACCAAATAAAACTAATGCGGTTTGGTTTGGTTCGGTTGTTCGGTTTTTTTACAAATATTTTATTGAGCCATACATACACATATAGATGACAACATAATTTTGTATTTAGACATTCATACACTATCAAATAATAACAAAACTCGTCATATTTTGATAAAAAATTTCTATTTAATATGTAAAAATTAAATTAGACAAAAGTGGAATATTAAACATAAAATAATAGCATAAAACAATATAAAAATTATTATAATGAAACAAAAAATTAGAAGAGACGAGAGATTAGTGAAGGTGAAAAAAAAGTTGAGAGATTAGAGAAGAAGATATGCGACAAAAACGAAACTGAAATACGAAACATTTACATAAAAATGAGAAGATGAAAAAGAAAAAAATATAAGAGAGTAGAGATTATAGAAGAAGAGGGAATATGTATGTGGCAAAGAAGGTGCAATAATGTTATTAGATATTTGAGAAGATCGAGACTGAAATTATATGTGTAAGGATGAGAAAATTGTTCGTAATCATAAGGTTAAGGTATAATATGTTTAAGTTTTGGTTGGAATTGAGTTAAGTAAAAGTTAGGTTGTAACATAATGCGGTTTGGTTCGGTTTACAAAATACAAACCGCAAACCGAACCGTGCGGTTTTGTTAAAAGATGACCCAAACTAATCCGAATCAAATGCGGTTTTTTGCGGTTTCGGTTTGGTTTGCGACCCCTACCGAACCTTTAGTTTAAAATCGGATAAGAGAGTTTCAGAAAAGAAAGAAAAAGATAACATAATTCAACTTCTTTCTTGTATTTTTCTCACCTTTAACTGTGGCAACCTAATTTTATCCCGACATGTTCATTTCATCTTATCTTACTTGCCTATCTGGATTTTTTGTGTCAACTTAGAATAATTCATTATGTTTCGCATTTTTGCATGAGTTTTAAAATAGTTTATCACTTATTTTTACTTTGATTTCTTAGGACTATCTCACTTTCTATATATTTTTTTAGCACAAATTAAATATCAGACTTTGTTTTTATCATATGCATTTTTGTTTTACGAAATTTTAGAACAAAACTATGAAAATATTTCATTTTTAACTATAAGCATTATCCACTTACTTCTTTTGCATCAAGTTGCCTTTTACACTAAAAAAATAAAATTTAATACCTTATCATTTTCATGTTACTACATCATATACATACCAAAGTGTCATGCATCATTATTCCTTTTCATTTTAATTTTTACAACAAGTCAAAAGTCAACAAATTTGCAAAAGACAAAAGTTAAAATGTGACCAAAAATCACTCTTTATTATTCTCATTCATTCTCATACATACATCATTCAAATGTCATGAAAAGTCAAAATTGGCACCAAAGACAAAAATAATAAATATTCTTTCATTCATCATCATCATTATACATTACACCATTACATGAAACCTTTACAACTTCCAAAATTTGTCACGTACATGTGCAGCTCTAACAAATTTTTTCATCTCACCTTCACACAACAAAACTCACACAATTTTCACCTATTAACAAATTCACACTCAATTCTCACACACTCACATGATTTCTCTAACAAACTCATACATTCATCATTCATCTCCTTCACTCCACCACACTTTTCATGATTCCTCATTTGCCATTTTTCTTTAATTATTCACCATTCATCTCCTTCACTCCACCATAACTTTTATCATCACCATCAACTTCACTACAACTTTCATCACTAACTTCAAACCATAACACTACTTCTCCATCCCAAACAGAACCGCACAACCTTAACCACGCCTCCACACCAAATCAACAATAAATCATTCAACATCACAATAACAATCTATACACAAAAAATCCACAATAACCATCATTAAAACATAAAACAAAAACTAAGAAAAGTGAGAAGAAGCAGAGAAGAATAGCCACCGACGACCACCATTCGCTTATCCTTTGAACTGCCGCGTGAGCCTTATCACCAGGCACTTTGAACCACCCTTTCTCCCGGTCAAAATCACGAATGCGCCATCCCAACATTCTTCCCTTCACCGGAAACCACCGTGAAGCACAATGCTCACCACCAGATGTCACTCCTTTATTTCGTTTTGCAAATATGAATAATAATTAGAAGAAAACAAATATCATAGGCTAACACTCTTATATGAAAAACTAATTAAATGGTTCTGATGTATGAGGTGCTATCACCTTCCCATGCATACCGCTCCTACAACTGAATTTAGTTCGGATGACCATATTTTTTTTCTTTTAATGCTTTATCGATGTTTTCCATTTTAAAAATAAACTTCGGCAGCAACCTCCTTGAATTTCAAGCATTCATTCGGTCGGTCGAATATGTTTTGGGTCGTGACACTTATGGTGGGTGAATAACATATAAAAGATAGAGTCCTTGTGAAGTTCAACGGTGAAGATTTCGGAAGTATGAAGTGTATGTGGTTCATAAACTACATTGAACTAAATTACTACACTAGAAAAGACTAAATAAAAAAAAAAAGTAATTAAGAGACTAGAAAAGAAAAGGAATAAAAAACATTTATAGAATGGAAGCTAACAATAACCAAATAAAATAAAACATTATTATATAATACAAAACAACATGATAACTAAATAGAAATAATTGAAGGTGGAACTAATAGAGATCAAATAACATTTGTGATGGAAGCAAAATTCAACAATTTCGAATATAAGGTAATAAGTCTTTGTGGTTAGATGTTTTAAAGGCCCGTTATGGTGATTTGTGTTTGCAAATATTTTGTGGTGGAGAATTTCTCAAACATGCTTCTTCTTCTCTTTGGTGGAGAGATATTTTAAAGGTTAGTAGTGCTTCTTCTAATCCGTTGCATTTTGATCCAATTGTTGAGCATTGCAAGTTCAAGGTTGGAAATGGTTTTAATACTCCTTTTTGGGAATCTCGATGGTGGAATAATTGTTTTTTAAAGGATTTTTTTCCGGATCTTTTTTTGGCTTCTTCTTTAAAAAAGGTGTCGGTGGCGGTTATGGGAGGGTGGATAGATGGGTTGTGGAAGTGGGGTGATCTCGGTATCTCGGTCGTTGGAAGGGATGTGGATTTTTTATTTTCTCTTTCGGTATTGAAGGATACTTTGGAGAATTTCGGTAGCTTGAATAATTCAAAGGTTGAGGTGGAATGGTTGTTGGACTTGAATAGTGGTTATACGGTTTCATCTTGCTATTGTTTTTATGCTTCTAGGCGTATTCCTTACGGTCCACCGGCTAAGTGCGATGTGGCTTTCAATTTGATTTGGAAAGCGGATATTCCTTTTAAGATTAAGGCGTTTGGTTGGAGACTTTTTTTGAATAGGTTACCAACAAAAGGTTTATTGGTGTATAGAGGTGTTAATCTTGATCATGCCAATTTAATGTGCATTTTTTGTAATTCTCATGTCGAAGAGGCGGATCATTTGTTTTCTAAATGTTTAGTGATTAAGTTGGTGTGGAAAGAAATTGCTTCGTGGGTGGGTTTTTCGGGTTGGTCGGAGGAAGAATGCATCCCGCTTTTTTTGGAATGGCATTCGTTGAGCCGTGTTAATATGTTTAAAAGCGGCAAATTGGGGGTTTTATGGTTAGCCACCACTTGAATTATATGGTTGACTAGGAATGCTTTTTGTTTTAGGAATGAAGAGTGGAACATAAATAATATGGTATGGAGCATCAAGTTTTTGGTTTGGAGGTGGTCATCTTTTGGCAATATTACTTATTCCAATTGTTGTTTTTACGATTTTTATAAAGACCCTTGGTCTTATTTGGCGTAATTGTAATTGGTTGTAATATTGCTTTTTGTCGGCTTTGGTTCGTTTTTGTAATCGAGTTGGAGAACCCCTAGTTCTCCCTTCAATATACTCCTTGCTTACAAGAAAAAAAAAACATCAAATTGTAAAACAATAAAAATGATAAGAAAGTACATGAAAATCAAAGTCACCTAACATTATTGGTAGTATGTGATGTGAGATAATCAAAACTAGAAATGAAAGAAAAATTTATACTATGCTGTAATTCATTCAAGAAATCAAAGTTGAAAAGATCAAAATATAGTGTTTGATAATTTATATAGTTTATATTGTTTACTCTTTAATAATTTTTTTCTTCTTTTGTTTATTATTTGTTAGTAAACCTTTCAATAATTTTTCAATTGGGTTGTTTAAAAATCAAAATATACCTAGCCATTTTATGGCTTATCATGTGTAGGTTAATTTTTAGTGTCTTTTATAACTAAAACATTTCAATTACAAATAAAAATCAAATTAAACTATATTTAATTTAACATAAAAATTATGATGTTAAAACAATTTTCTAATTTTTTTTAGTAGTTTAAGTGTGATTTAGGGAAAAGTTACATCCATTAGTCGGCTTTTAAAAAATATTGAAAAATAACAAATTAATATTATTAATATATGTTGTTTTTAATGGACATTTTATAAAATAGGTTTTAAGGAAGGTAAAAAAAAATTGTATACATGAATATTTGTGAAAACAATTTGGCCAAATAATTTAGCAAATGTTTGAGTAAATAGATTGATATTCAATAAGAACCCCCTAGTTAATGGATGGGAATATGTGTTTAATAGTATTATAATATGTGGCGATCCAAACTCATTAATAAATTAAGAAAATTATTTAAATACTTCTTATAAATATAAAAATTAAGAGAAATAAAAAATTTCAAATATATATATATATATATATATATATATATATATATATATATATATATATATATATATATATATATATATATATATATATATATATATATATATATATATATATCCGTTGGATACCAACGGATTGAAAGTTGGTAATATAAGTGCTTTTGTTAACAAATATGTTATTTGAGTAGAAGATGGCACGACAAGAGACGAATGATATCACTTTAAATTCTTTTATACCCAAAATAACAATCAATTTTGATGTGCTTTATTTGCTCATAAAATAAATTGTGACCAAATACCAAAACTAGATGTGTTTTATTGTCACAATATATCAAAACTGATTGATGAAAATTGATATGGAGATTCTTGAACAAACAAGAGAGGCTTTATGATTCACATGTGCGACTTGCCAATAATCTATACTTGAATTAGAATTTGAGCGATAAATAATTGTTTGCTTCTTAGACTTCCATGAGATTATGGAAGAGCCAAGAAACATGCAAAAATCCGACAAAGATCTTCGAGTAATGGGATAGCTAGTCTAATCAAAATCAACAAAACTTAAAAATTTAATGGAAAATGAATAGGAATAGAATAACCATTTGGCATGGGAGTTCTTGATATACTTCAAAAATTTGTGGGAGTTTGAAAGTGGACGTCATAGGAATTTGAGATGAATTTCAGGTGAGTGTTAAATAGAGAAGTTTCTCTATCAAACTTCTAAATGAGAATTCATCGTGATATGGAAGAGAATAAGAATTATGCAAATTTAAAGGGTGTCATTTAACATGGGTCAGTCAATGAAGTGACCACCATAAGGAAGTCAACTTTTTAGCCCTTGATTTTTTATTATTTAAATTAAACAGTTATGATTGAACATTGATTACCTTGAGTTAATGTTTTGTTTCTTTTCTGTTATCAAAAGTCTACGAAAAAATTTATTAATACTTAAATGTTTTTTTCTATACTTAAGGACTTATTTTATGTTGTTATATTAAGCTTACTATTATTATTATTATTATTATTATTATTATTATTATTATTATTATCTCATCCTAAGTAGTGGAAAAACACCATATGAAAACCTAAAAATATCTCATTGATTTCGGAAATGTATTTTTGGACGCACCATGAGTTCCTCCAAAACACGCCTAAACTGAGTATCACTCCAAAATATTTTCTAAAATTTAGTCGAGAGATGCATCTCCGAATCACCCTATCACCATATTTCTAATTTAACAGCTCAGTGACAAATCCAAAAGCGCAATTCTGGATTTTTGAACCGGGAATTTGAAAATATGTCACCTTTGCACGTAAGTCACAATTTCAAAAGTTCATTTTCGGAATTGTCAAACATGATTTTTGATAAAACTGAACCATGTGTGGGCTTCTTCCCCATGTTCAAACACCATTTTGTCTCAAAACCCTTAAAAAAATCCTTCCATTCTCAATCAAGATTTGTACTCCAAAACTTTATTCTTGTGTTTCCTCACATCAAAAGGAGAAAAAGAAGCTGGAATTTAAGATAAAACCAAAATTTTAAAAACATTTTGCCAACTCCTTTAACTGCTATATCTCTTCATCCCAAACCCCCTACGAAAAAAATATTAACTCATCATTCCCCCAACCTAATCCTAACACCAAAATACCATCTACATCCCAACCTACTAAATTACCTATTCGTCGCATTTCAAACATCTAAATACAAGAACGTCGTGCTCAAAGTCTTTGCTTTAATTGTGATGAAAAATGTATACCAGTCACAAGTGTGCTTCAAGCAGATTTCTATTACTTCTAGTTGAAGAGGAAATCTACGACCCAACTGAATTAGATGACCCTGTTAATGAAGAGGTTATTGAGGCAGAACCTAATGACACATACATCCAATTGTCCCCTCAAGCTGTGACAGGCTAGTTTTCCCCCCCTAAACTCTCAAGTTTCACGGCCTTATTGAAGGACTGCCGGTGATGGTTCTAGAGGATACCGACAGCATTCATAATATTTTACAACCAAGAATTGCTCACCATCTCAACCTCCCAAATACAATGTGAAGGCATTTGTAGTAATGTCCATCTTACCCTCCAAAACAAACCCTTCACTCTCGCATTTTACCTCTTACCAATTGAAGGTGTTGATGTCGTTCTCGGAATGGCTTGGTTGTGCACATTGGGACCAACTCAGGCTAATTTATCCATTCATTTAGTTACATTTAACCATAAAAACACTCCAATTACCCTTACTGGTGACCCGGAAACCTTACCTACATTGACTACCTTCCATCAGTTGCGCCTACTTATCCATACAGATTCCATTGCCTCTTTTCACCTCACGACTTTCCAACCTTCTCAAACCCAAGAAACACTTACCTAGACTCAATTCACCAAAGCACAACTTCCTTCCTCACTTGACCCCAATATAACCAACCTCATTAATAAATACCCTACTATTTTTGAAGGTCATACTAGCCTCCCACCAAGCCTCCCATATGACCATCATATTCCCCTTGCCCTAAACACCTCACCCATCAATGTGAAGTCGTATCACTACCCACACTCTCAAAAGGAAGCTATAACCTCCCTCATTCAAGACATGTTAATGGAAGGTATATTTATCCCAAGTAACAACCCTTTTATCTTCCCATGTCCTTCTAGTAAAAAAATTATGGCAGTTGGCATTTCTGCGCCGATTATCGTGCACTTAACGCAGTTACAATCAAAGACTGCTTCCATACTCCTATAATTGACTAACTATTAGATGAATCAGAAAATGCAAAGATTTTACCAAGTTAGATCTACGCACAGGATACCATCAAATTCGAGTTACACCGGAAGACACTCATAATACAACGTTTTGATCATTCCATGGCAATTACGAATTCTTAGTAATGTCATTCGGCCTAACAAACACACCCTCCACTTTCCAAGAAGCTATGAATGATTTGTTACGTCCTTACCTAAGCCGGTTTGTTTTAGTGTTTTGTGATGATATACTGATTTTTAACTCTTCCCTAAGTGATCACTTGGTTAATTTAGATTTTGTTTTAACTTGTTAAAATCAAATTCTTTTATTGCAAAATTTTCAAAGTGTGTTTTTGCACTGAACAAAGTTAACTACCTAGGTCTTATTAACTTAGAAGGCGGTGTAGCTATTGATCTAGAAATGGTCCAGGAAATTTTGGATTGGCGTGTCCCGCGTTCACTCACGGTGTTGCAGGGTTTTCTTAGTCTGACCAGCTTTTATCGGGGCATTATACGCCATTACGCCACTCTCGCCGCTCCTCTCACTGATTTATTACGTTTCACTAAATTTTCTTGGAGTACAGAGGTTAGTTCAACCTCTACAGAGTTAAAAACGAAAATGACTGGCATGCCGGTGTTGGTTGTGCCTGACTTTACAAAAAAAATCATAATAGAAACAGATGCTTCAAGAGTCGCCATAGGTGCAGTATTATCCCAAGATGGTCACCCGCTTGCATTCTTCAGCAAAATATGTGCCCACGCATGCAAGTCGCTTCAGTCTATGTCAGGGAAATGTTTGTTGTAACAGAAGTAGTCGAGAAATGGCGCCAGTATCTCATCGGTCAGAGGTTTCAGATCTACACAGACCAAAAGAGATTGAAATTTTACTATTACAAAGGATTCAAAATCTAGAATCACAGATATATGCTTATAAACTACAAGGTTTCAACTTTGAATTTTTTTACAAACCTGGCCGCTCAAACTTAGTAGCAGACGCTCTTAGCAGAAAATTTTCCATGGATCATCCCCTCTTCATGACAATCTCTTCCGCAATCTTTGATCTCATCTCCCATTTCCGCCACTTTTATGCTATAGATGTTGAAGGACAGTTGTTAATCCAACAGAAAGAAAAATAGGACCAGGATTCTTACACATTCACAAAGGGGCTCTTATTTTTTAGAAACAAACTCTTCATACCTCCTTGTGACAAGTTTCACCTTGCATTAATTGATGAGTTCCACAACACTCCCATAGCAAGTCACTATAGAGTGAAACCAACACTTGCTCGATTAAGTGCTTCATTTTCCTGGCCATGACTGTAACTTCATCAAACATTGTTCAACCTGTCAACATAACAAGTATCCGACACAAAAGAAAAAAAAGGCTTGTAACAACCATGTAATACGGTGGGAGGACTGACTTTAAATGTGTGGATAGCAAGAGTAGCCACCGACTTTTATTTTATCCAATTAGGAAAGGTAAAAAAAACAAGAAAAACCTTTTTGAAAGAGATTGATTTCGGGGGGTAGGTTATGCAAAGGGAAGGTGTAAGCACCCTTTGCATCCATGGTTATCCATGGGCTCTTAATTGCTTAGCTCACTTTTGAATTGTTTGATTTTGCTTGAAAGAGTGTAGTGTGTGTTTAGAAAAACATTTTGAAAAAGGACTTTAACTTTGTGAATAAAGTGTAGCCTTTGAAATTGTTTTGAAAAGAGGTGTATGAAAAGCATTTGTTTTGATTTTTGAATTGAGCAAGCAATTAGGAGGTAGCTACCCTAAAGTTATAAGGTCTTATTTTTTCTTAAAGACTTTCGTTTAAGGGAAAGAGACTACCCACACCATTAGTTAGTGGGAAGTCTTTTCATTGGATGTAAGGGACATCGAAGGGTCATAGAATAGTCATAGGGGCTATCCATACCATAAAGAGGGTAGGAAGTCATATGCATTGGATGGGAATAGTCATAAAAGGCAACAAGTAAGGATACCTTAGCATTCGAAGGGACTATCATTATTTAATCGAGGGACGAGATCATTTATATCGTAGGCAACATCGAAGGGACCATGATCTTTAAAACGGAGGGACTATGATGATTTTGATTCGAAGGCAACATTTGCTAAGGTATCCCTACGCTCGAGGGACTTGGCTACTATTCGTCGAAAGGCAACATAAGAGAGGATTACCCTAAAAGTTAGTGTGTGAACAAAAGTGGTTGATTTATTTAATCTTGAAAATTAAGGTTATTCTAGTTTGATTTTAGTCTTTCCATACAATCCTATTAACATACATCTAAATAGTTTATAGCAGTTTATAGGTGCGGAAAATAAAAGCAGAAAGATAAAGTCTCACGCTATTACAAGGCTTCGGGGAGGGGGAATACATAACCAAAACGGGGAGTGCAGGAAAGTAAACGTGCAGAAAAATAAAAGTCCTAATTACGATTACATCAAAAAATTGGCAACCTATACAACTTCTAGAATTTAAATGAACAATTAAATAAATAATTAAATAATAGCAAAAACAGGCAAGCGATAATCATAGAGTATGAGATGAGAAGAGAAGATCGCGGATTGGAAAAAATGATGTTTGAAAATAGGTGAGATAAAAACCTAAGTCTAAAGGTTATTACTAAATTAATTATAAACCTAAATTACTTAATTAATTATTAGTTGAAACCTAATTAATTAAATCGGTTAAAAAACCTAATGGGTTAAAAATCCTAATTAACTAGATTAATTATTTTGGTTAAAAACCCTAATTAATTAAACCGATTTAAATAGGTTAAAAACCTAAAGGTTAAAACCTAATGTTAATGGATAACACCTACCTATTACACACTTTTAGGGTTTTATGGTTTCTAGGTTAAACTAAACCTAATTAAATTAAAAATCTATTAAAAAACCTAATCCTAAAATTTAAAATATTTTTGGTGATTTTTAATTGGTTGATTTTATTAAAAAAAAGATGGTGAAGATATAATAAAAATAAAGAAAAGAGAAATAAATGGGCTTGGGGGTGCAAAAGAATTAAAGGGGCTGAGAACCAGAAATTAAGCCCAATTGGAAATTGAGCCCAAGATGTGGGATTCTGCGTGGATGAGCTCTGAGGTTCCATGGTGTGACCTGCATGTGACCCTTCAGATTCGTCTTTGGTGGAGATCCAATGGTTAGCGTGTGAGGGCTCATCATGGTCATAAGTAGGTTAGGCGCACATGATCTGCAAGCCAGAATTATCACTTAAATAAACAAAATAAATGCCCGGAGCGAGAATCAAACTCCCCCCTCGCGCGCATGAAGGCCTTAGGACGCTTCCTTTTGCCACTAGACCATATTTTGTTCGTTGTTAACCTATCAAACAACAAAAAATAAATAAACAAAATTATTTATTCGAAAATTCGAATGGAAACGCGCGCCCAACATCTCCTTCTTCCTTTGAATCCTGGTTCCTTTTTTTGTGACGAATAAGCTTCATATTTGCTACGATTTCAAGCGCAGCTAAACCCCTGCAACACATAACTCATTAAATATGGAAAATAAATTCCAACTAAGCACATGGTTCGTCCAGAAATTGTCTTCTGAACATGATGGTGCCACCGATTTAGGTTAATTTCATCCCTAACTAAAATCCCTAATTTGAAACCCACGAACCCTAACAATGGCGGACCTCATAGCCTGCAGCAAAACTCAAATTAAATCACCCAAATAGCTTGCCCACATCATCACGGACATGAATATGCATTCAAAACTTATTTATAATGCATAAATGAGTAAAATCGAATTTTGATCAAAAGCCCTCGAATCCTCCTGCATTTGCAAAATTGATTTTGTATTTTCTTGAGAAAAATTTGAAGTGATTGGAACTTATATGAACATGTTTGTCTACTTATATGGAAAGAATTAGGTCAACACAAATGGAAGAAAATCAAATAATTCAAGTGATTGGAACTTGATTGAAATTTGATTCAAAATCTTTCTAAAATTGGTCTAATTTTATTCCTCTCTTTCCAATCCCTACTTCCACGAAATTTGATCATATTATTGGCATGGGGAGTGATTGGAATTGATTGAAAAATAAAACCAAAGTAAATCTTTTCATATTTTTCATTTATTTGATTTAAATTGAATTTTTAATGAATAAAAAATTCAATAAAAATAAAATAAAAATCAAATGGTCGTGACATTGGACTTGGAGGTTCTTATTAACCTTAGAAGCAAGTTTGGGTCACAAAAGAATAGGCCCATTTGGAAAAAAATCCAGGTTTGGTCCTTATTTACTTCATGCATTTTATCAAGAATTGGTCAACTTTAACAATGCATAACTCCCTCAATTTTTATGGTATGGAAGTGTTCTAGGACTTCTTGGAAAGTCCAAGATGTCCTCTACAAGCCACTTTGGAATATATTTTCCATTTGGAGATCTTATCTTGATGATATTGGTCCTGAAAAAAAACATCTTTTGTTGAATTTTAAAAGGACCTGTAATTTTTTGGCTCATATCTCTCAAATGATGCATTTCTTGGTCTTGGGCCCAACATCAAAGTTGTAGAGAATTGAATTTACTTCAAAATGAGCTTTGGTTGAGAATTTTATGATGAAGCATGTGAAAGTTATGACCAATCAAAGTTTAGTTAACTTTTCATGTAAAACCCCTAATTTGGAAACTTGGAGTTTTGAGCTTTTCTTGATGAATCATGATCAACCCTTGATCAAATGACGAATTTAACCTCAAAATTTTGATGTTGACCAAAAATCAGGAATTTTGACTGTGAGGTGACCATCGTTGACTTTCAGGTCAAACCAGTCGACTGTTGATCATTTGAGCAATTGACTGAGCAAACTTGTACTGTGAGGCTTGAAACTTGGTATGAGGATACTTTGAATCATAAGAGATGTCCTGAAGTCCACTGGAGACCTTAGAACTTGATTTTACCTTGAGAGAAGCAAAACCCTAGTTATGGGTTGATTGCTTAGGAGAGGGTTTGTCTACTCAACCCCTTGAGAAATTTCTTGAGTATGGATATGTATAGGAGGGCAAATTTTTGGGTATGACAAACTGCTACCAACACCGAATCAAGTTTGGGGAGAACTAACCATGGATTTCATCACACATCTACCAAACTCTTTTGGTCATACAATCATATGGGTATTCTGCGATCGTCTCACCAAGTAATGTTATTTCATTTCCCTTCTAGGATGTTTCACAGCTCAAGATCTAGCCAATCAATTTTCTGTTAAGATATTCATACTTCATAGGATTCCAAAATCCATTATTTCTGAAAGAGATCCTTAGTTCTTTAGTTCTTTTGGGCACAACACTTCTAAAGTTTACCACATCATACCATCTCGAAATAGACGAACAAACAGAAGTCATAAATAGATGTCTTGAGAATTACTTGAGGTGTTTTGTGAGTGACCACTCGCGCAAATGGTTCAAGTTCCTCCATATCCAGTCGCGTTTTGGCACAACACTTCTTTCCATTCACCCATCCAAATGATTCAGTATATAGTTTTATATGGTTGTCCTCCTCCTTCGATCCCTGAATATGTTGCGGAGCCCACTTCCCTTGATTTCTTAGAAACATCGTTGCTACAGAGACAAGAAATTTTACATCAACTTAAAACTAACATTTTCAAGAGCAGACGAAAAAGGGAAAAACAACCTAATAAACACAGAATGAATTTTACCTTTCAAATTGGTGACCTTTTACTTCTTCATCTGCAACCCTAACGCTAACAAATAGTGGTTAAAAGCTATCAAAACGCTTTTATGGTTCTTTCATCGTTATCAGATGCATTGGTATAGTGGCCTATGAACTAGATCTACCTTTTTTCTTCAAGGATCCATCCGGTTGTGCATGTTTCTTTGCTTAGACCCTTCCATGGAAATAGAGAAAACACGAGTGTTGCCCTCACTCACCATGTTAAGAATGATCAGAAGCATCAAAAGTCAAGAGGCGTTTTAGTTGCACAAGGAAAAAAATCGCTGAAGACTTTATATGGTGAAGGAACTCACTCATACACAGTTTCAGCTACCGCATATTTGAGCAGATCCACATTGGAACTTTTACTGCTCTCAATAATCCACTTTAACTCCTCATCCCAACTCAGAGGGTTGTGGTGAATTTGTAACCATTGGAGAAAATGTATCCAAATATGTTTCAGCCTTACACAATGAAATAGAATATGTTTTATAGTATTTTTTCCTTGCAAAAAGAAACAACCCTTTTGATCAATAATTCCAAACTTATACAGCCTATCCTTAGTCGCAAGACGATTTTGGAAAGCCAACCACAGAGTGCTCAAGGCTCTTGGTCTCGCCACATTCTCATACCATAGTTTCCTCCAATTTACAACTTGGTAATTGTCAGTTTTGGCATGGTAAATCTTTCGTGTTTGGTACTGGTCCTGCTACAACATGTTCTACCAGATTTGAGTCCCACTAATAACAACCATATGCTTTAGAATCGACATCAGGATCCATGAGCAATACTTTTTGATTGGGATCTGCATAATGTCAATCTGTTTTGTGTAATAGCAATGGATCCATTTGATCCACAGACTATCATCTTTCCCATAAAGGCTCCACAACAACTTAAGAAGTGCATCTTTATTCCAATCTTTGAGATGAATAATATTTAGTCCTCCTTTTTTCTTAGCAGTGCAGACTTTGGGCCAGGCTATAGGAGACTTTTTGTTATTTTTTTACTTCCTGGCCATAGGAAATATCGACAGATAGCATTTACTTGGTTGGTGACCTTCTTTGGAATTGGTATGCATTGCATCCAATAATTATTTATCTCAAAAATGACACTTTTGATTAGTTGAGTCCGACCTGCAAAACTCAATAATTGAGAGTTCCAATGTGTGATCCTGGCCACAATCTTTTCCATAATAATTTGACATTGAGAAGTGGACAGTTTTTTACTAGAGATTGGGATACCTAAGTATCTGAAGGGAGGGGAGCCTTCATTGAAACCTTCATTGAAACTAGATATATCCAGTATCATCCGCTTGTCACCACTGTCCATATTCCCAAAATAAGTGTTACACTTGCTAAGATTCACAGCAAGGCCAATAGAATTTGAGAATTCAAAGAAAGCAGCCAACATCAACTTGACAGAAATAGGATCACCTCGAGAGAAAAGTAACAAGTCATCTGCAAAATACACATTAATCAGTTTCAATTTTTCACATTTAGTATGAAAATTGAAGTTATGGTTTTTCTCAATGTTCTGGAGTATTCTATGGAGATATTCCATAACAATGACAAAAAGCAAGGGGAAGGGGGTCCCCTTGCCTAAGTCCTCATTTTTCCTTCAACATTTTATGTAGTCTCCATTGACTTTATATTTATAGGTAACTGTAAACACATTCAACATCACCCATCTAATAAACTTGTGAGGCAAGCTCAACTCTCAAAGTATAGCCTCAAGAGCATTCCAATATACAGTGTCGTATGCCTTTTGTTGATCCATTTGCAACACGCACTTTGGAGGCCCACTTCTAGCACTATAGCCCCTTATTAATTCATAGGCTAGAAGTATATGGTCTTGAATGTGTTTCCAAGGCAAAAAAGCAGTTTGACTCTAATTGATAATGTGGTTTAAAACCTTACCCAATCGATTGGTCAAAATCTTAGAGATTATTTTGTAAAAGGTTGTACAGCACGAGATAACTCTCTAGTCCTTCATTCTAGTAGTAGTTGGAGACTTAGAAATGAGAGTTATCATAGTTGTGTTAATAGCATACAACATTCTTTCATGGTCAAAGAAATCTTTCACAACTTTGATGATGTCCTCTCTAATGATAGTCCAAGCAATTTTGAAAAACTTTGCACCATATCCATCATTACCTAGGGCAGTGTTATCACTAATTCCTTTCAAATCTTTAACAATCTCAATTTCAGTCACCTGTTCAGTCAGCATATTACTTTGTTTAGTGGTGACTTGGTTACCATCTCTCATGGTCACTATATTAATGCTCTTCAAGTGATTTACAGCAATTCCTACCAGCTTACCAAATAATTTCATGACTTCTTTTTCCATCTTCTGTTGATTGTTAAGGCAAATACCATCCTCATTGATCAAAGATTCCATTTGAGTACTTATACACTTACTTTTCAATAAAGTGTGGAAGTAGGCATTATTTCCATCACCAAGCCTAAGCCATCAACTTTTGATCTTTTCTTAAGTAGATGTTCTTCTGTATTACTAAAATTCAACATCTCAGTTGTTAGGTTCTTTGTTTTCTTAATTAAGTGGATATTCATATCCTGTCTTGCATCAATTTATGTTGGGCTTCATGTTGTCTTTATTTTGCCTTCAGGATTTGATCTTTAATACCTCTAAAAGGATTTCTTTTCTCCCTTATGATTGGATGTAATCTCTTAAGTTTCTCCCAGAGTTTAACCATATCAGTAGCATGAGCAGGCTGGTTCCAATTAACCTGAACTGCCTACATAAAACCCTATGTGCTGGTAACAATATTTTTGGAATTTACAGTAGTATCTTCTATGTTTGATTTAAAAATTTTCAGCAAGGCAAAGGAGATTGTGGTAGGATACACCAGGCTCCATAATTTTCAGAATAGTTCCAATATTTTGATTGTGCCAAGCCAGATTCCCAAGTACATTGTCAATCCTTGAGTAAATCATGTAATTCATGTGTTTGTTTGACCAAGTAAACTGATCACCAATGCTATCTTTTCAAAACAGTTCAGTTCTTCCTATCATGGAGGTAAGATCCATGAATTAAGCTTCATTAACAAGGTTATCACCAACTTTGTCTTGGACTTAACACACATTATTAAAGTCTCCCATTAAAAATCAAAGGCCTTGTGTTTGCTCATGAATTTTTCCAATGTCATGCCAAAGTTTCCTTCCGCCCTCTAAGTTGTTAGATCCATATATTGCAGTACACCACATTCTATGGGTGCCATTCAGGGCTAATAACTCAAAATGAATACACTGATCAGTATTGAACACCTTTCTATACGAATTGCTTTAATCTTCATCCATTCTTGTCTCTTTCTTGGTGTGGAATAACCAATTCAAAAGCCTTCAACATAATTTTGAAACACATTGGGCATAGCTTTGGTCCCAAAATTGTCAGGTATTTTAGTGAAAAAGTAAGATGTATAGCGAATGTTCTAGTTTTTTCTTCTTTATTCTTCTGTTGCGATATCAATCGTTGGATAGTTTCTATTTTAGCCCCTTTCCGTTTTTCTTGCTCCACGACTTCTTGCCATTCCACATATCTCTCTTCCCCAATATTTTAATCCCACTAATTGTTGAGAATATAGCAAGTGTGATTGTGAGTAGTGTGGAGAACTAACCCGCCTATCACCTTAAGGTTTTAGGTGGATAAGTGATGTGTCTCCACAAAGAAGTGTTATCCAAAGGAAAGTCCCACAAAGTAAAAATGCTCCTCGCTCGACCCTCTCTAATTGTTGTGCCAACCGTAATTATTTTTTAAACTTATTTTGACTAGTTTCTTGAAGAAAAAAAAGTCAAAACTTTGAAATTCTGAATTGTATTGTTTTTGTTTTTTTTAAAAAATTTATTGTGTAATTACCATTTGTAATGATGTTACATCAAGTTACATTTAATCTAGTGTCTATTAAACATTTTTAAAAACCCACTCTTATGCAAAAGATGTGAAACTTTATTCAACCTTGTAAATTTAGAAAAGCCCCCTATGTAACAAACAATTTCAAGCAAAATCTTATACCTTCCGGTTGTAGACACTAGTGAAGATGCACTCACAGTTCAACATGATGACCAAATCATATATTTTCACTCACCAATTTCAATGCATCTTGTTTGATTTTTTGGTCATTAATAGTTTAGTTATACGACAAATGACTAGCCGTACAAAATCAGTTTTGAACCCTGTGATTATTAAAACTAAAACATAATTAAATCAAAGTTAAAATTAAATATTTTTTCATTCAAATAAATGAGTAATATAAAAATAAGGAAAATTTTCAATTCAATCTTCTATATTTTCAAATCAAACCTGCCAAAATACATTATTGAAAAAATCTCTAATAATATATATTTTTTGTCAAAACATAGTATTAGAGAAATTTTTCCAGTAAACCCCTGCAATTAAACATGTTACCATTATTAAAGAAATGCACAATTTCTTCTTGTAAGAAATTTTTATTATCCATTGACATAATAATGAAACTTTTACTCCACAAATTTCTACATCCTTTTGCCAAAGAAGTAAAAATTTCATAAAAAATAACCAAATAACCAATATTTTTAGACCAAAATGTATAAAAATTTATATTTCATTGTTTCTAATCTCTATAAATTGCCAAATATTTCGCGTATATTCAAATTCCTCCCAT
This sequence comes from Vicia villosa, assembly GCF_029867415.1. Taxonomy (NCBI): domain Eukaryota; kingdom Viridiplantae; phylum Streptophyta; class Magnoliopsida; order Fabales; family Fabaceae; genus Vicia; species Vicia villosa. Next base: position 2,680,300 of record NW_026704941.1, read on the forward strand.
GTAAAATACAGCCAAACACTCATCTTTGTTCGATTTGTACACAGATTATTAATAATATAATGATATAAAATTCTTCAAGATCTGCCACTGATTAGATTTTCTTCCATTATCCTCGAACTCTCTCTGTGACCTTTTATCCTCATTTTCTTATTTTTTATATCATGCGTTCATATGGTTAAATTTGTTCTATAAATCTTACTCATCCTAACAAATATCTCTTCTACTCCTCTACTCTTAAATCTTGGGTTTACTCACAAACAATTTTGACCTCCCAATAATAATAGTGTCAGTTGCTTGATGAATCTCCTTTCGTTTGAAACCCCAAAAATTCGGACAAGTCCAAATCTTTGTCCTTTTTTTGTCTCTTTTTAGTGGAATAACCACTTCAAAAGCCTTCTCCATACTTTTGAAATGCATTGAGCATAGCTTTGGCTCCAAAATTGTCTGTATTTTCATTGAAAAAGTAAGATGTTGAGCGTTCTAGTTTTTTCTTCTTTATTCTTCTGTTGCGATATCAATTTTTAAGTTTAAGGTTTAAAGTTTAGGGTTTAAATGATTTTTATTTCAACTCTTTTCGATTTCCCTTGTTCTACAACTTTTATACCTTCTAGCCATTCCATGTACCTCTCTCCCCCAATATTTTGATTCTAGTAATTATCTCTTCAAACTTTTTTTACTCAAATATTTGTAATTTCAAAAAGAAAAAAATCAAAACTTTGAGATTCTAAAAAAAACTCTGATTCTATTCATAAATTGTATAGTTTTAGTTTTATTTTTAAAATATTGTGTAAAAATTTAGAGTGAAATTACCATTTGCAATCATGTTTCATAAGTTATATTTAAGGGAAATGTTCTTTCCACTCTTACGGGTATTTCCATACCACCGCGAAAAGTTCATAATGTTTCTAACATTCAGAAATGTATCTCCGGACGCACTTATTTTCACCATTGCTTAGGCCAAATTGAAGTGACACCTCTTTTACATTAAAACTTAATCTGAAGATGCATCTCGGTATGTATTATAAGCGCGTCTAAAGATGCATCTCCGTAAACACAATTTATTCAAAAATCATGTTGGTGATCCGGAGATGCATTTCCAAACGCTTTTCTTTCAAAACCTACACCTGAACCCTTCCCTCTTCCTCCTTTTTCAATTACTAAAAAGTTTTAAAAAAAACATTTCACATCTCCCTCTCCCAAAAGCATTAGTGGAACTCTTTCCCCTCCTATCTAGCATCTCATAACATCGAAGTTTCTCCTTCTCATCAATCAATTTCATTTGGTAAGTTTTTTAAATTTTATTTTCTTTTTATGTTTTAATTTGTAGTTAGTTTTTTAGGATACATTAGTTGTTTTAGGCACTTTAGGTAGTAGTGTAAACGAAATTGATAGGTTAAAACAACATGCAATGAGTTTTTTTTGGAACTGTTATGATAGAAAATGAGTTACTGCCTTAGGAGACCATCGAAGGTTTGTCCGAAGATGCATCTTCGGATTTGCTCTGAACTCTTTTCGGAGATGCACCTTTGGATTGGACTCAGTCAAAAAATTGGGTGACTTTATGGAATTTGTGAATTTCTCCGAACATGTTATTTATATATGTCTCTGTTTATAACGCATGTGCAATGGGTGATGATAACATTGGTCGGATTAGGCTCGGGTGTGTGTGTAAAACTGCGTCGGTACGATGTGAAAGGGCCGCAGTGAGAACCACGAGGCCACAAGTTACTGATAACTCATTTGATGCTACACATACTTTGCATCCTCGACTATCTAGTTCTCATGGACGACTCTCTCAGGTATCCCATACATATGATGTAGCAAAATCTGAGGTTCCTGAGGCCCTTGTTGACCCTGAAGCCCAGGTGGAAGCCGATCCAAATGTCCTTTTAGTGAGTTATCCAGGAGGGCCATTTGACACCTCCTTGCTCTATAATTATGCAGAGCGTTGCTTCTAGGTATTTCTAACAGGTATATTTCTTTCCTTTTGCAATATATATGTTGTCAAGTAATTAAATCCACATTGATGCTTATGTTTTATTTTTACATGAGTGTGGTTGTTTGAAAATGATTAGCCACAACAAGAAGATACTAGAGTTTCCACAACACACTGGTCCTTGGTCCGTTGATGTTACCCGCTATTTCGATCTTACCGGTTAATGTTCTTTTTCATACGTGACCATATACCACGACATACAGACGACTTTGGCAGAGAGGTGGCACTCAGTGATGTCATTTTTCCACCTACCTATAGGCGAGATGACCATCACTTTGGATGACGTTTCATGCCTCATGCATCTTCCCATCATGGGAGATTGTTGGACCACGGGAGAATCGGACGAAAGGAAGGGGTCGATTTGATGGTCACCCTGTTGAGGGCTGACCCTAGTAAAGCGGTGGAGGAGGCAGCTTGCACTAGAGGTGCTCATGCACGATTTAGCTTTTTGGAAAAGCTTTATAAAGAACATGTGACTGACGCTTTGGATGTCGTTGGTGATTATGTGTGGGTTGAGTACCATTGGTGTTGCGCATTGAGGTGTTACATCTTGTTCTTGGTTGGCACGTCCATGTTTGTGGATAAAAGTTTAACATATGTCGATGGGTTTATCTCAAGTACTTCACATGCCTGAGTGTGATTCAAGAGTCCAAGTGAAGAACTGCCTATTTAGTCTACCTATACTCGAAACGGTGCGAGAGTTATCTTTAGAAGACAAAGCAGATGACAGGATGTAGCTAGGGGTGGAAATAGGTCAGGCCGATAATGGGGGCCTACAGGCCTAGGCTTTTAAACCTATCAGACCTAGGCTTTTTTATAAGTCTATTTAGTTAAAAAAGACTAGGCCTCATACCCCAAAAAAAGCCTTTTAAACCTATCAGACCGACCTATTTAAATAAATATAAATAATTTTTTTATTATCATTATGTTATGTTTTGTACTTTGAATTAAAATACATAAATAAAACTTGTTTATTTTGAAGAACTTGTGAAAATAAGATGAAAACACCAGATGAACATTGTTTTCATAAGTTTTCTTAAGCAAATAGTCTCCCAGAACTTATGCTAATAGGTAAATTAAAATAAGTCAATGCAAACAAATTTTTAGTCTTTTGGTCTTTTAAATAGTGAGTCTATTTAAACATTATTTTAATTGCTTATTTACATATGTCTAGAACAAATAGACTTTTAGGTAGGCTAACAGAATAACCAGACATTCGAAAAGGCCAAACTCAAACCTAAAAACAAGTTTACGACATATTACAAGTCAGGCTTAGGCTGTGATTTTTTTGACAGACCAGGATTAAGCTTGACAAAGTCTAACTCGTCCTGGCCTATTTTCACCCCTAAATGTAACATGTTGCTTAAGATAATTTCTTGTTATTAATATTTTCATAATAGAAAATGCTTATTGTTAAGAAAATGTGAAAACAAGAAAGACAAGAATAATCTCAACCATTCATTATCACCACCACCCCATGATCTCAATTAAATAAAAAATTAAATTTAAAATAAATTTAAAATTATACTCTAAAATAATGACATGTGTACATTTTTACATTTCTTCGTACTAAATAGTAGTACTCAATTACCATTAACATCATGTTACGTAAGTTATATTTAATCTAGCGTGTATTAAACATTTTTAAAACCCTACTCTTATGCAAAAGATGCGAAACTTTATTCATCCTTGTAAATTTTGAAAAGTCCTCTATGTAACAAATAATTTCAAGCAAAATCTTAGACCTTCTGATTGTACATTCAAGTGAAGATGCATTATTGCACTCACAATTCAACATAATGACCAAATCATCTATTTTCACTCACCAATCTCAATGCATCTTGTTTGATTTTTTGTCATTAAGAGTTATACGACAAATGACTAGCCGTACAAAATCAGTTTTGAACCCTGTGATTATTAAAACTAAAACATAATTAAATCAAAGTTAAAATTAAATATTTTTTCATTCTAATAAATAATATAAAAAATATGGCAGTTTTTCAAATTATTGAAAAGATCTCTCCAATAATATAATTTTTTTTGTCAAAACATACTATTAGAGAAATTCTTCCAGTAAACCCCTGCAATTAAACATGTTTCCATTATTAAAGAAATGCACAATTTCTTCTTGTAAGAAATTTTTATTATACCATTAGCAAAATAATGAAACTTTTACTCCACAAAGAAATAAATTTCATAAAAAATAACTAAATAACCAATATTTTTAGACCAAAATCTATAAAAATTTATATTCCATTGTTTCTAATCTCTATAAATTGCCAAATATTTGGCGTATATTCAAATCCTTCCCCATGCAAAATACAGCCAACCACTCATCCTTGCTCAACTTGTACACAGAATCTCCTCTCCAGAATCTCCTTCAACTAGATTCCAAAAAAAAGGAAAAAGAAAATCAAAAGTTGATAGTTTAATGAACAATCAAAAAATTTGAAATCTATATCAATATTGGAAAGAATAATAGTAGATGAAAATAGTATGAATACTAATAATGATATAGAAATCCATAGAATTATCAGTGGTTCTCATTCAAAGCTTACTTTAAACAAGAACTTTGAAATTTAACTTGAATAAAAACAATAAAAATAGAGTGACGGTTTGTAAAACGGCGAAAAATTACGGCGGTTCATTGTGATTCTGACAAACTCGCCATGATACCAAATATGCACTTGATTTTCATTTTTCATTTTGTTTCAATCAATCAGTAAAAATCATCAATCCTAACATCAGTATTGCGGATAGCGGAAAATAGAGGATTGTTAAAATTCCGCTATGCAATAGCGGTATGGCACCGCTATAGCGGTTATTTAACAACATTTAGTATTCTTACTATTTCATATACCAATTTCGGTTTCATAATGATGTGTGATTAGCTACTAAGTAAAGATAAACATAATATAAAAGGATGTTAAGATATATGAATACCTTCTAAATCGGCAAAATCTCAAAGTCGTCACGCTTAGAGCAACTTCGAAAATATGCAGTTATATGGTCAAAGTTGTTGATGAAGATTTTGTATGTTGATCCGACTCGTAAATTCACGGATTTCCATTCATTAAAAGGTGAACATTCTTCCTTTGGAATGATGACGGTAGTCCCACATGAAACCTGGAAACAAATGGGTTAGAAAGGAAACAATATCGCGTTAAGGCGAACAAATTATGTTTTGCGAGAAACAATTCAAAACAGAAACAAACACGAAATTTATTTTATACCATAGCGGTAGAGAAGGAGAGTTCGGCATCGTGATGTTCCCGAACCATATTGATCACACCATGTGGAGACTTTTCTCCCGGCCTCTGATGAGGTTCTTTCAATTGATAATTTGGTTCGCGGATATCAATGATCAAGGCATCGACAGAGGGCATACTAAACTCAAAGAAGGCGCAAGAAGAAGCATATAAGTAGCTGAAATTGATTAGCTTTGGTGCAGAAACAACGAGTTTACATTTGAATCGGGTGCACGACATAGTCATGTTATTGAGTTGGGGCGCAGATATCACGAAATCCTTAGGGACCAAGTCCGACTTAAAGCAAATTTCTCTCAAGTGCAGATTCTTCAAATTGACGCAATTTTCAAATGGATTCAGAGATTCGTTTTCTGTGCAACACAGAGTCAAGTTGCTTAGATTCAAAGTCGTTAATGTTGCGAAACCGAAAAGATTTGCTAAACTAGCAAACGAATTTGAAATATCCGTTGTATCCATCGTAAAATGTTCCAGATGCAACAGCTTTTTCGCCGGTATGCAAATTACGGGCCATTCCGGTTTTGTAGGATGACAATCTTTTAACTCAAGCCTTTTCAAGGTTTTGCACCTCAACAACGACAAAGGAATGTCAACGGGCGGGCTGCCAACGGCTTTTGCCCGAAGATTGACTATAATTTCTTCAACGCCATGTGACGTCGCGTGATCAATGACCTTATTAAAAAGGTTTTGATCCGTCGCATATTCCACTCCAGCACGGCAATACGTAAGAACTTTCACAACAGATGAATCTCGGCGGAAAAGCACCCACATAACGAACTTCTTGAAATCAGCCAACCGTGCAAACGATTTACTATTGAAATTCAAACACGGAATTGAAGTCCAAAGATTCGTCCACCTTTTCGACAAAACACACGTCCGGACAGCATCCTTCGTTTCCATAAACGACAAAATATGAAGAACAACACAATCAGGCATTTCATCAAACTTGTCTCCGCTCTCCACCGCCTCATTATTAACCTTCTCTCGAGGCGCTGAATCCAACAAACGCGGCTTCAACTTCTTCGCAATGCGACCAGATCCCCGAAAATAAGTCTCTGTCATACCACCTCCACAACAGCATTCAATTGAATCAATCAAGTAAGTCTTGATTCAGCAGCAATACAATACAACTCTTAATTCCAATCTGATAAAACAAAACAAAACAAAACCAAATACATTAATATCACAACTAAAAAATTTCCCTAGAACAATCAATAAGAGAAACTGAAAATCAACATAATAACCTCAGAAAATTGAAGCATGAAAATTGAGACAAAGACACTAATATTCATCATTCATTCATTCATTCACTATCTTTAACTTCCATTCATCTCTAACAAAGTTTAAGAATGAAAAATTCTCCCTAAAGTTAATACATAAAAACAAAATTTCATTCAAAAAAGCAAACAACTAAGTCCACAAATTCATAGAAAAAAACAAAATCTCATTCAAAAAAGTAAAAAACAGCTAGCAATAAAGTAGATGATAAGAATCAGAAACGAAAACTTTACCATTCGAATGAAAAACACGAAGCATACACGGAACAAAAAGATAAAGAAAAAATGAAATGAGCAATGAAGAATTGAATAGTACTACCATGGATGGAAGGTGGAGGAGAGAGAAAGAGAAAGAGGTTTGTTGGAGAAGCAGCAGGTGGTGTGGTGGTGGTGGTGAAGTTGGAAAGAAAACAATAACGAAAGCGGCGACCGTGTGTGTGTCTCTCTCGCTCTAAGTGTCTGTCTTTGTTTGTTTGTTTGTTTCTCTCTCTTGAAATGAATTTCGGGAAATGGAAATTTTGGAATTGGAAACGAAACAAATTCGGACAATCCTCCACAATTCACTCTTTCTGGACTTTTTTTCTTTCTTTGAAAAATATCTTTTTTTTTTTATTTTAATTATTGGTTTGGAAGATGATGTAATTTTTGATTCAATTCAAATGGAAAAAAGTTTTTTGTAAACTATTTTTTCATTTTAATTTATAAAAAAAGTTAAAATATAATATTTTTCTTTATATCCATTATTCTTTTAAAATATGTATAATATTTATCTTATTTCTTAAATATATATTTTTATTAATATTAGTAATTTTTTAAAATGAGAATATCACAAGAACTAAACAAAATTAATGATAATTTTGAATTTATTATTATAGGTGTTTTTAATTTAAGTCGTTTTAGTATTTCTACTCGTAATAAGAAATATGATTATTATAATATAAAAATGAAAATTATGGAAGATTTTATGAAATTATTTTCTTAATAATTTGAGGATGTAATAATAAAATTATCTTTAATAATTTATTAGTAATGTAAAACAACTCATAATTTTTTATTTTTTAAAGCAACTTATAATAAAAATATAATTTATATCTTTTCAGGATTATTTGTTGTTAATTGCAAAAAAAAAGATGTAAAATAAATATTTTGTAGAAATATATTTGTATAAAAATAATAATATATTTAAAAATTCAAATAAAATCTTATAAATATAAAATAATAAAACTTCAAAAAAAAGTTATAAGAAAAAAATGAGATAGTAATAATTATATATAAATTATGCATCATTTTTTCTTCAAAATAAATAAATTTTGAACACACCAAACACTCAATTTTTTTTAAAAAAAGGATATATATGTAAAAAATGTTAAAAGGTATCGGAAAGAGAATTTTTTTCATTTATCATAAAAATCATATTTCTTTTCATTTATATTTAGAATTGGAAATGGGATATAATTTTTTTTTGTTATTGACATTAAAATAAGTTTTTTTTACTGATGACAATCTTGATAAAAATTTATTTAAAATATTAAAGTTATTTCTAACATATTTGATATAAATTAAAAGAATGACTTTAACATTTGGTATTAATATTAAATATTTGAATATAAAAAAATTCATATTTTTCTTATGAAAAAATTTAACATAATTTTTATAAAAATTGTTCAAAATAACTTTTCATTTTAAGTAATTTAAAAAATATATATATATATATATATATATATATATATATATATATATATATATATATATATATATATATATATATATATATATATATATATATATATATATATATTCATTTAAAAAATAGCAAAAAATTTATAATTAAAATCATTAATTGATTACAATTTTGATTTCTCTATTTTACTTATTTGCGAAATTGGTCTATCTATTTTAAAATTAAACAATTTTGGTCTCCTCACATTTATAAATAATTAATTTTTTTTAAAACATGAAAAATCATTCTATATAAATCTATGGTGAACATTTATAAATAAAAATATAAGTTATGGATTAATTTTATAAATTTGATAAAATTGAGGACGAAAATTGTAATTTTGCTTACAATAAACTTTTTATTTGAAGCATTCAGCAAAATTTAAACAAAAATTTATTTGAAGCATTCACTCATTTTGAATCAATGTTTTACAAATCTCATCGGTCATCAAATTAATAAGAGTATTGAATTAGACATTGAACTGCTCAGCTTTGCAAGTAGAATTCAATTCATTCAAAGTGTGCTTTTCTCAACAAGCAACTACTGGATCCAGAGCCTACCTATGCATAAACAAGTCATAAGGAACATCGAAGCCATTTGTAGATTTTATCTTTGGGCAGGGACAAAAATAATAACAAGAAAATCTCATGTTTCATGGCAGAAAGTTTACACTCCTATAAAGAAAGGAGGACTCAACATCATTGATCTCCATGAGTGGAACAAGATATGCTTAACAAAAAATTTGTGGGACTTGAATGGTAAGGCTGATAGCCTTTGGATAAGGTGGATCAATGCTTACTACATAAAATGGCGGAGCATCATGGAGGTTCCAGTCAAACAATATGCATCTTGGGTGATGAAGAGTATTTTGAAAATCAGAACTGTTGTATCTCAAATGCAAGCTTGGCAACATAACCTTCAGCGGAAAAAGTACAGTTCAAGAAGCATGTACTTGAATTTGAAGGACCCAGTGTAGGATGTCTCTTGGAGGAAAGTTATGTTTAGTAATCTTGCTAGACCTAAAGTCGTACACACTTTATGGAGAGCATGCCACAATAACTTACCAACCAAGGAAAGATTGCAGAGATTTGGCATGATTGATAAAGGTGAATGTATTTTCTACAGTGCAAGTGAGACACTAGATCATCTATTTTTTGACTGTCCAGGTTTGAGACCTATATGGGAGGGAGTTTTGCATTGGCTACAATTGGCGCACAACCCTCAACAATGGAATGAGGAATTGCTTTGGTTCATCAATGCTTGTAAGAAAAAAGGTTGGAAGTAGAGAATTATGCAAAGTGCTTTTACTGAAACTCTGCACGAGTGTTGGAGGTAGAGTTGTCAATATGGGCTTCGGGCTTTTTAGGGCCGGGCCTAAAAAACCCATTTTTAAATGGGCTCTAATTTTACTACCCAGGCCCGGCCCTGTCTGGACTGCGGGCTACCCGGCCCTAAATGGGCTTCGGCCCTAAACGGACCCATTTCTATAAAAAAATAAAATTTTCTCCTTATTTTTGTAAGTAACCATATAATTGCATGCAAGAATACATTATATATATATATATATATATATATATATATATATATATATATATATATATATATATATATATATTAAATTTTATATTCAAAATTATAATTTCTAAATAATCCATATAAGTTAATAATTAAAATGTAAAACAACACATTAATTTAATTTAAACTATCCAAAATACATCACAAATCATATAATGTAGCACAAATAATTAAATAACTCGTTCCAACAAATTTAAAGTTATAAATATTCATGACAATTATAATTTTATGATAATTATAACAAGAAAATGTTATAAATTTTTATAATAATTATAATTAGGAAAGGATAAATTTTAATTATATTAAAAATATTTAATTTTTTCGGGCCGGTGGGCTACCCATGGCCCATATTTTTTAGGGCTTTTTAGGGCCGGGCTAAAAAAGGCCCGGATGTAAATGGGCTCGAAAAATGAGGCCCAGGCCCTAAAATTTTTCGGGCCAAATGGGCCGGCCCATGGGCTTCAGCCCATTTTGACAGCTCTAGTTGGAGGTATATGAGCATCATCTGCTTTGGGGAAAATATGAGCCAGCAACAAAGCATTTCCAACATCATAGATGTTGTAGTGTATAGATGTTGGGACAGTAGAAATACTAGGCCTTATGTGAGTAGACTTATGTTACCTTGATCTAGGTGTGTTGGTCTGTTGGTATCAGTTGATTTGTTGGATCATAATTGATCACTGGATCACTGATCGAGCCACGTGCATGACTAAACTAAATTAAACTAAATAATTTGGTTGAATAAATCAATTTCTATAACAAAACTATATAGTTATTAAACCGATTGAGCAAGACGAATCAATCTCTTAAAAAAAATTAGAACACCTTCAAAATTTTAAATTTCAAAATATCATAATTTCACAAATTTATTATTTAAATTCAAATTCTAATCATAATCATCACACTTAATAAATAATACAAAATATAAATTCAAATAAATTTTGAACAAATCTAATTTTAATAACCATTTAACTCGTCGGTTTTTCAAAACCTCCGCCTCACCAATTTTTATCGATTTTAGTCAATTATAACCGATTTCATTGGTTCAATAATTTATTCGACGCAACAATCAAATTAGACCGGTGATCCTTTTGGTTTCCGATTCGACCGGTTCGGTCTTTTTTAAAATAATAATTTGAAGAAAAATTAATTAATTGAGGTATAAGAGGAATTTTTATGATTGAATATAATAAATTTTTAACAATTAAGCTATGTTTGGGAAGACACATTTTTGAGCTTATAACTTATAAGTTCATATGACAATTTAAATTTGTTTGATAATGAATTTTTCATCAAGAGCTTATAGTTTATTTTACTAACTTAGAACTTATTTTTCATATGTTATTTCAAATAGCGTTTTAGGTTATGCATTCTTATTTTTTCTCTTTTTTATCCTTATTATTTTAACACAAAGTCCCTTTTATCTCTTATATTTTATTTAAAATTAAATTAAATAGTTATGTATTAAATATCTTTTATGTTATTTTACATTTATAAGTTAGTTGAACCGTTAATTTTACCAAACACTTCAATTAGCTTATTAACTATTCGTCTCAACCATCAGTTATAAGCTATAAATTATCAGTCATCAGTCATAAATTATAAGTTATAAGCTAATTTATCAATCAACATTATATTTACCGAACAGACTCCTAATATTTTTAAACATTTTTTTTAAGAAATGAAAAAATCAATAAAAAAATTATTTTAAATAAAATTATGGATAATGTCTCCAAATTTACAATATTCACACATTATACTATTAATCATTTGAAATATACATGACTTTGGAGGTAGTAATATTATATATAATTATTTTATTAGTAAAATATTCTTAATGATCATTTACAATTGTATTCAAATGAATTTGAATTTCATCTTTTAAATTTCAAATTCAAACTATCAACACTAAATTGATACATGAATTATATAGATATTTAATATAATAATACTTTGGTACTTTCTTTATTTCTAAGTGTATGTGCATGCATAGAAAACAAAATAATTAAATATTATATTATTAAATATTAATTTTTTTGTTAGATAATTTCACATACTTGGTACTCTGACATACCTCATAAAGAGTGTTGAATTTATAATAGGATAATATTTAGATAAAAAAATTTAGGTGTACGAATTGTACTAATTTACAATGAAAATATGATATGTGTATAATTTTCTTCTTTTTTATACATATGCATATTTTCACTCCTTAAATTATGTTAAACCACACTTATCATATTCTCTTTTATAATATTACTTTATCATGAAATAATTATTACTATTTTTAAAATATTAATGAAATATTAACCATTCTTATTATAAGAATATATCTATATTTATTTTTATTTTAATTTAACTAGATATTATAGTAATTATAATTAATAAAGATTTTTAAGTAATACAAATTATATTACCATTTACCTTATGTAAAAAAAATAAGAACTTTTTTTCATTATTTCATAAATATAAATAAATTATTGTCGTCACAAGTTGGGTATAATCTAGGGATAATAAAAAAAAAGTATTCGTGGATAAAACCTGTCACGAGTACAAGGCGAGTAGCTTAATAGATATTCACAGATAAAATAAATATTTAATTATAAATATCTGTTTTTTTAATTGATATAAATATGAGTTTAATGATACTCGTGCCTGGGAATATTGTATTCGTTAACAAATTATAAACATTATTTAAATATTATTATTTTATTATATTTTTCTGTTCATCTTGTAAAAAATTACTCTCTTTTATTAAGTTTCTTTGTAGAAATCTTTTTACTTTCCATATAAATTTTATTTGTTTGGTCATTTCATATTTAAATTTTTTCTATTCTCTAAACCTTACTTTAACAATTTCACTGTCCAACAAATCAGTATCATCATTCCTTTTAAGTAGGGGTGGCAAACGAGCATACTCATCCTGTTTAGGCATGTCCCGCAAATGTCCGCAAAAAATAGGGTGGGGCGGGTCGGACATACTTGAGGTTGCAGGCCTAAAATCTACGTCCATCCCGCCAAAAAGTGAGGACGGGGCCGGGAAAGCCCGTGGACGCTGCATCTTTTAAGCCTAAAAACACAAAAAATTATGTAAATTATTGTGCCCGCAAAAGCCCGTGAAGATAACAGGGCGGAACGGGCGGACACATTAGAAAGTGAGGGTCTAAATCTTTGGTCTGCCCCGCACTAAAGTGAGGGAAAAACGGGCATGCCCAACGACCCGGGCCCGTTTTGCCACCCCTACTTTTAACTAGTGCTTCTCTTCCCATTCCTCTATTGTATGAATATTATGTTTGGATTTATTGTGTTTTGGTGAAAAAGAAGGAAATTAATGTGATGAAATTTTGTTGTTAAAATATTATGGATGTTTTGTGATAATAATCCTTTATTTAAAAAAAGTTGAAAATATATATTTTTTAAATGTTATCCATGAATATATGTAAATATTCGCAAATACCTTAAAACTAGCCGATTTTTCATATAGTAGATACCAACACTAATATGAGATAAATATGGATGTCATATTTATCCAATAGAGAAGACATGGATATCATACTATCCATCCCAATGAATATTAATTTACATCCCTAGTATATCCTGTTGGATAAATAAATCCAGCGTCACCCTTAGGGATTCGAATGGGCTTAACATCCCAACCCATGGCGCCTAGAGAGAGCTTACAAACCTCGCTTTAGGTGCAGCCCCTGAGGGCTCATACTATAAGGAAATAAAGTTGCGCCCTCACTAACAGCAATTGCTTTTAGCGCAGTGGTAAGCGCTTGATCCTACAAGTGGTATCAGAGCATGGTCATGGGTTCGAATCCCCCCGGCTGACACTGGGGGGGAGATTGTTGGATAAATAAATCCAGCGTCACCCTTAGGGATTCGAATGGGCTTAACATCCCAACCCATGGCGCCTAGAGAGAGCTTACAAACCTCGCTTTAGGTGCAGCCCCTGAGGGCTCATACTATAAGGAAATAAAGTTGCGCCCTCACTAACAGCAATTGCTTTTAGCGCAGTGGTAAGCGCTTGATCCTACATATCCAACTAAAATACTTTTCATGAAATAAGGGAAAGGGAGTTACTTTTATATATAATTATTATTTTATTTGTTTTAAATATAATCATGCATTTGGTAATAAAAATATTCTATATAGACTCATTTTTAAATTTCTAAATACATTTATCGTTTGATTTTAAATAAATCTTTAATTAAATATTAATAAGTATTTTTTTAATATGAGAACCCAAAAATGTATCCACAAACAAAGAATATTTTAGGTATAGTCATACATAAATTGGACATGTCATCCCATTCCATGAGGGACTGATTGGTACCGCTGCAAACAATCTCAAACACGTGGATATCGAAGCTCTTAGAAGAGGTAGCCAACTACAGGAGAAAAACAAACAAGGACTTGCCAAATGGGTAACTGCATAGGAAGTGTGGCAAGCTCTCAACAACATTAGAGAAACGAAAGCCTCGGGCATTGATGGTTTCAACTCTAAATTTTTCAAGTCGGCTTGGAAAATCATCAAGAAGGATTTTGTGGTAGGCATCTTCGAATTCTTTGAGAACGACTACCTGTGAACTGCTCTTTAGTAACATTGATCCCTAAAAGCCATGAAGCAAACTCTAGGAAGGATATGAGACCGACTGCGTGCTGCACCACAATCTATAAGGTTATCTCAAAAACATTGACAAGAAGACTTAGCAAAGTTATTGGAGAAGTGATTGGCAGTAGCCAATCCGCATTCATACATGGCAGAGTCATCAAGATAATATTCTCATGGCACATGAGTTACTTAGAGGGTATGGGCGTAAACATATTTCTCCTCGATGTGTCATTCAAGTGGACATCTGAAAGCTTACGATACGGTCGAATGGCCTACGTTAGAAACTATTATGCATGAACTGAACTTTCCTGGCAAATTCATATATTGGATTATGCTTTGTGTGCGTTTTGTTTCGTACAAGTATTCTATCAACGACCAAGTTACAAATTTACTAAAGGGGGATTCTGTTTCCCGTATGCTATGTGTACTCATTATAGAGTATCTCCATAGATGTCTAGGGAAAGTGCAGCAGCAACCCAACTTTAACTTCCATCCTCGGTGTGAGCGTCTCCAAATTACAAAAAATCACGTTTACCGACGATCTGATCTTATTTTCAAGAGGAGATACAAAGTTTATTGAGATCATGATAGAGGTGTTCCAAGGATTCTCAAAGGCTATTGGGATTTATGTGCACCCAGGGAAATGCAAATTGTATTTTGGTGGTGTGTCACCATACATTAGGCATGAAATTGTTGGAATCAGTGGCTTTACAGAAGGATGCCTGCCATTTAAATATTTGGGCGTGCCGCTGTCGAGTAGGAAGCTCACTATTAATCAGTGCAGACCTCTTGTGGAAAAAATTATCGTGAAGATTAAACACTAAAAATCAAGTTTGTTGAGTTATGCGGGTAGGTGCCAACTAATTTGTAGTATCTTATTTTCTATTACAAATTATTGGATGCAGGTTCTTCCCATTCCTCAAAAAGTAACGAAAGAAATCGACGCTATTTACATAAGATACCTTTGGAGTGGGACTGATATTATTAGCAGGGAAGCTCTCATTGCTTGGGAAAAGGTGGGTGAGCCAAGGAATTCTTGTGGGCTGAACATAACATTGCTGCGGATGTCGAATAAGGCCACGATTGGGAAATTATTATGGAATATTCATATGAAGGTGGATAGGTTGTGGATTCAATGGTTGGATATGTACTTCTTGAAAGGAGTAGACATAATGCAATGGCAAGTGACTACTACTAGTTCTTGGAATTTGAAACATATGGAAGGACATACTTGGTTGGTTGCAAATTACAAGATATCAAGTGAATTTGAATAGAGAGGTAATTTGGCTAACCACAGAGATAAGGAAAAAAGGGTGGAAAACCAAATTCTAAAGTTGGCCTTGGCGGAGATGATCTATGAGATTTGGAAAGCTAGAAATGAGAAAATATTCTCTCAAAAAAATGTGGAACACGGATGCAAATAGTTAATTATACAAAATATTAAACTTAGATGTAAGTTGTATAATAAACTAGGCACACATGTTAGAAACCTTGATTAGTTTCGTTTTGCTTGATTTTGCTGGATCCTAGCGATCAGATGTACTTCACGATTTTGGTTAATAAACTTTCTTGATTCCTAAAATAAATTGGACATGTAGTTGCTTTATAACTATTCTAGACGAATTTATTCAAAGTTAAATATCATGAGCGCTCTCCTAAGATTTAGAGGTGGAAAAAGTGAAGGCAACAAAGAATATGAAGATTTGAATGAAATAATCACACAAAAGGTAAAATGGAGCGATCAACACTTGACCAAAGAGACATACCTCTCGCAAGAAAACCTTAATGAGGTCAATATGCATAAGTAAGATTGAAGGATTATATCATTCAAATATATAATTTTAGGTTAGGAAAGAACTGTTAGAGCACAAGGTGATGAAAGAAAGCAAAAGGAACAGTATACTGTTTGTAAATGACGGCTACAAAGTTGTGAAATTGATTAGGTTTAAATGACAACTACTAATAGTCTATTTATAAACAGAAAAACAAGGGTTTCCACGTAGGCCCTAACAAAAGTAAACTTAATAACTAAGTAAACAAAAATAAACTAGAACCTAATAGCTAAGCATAACAAACACAAACTCCAGGAGCTAAACACACTTTTCGAATAGTCACCTCATAAGCTTCTGTTTCTGAGTAACACTACTTCTGAGTAATAACCTCAGTAGTTTCTGACTCTAACAACAGCTTCTGAATATGAATTACTTCCAACAAGAATTAAGAGTGAATAAAAAAGTATGAGTCAATATAAGATGAAGATGATGATAAAGAGGGAAAACTGATGTTAGGATTTTTTTAGAAGTGGGTCTCACAAAATCACTTATTATTGTATTTTCAATCAAAGGGAAGTATTATAAGGTTAAAAATAAGGGGTTGAATCTCGTTTATCTCAAATGAGGCCAATTCGACTATTATAGATGAGGATGCATAAAAAAGTGGACATTGAAAGGGTCAATAAAGACAGAGAGGAAAGGAATGAAGGAATTGAGACTACTAATAACAGAATAATGATGATACTAGGGGACTTTTAATGATGGTTAAAAAGTAGAGTGGCAAATGAAGCTTCAACAAAACAAGAAACATTAACCGCGTGCCTTCAATGAGATCGAGGTATGCATCATTGAGTTATGATAATATTGATTTGGAAGGAGATAACATTACTGATAAAATTAGCGATGATAATAATGAGGTTGCAATATATTGAAATAAAAAATTTACTATTTTTTAAAAAACGAAGCTGACATTAATGAGAAATTCAACGCGTGATGGAATTAATTTGGTAGATCGTATCAACCTTTGTAATATGCTAGGCCTTGGTTAGGTTGGGTCTAGGTTTACACCTTGGAGTACAATTTTCCATAAAGGAGACAAAATTTATTAGAAACTAGATTGTGTTATGTGTAATGATATTTAGGGACTACAATTTCAAAAGGCTTATGTGAAGGTTTAAGAATACATGATTGGTGGAAGACACTTTTGATGCGTTGTTTCTAAGTGTTTGGAGTGCATAATCTGAAGCTTGTTGCAAGCGAGTTGCCAGAACTTTTCTTCTTCCTTAATTTCCCTTTTGCATAATTATTTCCAAATTTTATAACCTCTTTTTTCATTTTATTACAGGTATATTTATAGAGGTTTCTCAGCTGCATAATGTCTCTGTATTTGCATCTTTGGCTTGTACAATTATCCATTAAATTAAGCCCAAAGAATAAATTATATTCCTTTGTGTTGTACTATGATATTGCATTGCACATGAGGGACAACATGACACTATGGAAGCACTAGCAGCAGTGCCAGAGCAGCAACAGACCTTGACAGCTTTTCAAAATTTATCTTGTAGCACTTCATCCGTATCCATTCCCTTTCTCTAGCTCAACCATATTTTTTCTTAAATCTTTGTCACGGTAGCATTAACGCTTATGTTTATGACCCATACCAGCATCTTCTAGCTTGAGGTCAGCTAGATGGAGTACAAGGATTCTAGACATGATAAAGTTTGTCACAAGAGCCACTTCAAAACAAGCACGAAACACATGAAATTGACAAAAGATAACACCTATTATGCTCTATTGTAAATTAATAAAGAAACTAAAGTAACATAAAACATAAATAAATGACATTGCTCAAGGTCTAATCTACCCTAAAATTCAAGTATAAAAGGCCTAAATATCTCACACAAATTTAGTTATTTCACCCCCAAACTTGAATCATTACATGTTCTCAAGTGATGTGACAAATAACATTAGAAATAAATTATAACTATACAAATTCTTTAAATGAGAAATAGATTTCTTACGATCATAACTTTTCTCAAAGGACTGTATCTAATTACTGGCACAACTCAGTCTTTTATCATATTTCAACATATTTAGTGTGTGTGACTCATGATGCCATCTGTCATGTTAAAAGTCTTATTTGAAGAAAATTAGTCTAAATCCTAGCTTGGCTGCTCTATCATATGGTCCAAGGTTTCACTTTTTAATTTTAGCACAGAGGATTAATAAGCTTAATTGTTCAGATGCTTTTTAGTTCTTTTTGAACTCGGAGTTCTTTTTTCATTCTCTAGAACTTTCATGTTAGAACTTTTGGCAAATTAAAGCTCTAATATGCACTTTTGGCATATGCACCAAGGTGTTTGACGAAATGACTCCGGGTAAATGCCTTGTTTTTGTCCAAGTTGCCAAGTCTATATCTCTTGATTCATGGCACCAATGAAGTTGATTCTTTTTGCATCATGTTCATCATAATAAGAAGCTCATTTGGATCAAATTAATTCAAGAAACGCACGAGCCAATTTTGAGCAGCCCTAATTCAAAGTTGTGTACTCAAAGGGGTCAAAAACTTGGAAATTTTTCTAAGTATGGAAGCAGATGTTTTTACCAACTTTGAGGACTTGTAATTTTGTGCTCAAATGTCCAAATGCAATCTTTCCAATAACATTATAAATCTTGCAAACTCCTCTTTCCAAGGCTACCAAGATTATGCCATAAAGGTCCCTACATTGCTTGCCCCATTGATTTGAAGTTGGTACCTTGACTCTGAAGTAAACTCATGATCAACTTAGCCAATCTCCAAATTTTTGGATTTTAATCCATTGTGGCATGCATTTTTGCTTCTAAACATGATTAGAAACTTCCCATAAGTAATTTAGTGCATTAAAACACAAGCTTTGATGGAGTTTTGATCACATGAAATCACACTTTTGACATGGCACCAGGCTCACACAAATTCACTCATTCCCGATTCCTTTTGCACGTATGATCTCACCATTCACTTCCCCTATAAATATAGATCATTCCCCATTCATTTTCCTCAAGCTTTGATAGCCAAAACATCCCTGCTGAGATCCCATTTGAACTCTCAAGTTTGAAATTCGTTTTTGCTCTTCCACCCTCCAAATCACAAAAAGCTTTTTACAGTTATTTTCACCAACATCAAGTGAAGCTAACCACACTCTTAGCTAGAAGAATCGTGCCCTAAATCAAGCTTACCAAGTCCAGTTTCACAGCTCTGAAGTTTAACATCTACAGGTGAAATTCTCTATTAATTCTCTTCAAATTTCTTGCTACAATGTAGCATTTGGTTCACTGATGCTCATAGCATTGTTGGTTTTCAACTATAACTGAGTTTGATGCTTCTGCTTTTAAATTCCCTTTCAAGAGTTTCTCTGTTTTTTCTCAAATCGAGTAAGCTATGGTTAATATAAATTTTTCACGAGGGTACCATTGGAATCGTCTTGAATAGGCGAAGAGAATGGCACCAGTTTGAATCTCTAATTTTACAGTTCATTGGACCTGCAAATCGCATGTGAACGAAGGTTGAAGAGAGCCACGCCGACGTCTTCAACCAATGAGAACGTGACACATTTTTTTGAAATTGTTTTAAATGTTATGATTGAGTGGTTTATTCACTAATGTCCATGATATGCACAACGTGCCAGATCCCTTGGATCTGTTTACTAACACATTTTGACAATATCAGATGGTCCACATTTTTTTTATTGTCTTTTGTCTATTTGAGTTAACTTCAAAAATTAATATCTCTTTCATTTTAATTCCAAAAAATACAATTATTTTTGCTAAAATTTTATCTTCTTTTTCTCTTTCTGATTTATATTTTTCCAAATTTTTATTTTTAATTTTAATATTTGTCTTGATTTTTTCTTTATTAGCTTTGTTTTATTGGTTTAAAATTGTTTTCTGACTTTTAAAAAATATAAAAAATTTGTCAACACTTGTTGACTTATGTTTGACCTATGATAAATTTTTGATATTTTTGTTTGATGTTATGATACCTTTTAAGCATTTCATCACAAATTTCCAATTAATTATTCATTTTTAGTCATTTTAAATAGTTTTGAGTTTGTGAAAATTATGAAACCTTTTTCTAAATATCATATATAGTTTTCTTGATTTTATTATGGTCTTTGGTTTGAATTTATTTGATTTTATGATACTCCTTAAGTATTTTATCAGTAATTTCTTACTTTTTAACCATTTTAAATTTCTTTTTATTTGTTTTAATTAAAGTTTTTGTTTCCTTGTGATTAATTCTGACTTGGGAATATTTTGTGATATCTTTACTTAACTTCATTAATATCATTGGATCTAGGATGTTGATAGGTTTGAAAGAATCAAATCCATAATATTAGATGAATGATATTATGATAGTTTGAGTTTTCTTGCATCTCTCTCTCTCTCTCTCTCTCTCTCTCTCTCTCTCTCTCTCTCTCTCTCTCTCTCTCTCTCTCTCTGATTAGTGGGTATAAGTCTTGATTAACTTCATTGTGTAGAGGTTTTGATTCTATCAATCCTCTAATGAATCATCAAGATGAAATCCCATAAAAATCAAAAGGAACTCATTTAGACATTGTGGTTCTAATTCCAATCCACCTCTCCCCTTCTTCTTTTTCTTCTTTGTCCCGTATCGGAGAATGATCATTCGTGCCCTAAACTTATGTTTACTAGCCCAATGATGGTTAACTATTTGACAATTGGTTCAAAAACTTTGAAAACTTGTTGTGTAGAGGTTTTGATTATATCAATCCTCTGATAAGTTTTCGTCAACCTTGTCCTAAGTTCATTGGCTAATCATTGTTGATTCATGCTAACTACTAACTTCTAACAATTAACTTCTAACTTCTAACTTTTATTTTTATGCTTCTTTTATTATTTTGCTTTATTTTATGCTTTATGCTTTACTTTACTATTTCTCATTCATTATCATGTTTATGTTTATGCATTTTTCTTCCCTTGTTCATTTGGACCTTTTATTTTGTGTTTAAAAGATTAATAATCAAACTTGAACCATAAAAGACTTAAGGATCTCTTGGACTATGGTTACTATCCCTTGGCATTTTGGACTTATGGATCTCTTGGACTTAGTTTTAGGAGCCTTGTTCTTTAAGAATCTCTGGACCTTGTGATTATCTAATCTGTTATACTTGTATGGAAGTCCTTGGAGTTTACTCCAAGGCATTGGGTTATTTCTCTTTGTTTATGCAGGTGGCTCTGTAAAAGTCCTTGAGGTTTGATTCCAAGGAATTGTGATTGGAAATTCATCTGTACACAACTGTTACTCTGCCTAATTTTATTCTCAAGTTCTATGGTGCTCTTCCAAAGCTTGGTACAAGTTACACATGGAGATGTTATATTCATCTGGATCCTATGCTTGGTATTATGCTTGTTTGGTTTGCTTCTTGTTTAGTTAGATTGTTCTTGTTCTTAGCTTTTACTTTATGCTTTATGATAGTCCACTCATCTCCTCCCATCTTCTTTGATTTTCAAAACTTCTCCCTCTATTTTAAAATCTCCTTATGTTTGCTTACTCTTTTAATTAAAACTTTCTTTAAAAATCTTTTGCCTTCTATGGCATCTTTTCTTAAAATCCTATTTCAAAATGTTTAAGCATGAGTAATTATTATAATGGAGATGTAATTCCCCAAAGCCTTGATATTGATTAGTACAAAGGATTCTTTTCCACTTGAAAGAGATAGTGGCATACTTGTTAAGTTATCCAAGTTGGAGCCCTTCTTTCATTTGTGATGCACAAAATTCATTTGTTCTCTTGTTCAAGGCAATTGGCCGAGTATTTTCTCCCATAATGACAAAGTGTTTATCCAATTTTAAAATCTTTTGTTTCCCTTTTGAGTGGAACTACAGTTGCTCTGAATTCTCCATTGTACTCAAGAGGTATGTAGGCACAAGATGTTATGTCTTGCCGATCATAATTTTAAAATCAAACAAACTCTCTCTTTTTTTCACACAATTTCTTTAAACACATAGATTTTCAAAAAGGTTCCTGTGGAGTACCACAAATGTAGGGGGTGCTAACACCTTCCCCTTACATAATCAACACTCGTACCTAGAATCTCTGCTTTTTGTTGTTTTTGATTTAAAAACTTCTTTGGGTTTATTTCTCTCTTTTCCTATTTTCTTTGGAAAACAATAAAGCGCAGTGGCGACTTTCACTAAAATAATGAGTCAAGTCAATCCATGGCTTTGATCTCAATTTTTCTCCGCTACAAACATAATCAACATATAATGCATAAACAAAAAAAATATCAATTTATTCAATAACAACGATTACCAAAATCATGATCATGTTTTATTCAATAACCTTTTGATCGTACCTGATCAGAAGGATCGTCGTAGGCTGCTCGGACTGGATCTTCTAGGAAGGAGGAGGAGGGGGGTGTACCTGCAAGGTACTCCAATGCCAAAGTAAGATGACGAGCAAAGGAGCGCAAGTACTAGCTAAGAGTGAGTAAGAATTGAATACCTGACCCTCTAGTTGAAGAGGGTATATATAGCCCCCAGCGCTGGGCCATGATCTCGCTATTGGGTTGGATTCCCAAGCCCAACTAGGAGACTGCCAGGTTTCCTGAGCGGAAATATCGGAGGTGCGTGTATGCCCTCTGTCCTGGTTAACCGCTCCGAAGTCCAAGGGAAGACGCGGTCTTTTAGGAGCCACGTGGGATCCGAGTTATTCGGAGGATTGGATATGAAGGAGCCCTGCGCGGAGCAGGGTCCTCGGCAAGGATGATGTCCGGGGGAGAATGAACGCCGAGCGCGGTGTTGGTGCCGAGCAAGGCGTGTCGGAAGGCCATGAACTATACATGGGCCTCTGAGGCTTATTGGGCCGAAAGCGGTGTTGGGCCTAGTCTTGGCCCAGTCCAGAACAGGAGCCCCCCAAGTCGGAGTTTTCCGGTTAAGAAACTGTGACTTTGCTTCTACGCTCGGACCCTCATTTCTCGTGGTTGCTCGGTGGTTCGGTCCTCGTTACATATACGCGCTCGGAGGAAAGTCCAGTGGTGGGCGAAACGTCGCGCGTGGGAACCACGCGCTGACGTGGCATAGGCATTGATGGCCTAGGGTCTAGGAGGCGGCGCCTGTCAGGAGAGGTGACGCTTCGCCTTCCGAGCCTTTTTCCCTATAAAAGGGGGCGAATTCTCTCATAAGGGAATTTTCCTTTCTCTATTTATCTGCTCGGCTTCGATCAAGGGTTCCTCGGGGCATAATTTCCCAGCTCGTTCGTCATATCAAGATCGTTGCTTAGCGAAGGATTCTCCCCGGCCATCTACATCATGTCTGCAAGTAAGTTCGTTTAGCCTGTCGTTGCTTTACTATTTTTCATAGAACTTGTGTTTCGCTTTCGAGGTCTTCGCCATCGTCATCCTCCCCGGGTTATCCAAGCGATGCCCGGGGTCGGCGTGGGTTGGCAGGCCGTAGTACGTTGGCGTTAAGATAAGCTTTCCGATTGTCGTGTCATCTGTGAGTCCTCGGCTGACGAGCGTTGTTCCTCGATGGGGTTTGGCCGGGGGCTCCGCTGCTCCTGCTCTACCCTTTCGCTTGTCTTGCGGTGGAAGGGTGGATTTGATAGACTATCGAATTCACTTCTCCCTTCTGCGTGCAGGTGAATCAGATTCGAGCGCTTCCTCAAGAACTGGCTCGGACACCGACTCGACGACCAGTGATTCCGACAGCTCGACGGCAACTAGTTCCGACGTCGAAATTATTGAGGAAGAGGGCACTCCCTCGGCCGAAGGCGTTCACACGGGATCCCCTGGTTCGAATGCCGAGGGAGGGGTTTCCCCTATGCCGTTATTCAGTTATGAACATACCGTTGCGCCCGATTGGATAGCCGAGGAGGCTCTGTCTGTTGTTTCTCGGTATACCGCGTCTCTGGATGGGGCGTTTACAGAAATTGAGGTCCTGGGGGAAGGTGATCCGCCCAATTATCAAATAGGTTGCCCGTCTCCAGACGAACGCATATGTTCTCGGTTTGCCGGGGACGGATTTGCGATGTACGATTACGTGTTTAGGGAGCTCGGCTTCCGGTTACCCTTCTCTGATTTTCAGGTTTCAGTCATGGCGTTTCTATCTCTGGCACCGTCCCAAATTCATCCGAATGCCTTTGCCTTTATGCGGGCATTCGAGATTGTTTGTGATTATTTGGGTATAGGTGCGACGTCTGCGTTGTTCGGAAGGTGTTTTCGTGTTCAACGGCAGGCGTCAAACGGGCGGTACAGCTGGGTTTCGTTCAGGAACGCCGAGCGTAAACTCTTCGGAATGTATACTGACTCCGTGAAGGGTTTTAAGGATCGATACTTCGTTGTCCGCCCCCTAAGTCCAACGGCCTATTCTTCGGTGTCGGATATGGTGGCCGAGCGGGATGCCGAGGGGGAGATAGTAAGGGATGAACATGGGCAGGAAGTAAAGGAGTTCTGCACGACGTTTCCGTTTTTCTGGTGGAAGGGTCATTTTGCGTCTCCTCCGAAATACTACGCTTGGGAGGACGATGACTTGGATGATCAAGACCGGGAGTCGTACTCGGTCCTCTGCAAATATGTAGATAGCTTTACCCTGTCTCGTTGGGTGACGAGGAATGGAGATCCCATACTGAACGAGGACGGGGTGCCGATCACGGAGCAGCGGCCTATTAATACCAAGGCTTTGCTAGCTTGTCGGACTCCCGAGGAGACCTGGGCGTTGTTAGGTTGTGTCTATTCCCCTTGCTTTGTGATCTCTGTCCGGTATTTTGCTAACTCGTTTACTTTTTCTTTGCAGAGGCTATGCCGGAGAAGGAGGATAATATCCTGAAACAAGCATTGGATGCGAGGAAGAATCAGAAGAAGAGGAACCAGGGTACCGGAGCTGGAGAGAACTCAGGCTCGGCAGGCTCCCCTCACAAGATTCATGTCGACGAGAGGTTACCCAAGAGACCTCGTGCTTCCGAGGGGGGACGTCCGGATCAGTCGAACCTGGGTCCCGGGCGCGCCTTCGTGTTGCCTTCTTGCTACAAGGATGGAGGCTATTTTGAGAAGTTCCCCTTGGCTACCTCACCGGATGAAGCTCGTCGGATCAGTGATATGGATCCCCCGTCTCTTCAGAAACAGTTGGCGTGCGACAGTGCCGCCGTGGTGAGGGTCTTGGAGATGGCCCAAGTGTTGGCTAGTGGAGGTTCGGGCTCGACCGAGGCCCTGAAGGAGGCCGAGGCGGCTAAGAAGGTGGCCGAGGACAAGGTGAAGACCATGGAGGTCGAGCGCAAGGAGTTGAGGAAGAAGGTCGATGCGGCCCTGAAGCAGAAAGATGCGGAGGTCGCGGCTGAGAAGAAGAAGCTGGCTGACCTTCGACTCGAATGGGCTCCCTCGGCTGACGAGTCGCCGGATGTGGCAGCTCTGAAGTCCAGGGCTGAGTTTGCGGAGAAGATAGAAAGCCTGAAGATAAGCCTGGCCGACATGGCCGACGTCGGTTTCGAGCGTGCTCTTAACCAGCTGAGGCTTCTGAACCCTGGTTTGAAGGAGGATAATGTCGGGCTCTCTTCGAGGATCGTAGATGGCGTGTTGGTGCCTGAGTCCCCGGGGAGTGAAGAGTAGAAAGTGTAGTTCCGGGCCTGCGTGTCCGTTTTTCTCGGCCTGCGTGCCATTCTTTTTGTTGGGCTATGCCCGGATAATTTTTGGGGCCTGCGTGCCCGGTAATGATTGTAACCTTTGACATCGCCGGCCAAGTTGGTCGGCAATTTTAATGTCTTACAATTCTTCTTGCTTATATCTGTTTATTTTTACTTTCGGCGTTATCACTGTATGTTTGTTCTTTTCGATAACATTCCTGCCGTGCTTGTATGACGAGGTATTTCCTCTGAACTTAAAGTATTTTGCGGTTGTTCTAGGTGACCGATGACTTATGCTCGGACATGCCGGAGAGTCACCAGTATACTTGAGATATTATTGGTTTTGTGGGCTATGCTCGACCTGGATTGATTGCCCGGGCGTGTTGAGTACGGGCCGGGTGCGCAGAGCAGGTATGCGCTTTTAGCGAGCGCGAGACCGCGGTTGCGGCCAAGCGTTCGCGGCGTGAACGATCCCATCGCGAGCTGGGGTTCTGCCATGCAGGTACTTCCACGGGGGGTCTAGGTGTAGAATCCGCCGAGGGGTCGGTCCGTCTATCCGACGAGAGGAACCGATCGTTGCTGTCGTGGAACACTCACGTCCGTACCGACGACGTGGCTCCGTGCCCGTCCGTTACCTGAGTTTGGTTGGGGGCCGGGCGTTTTAGCTTATGTTTAACTGTAATAACGTCTGAGTTTTTCAGCATTCCAGGGTCGAGCAAGTTTTTCACCGAGAAGATTCTCGAGGTAGTAGGCGCCGTTCTCGGTTTTGTCATAAACTCGGTACGGGCCTTCCCAGTTTGGGGCTAGCTTGCCTTCGCGCGAGTCTTTCATGTTTCTGCGAAGTACTAGGGCGCCGATTTCAAATTCGCGCTTTATAACTTTGGCGTTATGGCGAAGAGCTATTTGCTGTTTTAGTTTAGCTTCTCGGAGGGCTGACCCTGCTCGAATCTCTTCTACCATATCGAGTTCTTCCCTCATGGCCTCGTCGTTAAGTTCTTCCTCGAGGGGGAATTCGGTGCGCCGAGAAGGCTCTCGGATTTCTACGGGAATTACGGCTTCGGTGCCGTAAGTTAGTCGGAAAGGAGTTTCGCCTGTGCTCGAATGAGGCGTCGTCCTGTACGCCCAGAGTACACTATGTAGTTCCTCGACCCAGGCTTTTTTGGCTTCGCCGAGTCTTCTCTTTAATCCTCGGAGGATGACTCGGTTGGCCGCCTCGGCCTGCCCGTTCGTCTGAGGGTGCTCGACTGAGGTGAAGTGTTGCTTCGTGCCAAGCTTGGCCACAAACTCTTGGAATTTTTTGTCAGTGAACTGGGTGCCATTGTCGGTGATTATGGCCTGAGGGACCCCGAACCGGGCAAGTATGTTTCGTTTGTAGAAACGGAGCACGTTTTGAGATGTGATCTTGGCAAGCGCCTCGGCTTCTATCCATTTCGTGAAGTAATCGACGGCGACCACGAGATATTTATTCTGGTACGAGCCGACCGGGAAAGGGCCGAGGAGGTCCATTCCCCAGGTGGAAAAAGGCCAAGGAGAGGAGAGGGATTTGAGCTCGGTGGGGGGAGCTAGGTGCATGTCGGCATGCCGCTGACATTTGTCGCATTTTTGAACATGCTCTTTGGCGTCCTGCTGCATGGTCGGCCAATAGTAGCCGGCTCTGAGGGCTTTCCTTGCCAGCGACCGGCCGCCGAGATGCTGGCCGTTAATCCCTTCGTGGATCTCCTGCAGTACTTCCATTGCCTGCGAGTCGTCGATGCATTTGAGAAGGGGAATGGAGAAGCCGCGCCGATAGAGTTTATTTTCGATGACTGTGTACGAGCAGGCTCTCCTTTTAATAGCTGAAGCTTCCTTCGGATCATCGGGGAGTTCGTCGTTCATGAGGTATTTGTATACCGGAGTCATCCAGCAATGGTCGTCTCCGATGGCAAACACTTGTATGGCCGGCGCGTTTTTGGCTACGCTTGGATCGGACAAGACTTCCTGTATCACCGACTTGTTCCCTCCCTTCTTTCTCGTGCTTGCGAGCTTGGATAAGAGGTCGGCCCTCGAGTTGTGTTCCCGAGGGATGTGTGCGACGTCTGCCTTCGCGAACCCTTTCATCTTTTCTTTGACGAGCGACAGATACTCGGCTAGTGTGTCGTTTTTGGCCTGGTAATCGCCGCTAACTTGCGACGCGACCAGTTGTGAATCGGTATAAATCATGACTTCCCGAGCGCCTACGTCCTCTGCAAGGCGTAGGCCCGCTAGGAGGGCTTCGTACTCGGCCTGGTTGTTCGATGTGGCGAAGGAGAGGACTAAGGATACTTCGATGACGAGTCCCTCGTCGTTCTCCAAGATGATCCCAGCTCCGCTGCCCGCGTGGCTTGAGGCACCGTCTACGTAGATGGTCCACTTATTCACGGTGGGTGTTAGGGAGTTGGAGATCGTCGTCATCTCGGCCACGAAATCGGCGAGTGCTTGGGCTTTTAGCGCTTTCCTGCCCTCGTATTGTATGTCGAACTCGGACAGTTCGAGGGACCATTTCAGCATCCTTCCGGCCATGTCTGGTCGGCTGAGAAGCTGTTTGATCGGTTGGTCTGTCCGGACGACGATAGTGTGGGCAAGGAAGTAGTACCTCAGTCTTCTGGCGGCCGTTATTAGGGCCAGCGCGATTTTTTCTATCTGTTGATAGCGGACCTCGGGTCCTTGTAAGGCTTTGCTAGTGAAGTACACTGGCTTCTGCCCGTCTTCCGTTTCTCGGATCAGGGCCGCGCTGGCTGCCTCGCCAGAGACGGCCAAGTAGAGATAGAGAACCTCGTTGCTGTCTGGTCGGGATAGCACCGGGGGTTTGGAGAGCACTTGTTTGAGGTGGGATAATGCTTGTTCGCATTCCTCGGACCACTCGAAAGCTGCTTCTTTCCGAAGAAGCTTAAAGAATGGAAGTGCATGCTGGGCGGATTTCGCGACGAAGCGGGACAATGCCGTGAGCATTCCGTTTAGTACTTGGATGGATTTTTTATTGGTGGGGGTAGGGAGGTCTGAGAATGCTCGGCACTTATCAGGGTTGGCTTCTATTCCTCGTTCTGTTAAGTAGAAACCGAGGAATTTGCCTGCCCGTACTCCGAAGGTACACTTCTCCGGATTGAAGCGCATCCTGCAGGACCTGGCCTGCTTGAAGACCCGCTCGAGATGTAGTGTGTGGTCGGAGTCTTCTCGAGATTTGACGATCATGTCGTCCATATACACCTCGAGTGTGTCGCCGATTTCCCCTCGGAAGACCTTGTTCATCATCCGCTGGTAGGTTGCCCCGGCGTTTTTGAGTCCGAAGGGCATTACGTTGTAGTAATAATTGCCCGATTCGGTCATGAAAGCCGTGCATTGCTTGTCGCATTTCGCCATGGGAATCTGGTTGTAACCAGAATAAGCGTCCATGAAGGACAACAGTTTATAGCCGGCCGAGTTGTCGACCAGTCTATCAATATTAGGTAAAGGGTAGGCGTCTTTTGGACATGCCCGGTTAACATCAGTATAATCAACACACATTCTCCATTTTCCATTAGATTTTTTAACAAGTACAACATTTGAGAGCCAAGTTGAGTACTTGGCCTCGGAAATAAAATTTGCCTCTAGGAGGTCTTTTACAGCTTTCTCGGCAGCCTCCGCTTTCTCGGGAGACTGCCGACGCCTACGTTGTACTACGGCCTTGGCGGTTGGATTGATGGAGAGGTGGTGACAGGCGACCTCAGGGTCGAGTCCGGGCATCTCTGCGGCGCTCCAGGCGAACAGGTCGGCATTGGCTCGAAGGCAGGCTATGAGTTGCTTCCTCGGCAGGTCAGGGATACCCTTGCCGATCTTCACTGCTCTGTTGGGGTTGTCTCCCAGGGGGATCAGCTCGAAGTCTCCGTCGGGAACAGGTCGGACGGGATTCGATTGTGTTTCCTCCCCGGTCTTCAGTTCTTCTTGTGTGAACCTTGCATCGAGGTCGACTGAGCTGACGTTGGCCGTTGGAACCTGATCTTCCCGAGGACGCTTATCTTCGGCTCTTGGTTTCTTGTTGGAGCTGGTCGGAGGAGCGATCAGCTCTAGTCCTTTGACGGATGCATCGAAGATCCTTCTCGCAGCTTCAATGTCGGCGTTGATGGTGGCCACTTTCCCTGTCCTCGTGTAGAACTTCATCTTCAGATGGACTGTGGAGGGCACGGCAGTTAGCTCGGCCAGTGTTGGGCGTCCGATGATGCAGTTGTACAATGTTTTGCAGTCGATTACCAGAAACCTGGTTTTGACTTGTCTGGACGCTTCCCCTTCCCCGAAGGTGACAATCAGCTCGACGTAGCCCCATGGTTTGGTGGTGGCTCCGTTAAAACCTTGGAGGTCGGAACCCACATATGGAGTGAGGTGCGAGTCGTCCAGCTGAAGTGTTTGGAAGAGGTGGGAGTACATAATGTCGACTGAACTGCCTTCATCTACCAGGACCCGTCGCACATCGAAGTTTGCCATTCTGGCTCGGACGAGAAGGGGAATGGTGGCATTTGGAGCTCCGCCGGGCAGTTCTTCGAGATAGAAAGTGATTGGCTCTGACTTTCCTCGGAATTTCCGAAGAGTAGGGCCGAGATCTGCATTGGCGCTGAGTAGCTCGTCAAACTTTCTCTTGACCGAACTGACGGTGAGAGAGCCGGGGTCGCCGCCGTTGGAGATGACCATTGCGGTGGGGAAATGTTCCCAGGTGCTGAGGGCGGTCGTCACGCCGACTGAAGGGATGAAGTCTTCCGGTCGGGTTACGGACAGCGCGACTTGGAGCGGTCTGCTGTCTGGTGAGTTCCCCTCGTCAGAGTTTCGAGGGATGTCTCTTCTGGAGGGTTCTCCCTTCTTGGTGTATTTTGCCAGGTGGCCCTCTTTGATCAGGGTCTCTATGGCATCTTTGAGATGTACGCATTCGTCGGTCATATGCCCGTGACTCTTGTGGTACTTGCAGTATTTGGACTTGTCCGTCCCCGGTCTTGTAGGATTTGACTTCGGGGGCCTGATGTTGGATTTCTTGAACTCGGCGTTCTGGCAGTCGGACAGGATTTTCTCCCGGGAGGTGTTCAAAGGAGTGTAGTCGTTGAAACGCCCTGCTGGTCCTCGCCGTTCTTTGACATCTCGGGCCCGGTCGTCCCTTCTTTTGTCTTGTCCTCGGCGCGACCCCGAGTCTTCGAGGTTTGAGCTGCGAGCGGCGCCACTGCCCCTCGGGGCTCTGATTGCGGCTGCCTCGCCTTCCTCAAAATCGATGAATACCTTTGCTTTGCTGAGGAGGTCATTCATCGAGTTTACCTTCTCGATCTTAATAGCTTTCTTGAAGTCACTGCCGGGGAGAAGTCCTCGTTCCAAGATGTACCTCTTCATGTAGTCTTTTGTCTGCACTTGGACGGCCTCCTTGTTGAATCTTTCAAGGTAATCTCGGAGAGGCTCGTTGGGTCCTTGGACTACGGCCTCGAGATTGGCTTCCGATTTCGGTTGCCGTCGGGAGGCTGTGAAGTGGCTCAAGAAGAGTTCTTTGAGCTCGGTCCAAGAATGGATGGAGTTCGAAGGGAGGTTCCTGTACCAATTCATCGCTCCCTTCCTGAGGGTGGTCGGGAAAATGCGGCACTTGATCGAGCCTCTGACGACGTGATAGTCCATGACCGCTTCGATACTCCGGATATGGTCGTCGGGGTCAGTGGTTCCGTCGTATTGGTCCAATGCTGGCGGTTTTTCCATCCCCCGAGGGAGGCGGGCTCTCCGTATACTAGCGGACAAGGGGCTGCGGAAGTCCTCCTCGTCGCTCGGCCCTGGTGAATCGTAGTGCCTGTTTCGTCGGGGATCTTCTTGGTTGTTACCCGTCGTTGCTTTGGAGGGACCCCGACGGCCCTGTTCGGGGGAGGGGCTTCTTTGTTCAGCGGTTTCAGGTTTCTGGTTCTTCCTGTTCTTTCTGTGTGGAGAACGGGAACGAGTCCTCCGGCGGCGATGTCTTCTCGGGGGAGACCTTGAAGAGGACGGGGAACGCCGACGGTATCTTCTCGGCGGTGAGCGCGAGGAGGAATAGGAGTGTGACCTGTAGCGCCTCCGTGGGGAAGGGCGACGTCGCCGCTGTCTTTCCAGCTCGTGAATTCGGTCATCCTGAATTCTGAGGAGGCTGTTGGTCAGTTGTATTTCCTTGAGCAAGCGGACGGTAATGGGGTCAGTGCCTTCGGGAATGTTGAGCGGCTCCTCTTCTTCTCCATGACGGGCTCTCTGCCTCTCGGAGGTGTGGGTGAATGAGGAAGCATGTTGCCCGTCGCGAGGGTCGGTTTCATTCACATTCTGGGCATGTTCCGGCACGTTGGTCGTTCGGATCGGTTCGCCGTTCTGAACGTGCCCTTCTGGAGGAACATGGTCAACATTCTGGACCTGTTGTAGGACCTGCAGCAGCTGGGTGTCCTGGGTTTCATGCCCGGACCTTTGTCGCCGACGACTCCCCCGACGATGATTAGCTAGCTCGCGGGAGGATTCCTCGATCAGCTCTTGAAGGAGGAAAGGGTCGGCGCTTGGGATGTTGTTGTTGTCAGCCATGACGATTGGTGATGGTTAGCTTTGATCTTTGTTCTTTAAAGATGGGGAAGCAAGTTTCCCACAGACGGCGCCACTGATCGTACCTGATCAGAAGGATCGTCGTAGGCTGCTCGGACTGGATCTTCTAGGAAGGAGGAGGAGGGGGGTGTACCTGCAAGGTACTCCAATGCCAAAGTAAGATGACGAGCAAAGGAGCGCAAGTACTAGCTAAGAGTGAGTAAGAATTGAATACCTGACCCTCTAGTTGAAGAGGGTATATATAGCCCCCAGCGCTGGGCCATGATCTCGCTATTGGGTTGGATTCCCAAGCCCAACTAGGAGACTGCCAGGTTTCCTGAGCGGAAATATCGGAGGTGCGTGTATGCCCTCTGTCCTGGTTAACCGCTCCGAAGTCCAAGGGAAGACGCGGTCTTTTAGGAGCCACGTGGGATCCGAGTTATTCGGAGGATTGGATATGAAGGAGCCCTGCGCGGAGCAGGGTCCTCGGCAAGGATGATGTCCGGGGGAGAATGAACGCCGAGCGCGGTGTTGGTGCCGAGCAAGGCGTGTCGGAAGGCCATGAACTATACATGGGCCTCTGAGGCTTATTGGGCCGAAAGCGGTGTTGGGCCTAGTCTTGGCCCAGTCCAGAACACCTTTATTGATAAACCAAGCTAAGGCTAGTAATGGTAAGACGATAATTATCATTAATGCTACACAATCTTTACCTAATTCCTCATGCTTGATAATACCAATAAGAAACAAAATAATGACCAGTAGAGTAATGAACAAAGAAGAAATTTAGCCATTTGAAAAATATGGATAAATATTTTGGGAATGATGTGAAAGTTATGAAAGAAGTTGAAAGTAAAATACAAACCTCAAACTGAATTGCGCGGTTTTGTTAAAAAATAACACGAAAACATCTGAATCAAATGCTGTTATTTGCGGTTTCGATTTAGTTTTGTTCGGTTTTGCAGTTTTATATTGGACCAGTTTGATTTTGAACACCCCTAATATATATATATATATATATATATATATATATATATATATATATATATATATATATATATATATATATATATATATATAACTTCATCCATCATTTGAATTCCTATACATCTCAACAACCCTATTCTTAGCGGAGACACACTACCGCTTCGTCCAGGACTCTCTTCTCTAAAATTTGAATTCAGCAATGCCAATTCCCACAACTTCTGCCTCTTTATGAAGTCCTCTGTCTTCTAAGTGTTTCAGAGAATTTCCTCTAGGTCCCAGAAGTCTTCCGATAAAATTGAACTGATGCAATAAATAGTTACATTATTTTTATTCTCTAATTGATCGAACCTTAAGTTTTAAGAAAGATAAAAGACTGTGGTCAGATCAACTGATCAAGTAAATACTGAACAGACTGTATTATGTAGCATGCGAATTTGTATACAATATATTGAACCAAAAATAGGCATGAAGGTAAAGTTTATGGTTGTTGCATATTTCATATCACAAATTATCATAATTGTTCTGTCACAAATATTACAACATAGTCATTGAAAGATTGATTCACACCACATTCATATTTCAATTAGCGGTAGAAATAGGAGTTCCTGTAGAAGGACAAGTTTGAATCGATGTTTCTCTGGCACGAAAGAGTTAAATACCAGAATTAAATAGTTGTGCCCTTTAAACAAGGTCTTCAATTTTGCTTTGACACGACTTATATAAATTCTTTTAGCACTGAAATCTCTCTAAGGACTTTTAAAAATTGATCATACTTTTCCATGTTATTTTGGAATGCAACTTTTACTGCATTAAGATACCATAATGTATCGTCGGTAACACCTGAGTTCTTCATCATTAAGAAAATTATTTCATTCCGTTCGAATTCAATTCAAAACAAAAATAATATATATATATATATATATATATATATATATATATATATATATATATATATATATATATATATATATATGATTCAGCTTCAGCACATAGATATCATGATTTTGAAGTCTGATTTGCATAATTGAATAGCTGCTGCAGCAGCATGGCTTCAGAATGAGGCATGAAAATCGTCTGTATAAAAGATCCGTTGGTATGGAAGAAGAAGAAGATAATAATATGTTAATGAAATCTCAACATTAGGAAGAAACCTATTTATTTATAATTATACCGCTAGGTTAGAGAAGAAGGGGTATCGCATGGTTGGATTTTTTTTATTGTGTTAAATAAATTTTTTTAGTCCCTCATACGTTTAGGCAACGGGTTTTAGCGTACGAGGACTAAAAATAAAACTGCAATATTTATAAGAAAAAAACTTATTTAACCATTTTTTATTTAATCAGGAGCATTATACCTTTAATCTCCACATATACCCAAGTATTTTACCATAATACCTCTAATATAAAAAATAAAAACAGAAAGGGAAGAAAGAACTATGTGTATTTTCTAAACAAAAGTTTATAATAGCCAAAATTTGAGTTATCATCTTAAAAGCAAAAAATATACAATAGAAAAAAAAAACAATTTTTCTGATGTTAAGAAAGAGAATAGAGAAAAAAAGACAAAAACACCAAACTAAATGTTTGAAAAAACATAAATTTAAGAAAGAAATAAATAAGACAAAACAAAAAATCTAAAAATAAATGAGGTCTTAAATATGATTTTTTTACCTCTATGTCATACTTTTGAAACTAAAATACCACAATGTCACAAGTTGAAAAAAATTTGCCAAAGTGCCACTTTTTTATGTAGTGATTCGTCCATGTATGGGACGAAAAGCTGGAATTCTTTTCCCGAGTTGGGTTCGGCCAGGGGTTGGCCGACCCTGTACTGATAATTTTTTTTTTAATTTTGAATATTTAAATGATTTTTTTGATTTTTAAATATCAATAATTATTTATTTAAACTATTAATTGAATAAAATATAATATTTAATTATTATTTTAATTTTATAATAAAAATATAAATGTATATTAATTGTAATAATTGTGTTATAATAAATTAATTAATAAAATATTTTATTAAATAATTTAATTTAATATAATATAATATGGTAGGTGCATCATTGGTCAATCCATTAAAACAAATATACGAAGAAGGCATAGGTTGGACGAGCGCATGAAGAAGATATGTGCATGTGTGGGCTCGGCCAATCGATGGCCGAGCGCATATATTTTATTTATTTTTTTGCCTATAAATAAGTTTGAATTGCTCATTTGTAATCACATTAGTTACAATCAAAGGCTTATTTTAACTCTTGAAGATGTCTTCAAACACCTTTCCAACATTCCCATTTATGAAGAGAGATGCAACACTATTTTTTGGCAACAAAGCCTCTGTTGATGATTAAACTCTGGAACACGCAAACATTTGAGCATCTTCAGAGGCACTTGATCTGCTGACTAGACGGAAACATTCTCGACGGTGAAAAGATAAGAAGAATTGACATGCAAGTCACGGTGTCAGGCCCAAATGGAGTAACTCGTTCTTGGAAACCCGTGAATAATGACGCTGGTGTCCTTATGATGATGCTAGGACCAAATGACATTGTGTTCGCGGTTGTAATCTCTTAGTTATGTTTTATTTGTTTCTTGTGTCGTTGTTTTATTTTTGGCTGTCTTTATTTCATTATCTTCGAATATTGTTTTATTATGTTTTATGTTGTTTTAGTTCTGTTTTATCTGGGTTGTTATTTATAATTGAAATGAAAACTCAATTAAAAATAAATTATATTACATTAATGAAGCTAGTTGAAGTAAACATTATGGCCTATTAGACGGGCCTGCTACATTAGAACATTTACTCTGGATATGGCATACTTCACGACAGATCCCACACATTCTCTTTTCCTTTTCAACGTCATCCATTTCGGTTCTAATCCGAGTACTATTTGGGCGACCTCTTTTATTCCTACGCATAATCTCGTCATGACAAAGAGTAGCTCCTCTATATTGCGGCCAATTTTCTTGATGTGCAAGTACAAGGAAGCTTTCTTGGTAGACTTTAAAAATATTGTGAATCTTGAACACGTCTAGTATGTGAATGGTGTA
This sequence comes from Vicia villosa, assembly GCF_029867415.1. Taxonomy (NCBI): domain Eukaryota; kingdom Viridiplantae; phylum Streptophyta; class Magnoliopsida; order Fabales; family Fabaceae; genus Vicia; species Vicia villosa. Next base: position 2,716,714 of record NW_026704941.1, read on the forward strand.
GTCTTGGCGTATACTTGCACATGTTGCGATAACATGTGAGCAAGGAAAATGAAACGCTTGAAATTTTCCACAATCACATGTTCGTTTTCTCATATCAACACTGTAAGTACCCGTTGTTCGACCATCGTTTTGGTTTATTCTTTCAGCCACCATTAAATAGAATCTCTCCCGGTCGAACTGCATTACATTATGACTGCTTGCTTTATTGACTTCTTGAGACACCCCCTTGATACAATTGTCTGTAAAAGTTTAAGTTGATGCCAAGCTCTTTGTCCAGTCATGCCCGTGCTTACCAAATAACGCTCCCATCCAAAAATATGTAGAATGTACCAAAGAATTTATTGGAAGGTTTCGTGTTGCCTTTAGCACAAAGTTCATTGCTTCGGCAAGGTTAGTATTCATGTATCCCCAACGCTGTTCTTTATCAAACGCCCTTGCCCACTTCTCCTGGGGAATATTTTCAATCCACTCCAAAGCATCTCTATTTTCCCGTCGAATTTCGCCTCTATAGTAGTTGTACGTCTACTCCGTCAATGCATATCCTATTATAGCATAATCAACATGTCAAACATGTGATTTTCAATTGACACATGTACTATGTATAAAAGTAGATTATTACCCATGTTGACGAGTTTTTACGTAGTTCCTTGTCTCTGATGGCACGCATGAAGTTTTGCGCGATGTGCCTGATGCAGTAGGCATGTGAAGACAGAGGATCTTGCCATCCATTTGTAGGATCATCATAGGCACTTTTAATCGATGGATGTCTTCTTGATATTAGGCATAGATTGGGCTGGGGTGTCACGTGGTTTCTCATATTGCGAAGAAAGAAACTCCAAGCATCCTTGGTTTCATCCTCAACAATTGTGAATGTGAGCGATTATAACCTTTACCTTCAGCGATGGGTCGGTGTTAATGAGATTCCTGATGCAGTGACTGACCATTTCGAATATAAGTTATCTACGGTCTTGTGACATTGAAGACGTCGTGCAGATATGTGGTCCACGAAGCTTACTGATCGTCCACTTTGAGTTCATCTTCCGAATTGAAGCTCTACATTTGAAGGGGAAATATGGATTCCTCCATTTGATCACGTACCTTTTGTTGTCAGATTTATACACTGAATAATCAAGATTGTTGGTGATATGCCAATGTTGTATAGCAGCAGCACACGCCTCCTTGTCTTCAAACTCCATTCCCACATATAAATCATCAGTACTATAGTTTGTTTTGTATGAACCAAATATTGAGTCAGGTTGTGCCTCCTCTAAACATATACTCCCTCTGTCCCAAATTATAAGAGAAATTCACTTTTTTGATTCATTGAATAATTAATGTATTTGGTCTATATAAAGACCAGATACATTAATTATTCAATGAATCTAAAAAATGAATATCTCTTATAATTTGGGACGGAGGGAGTATTTCGCATGTGCTTCGCTGGAGCATACATACTAATTAGTTGTGCATTTGTAGTATGCGACGACACAACAATATTGCATCATTGTCAGCAACATCACTACCACCAAAAAGATCTTCATATTGCACTTCATGTATTTCATCGTCACTGTATTCACCCACCTCTTTGTTTTGTATGAACGGTTCGTTGTTTTTTGTTGGCTCTTCATCAGTGGGTTGACTCAAACTGTATTGATGAGAATGTGACTCTTGCGTTTGATTAAGGTTAGCATTAACTATACGAACATATAACTCGAGCGAGTCTATAGGAGCAAACGAATTATGACATTCGAGCATCACTTTGACTGCATCGTCGTTCTAAATTTGTTTCATGACGTAAAAAAACGTAACCACTGTCTCCAATAAATAATGGAAGTCGATGTATAATTTCACCGATGGAACGTCGCAATTTTGTTTCAATACGTTCCTTCAAATGCATAAAATCATACCTGCAATGTATTTTGAAACATATGGTTTTGATATTGCTAAATGAGAAACCGTTAGTTAGATCGTTGATGATATAACCATTGTAGTGCATTGTTAAAATGAAATTTCTCTAAGCCATTTTGAACTAGAGATATTTTGTGTAAATGTGTGTTTGAATGTGTGGAGTTATGAATTTGACTGGGTATTTAAACAATTGCAATGACATGCATGCAAGGACGAATTGATGTTGGGGGTCATCCAAGGCAACGAAGAATTGATGTTGGGGGTCGTCCAAAGCTAGGAATAACCAGTACGTGGTCGTCCAAGGCTTGACCAAACCAGTACGTGGTCGTCCAAGGCCTAACCGATCCCCTACTAGTCATGTTTTTTCATGCAAGCATGCATGCACTTGTCACCTCATGCAGAGTGTTATCACTTCATAGTCTTGGTAGCATGCAAGAGTCACCTCATATTTGGACAATAGGGTGCAACCATTGTTGCATGCAATAGAATTGTTAAACCAATGGATAATAGCATGCATCTACTTTGACTATAAATTTCACTTCTCATTTTCACTCCAAATTCATACCATCTTCTAAATTCAATAGTTTTACAACCATATTCTACACTCAAGTGTTTTTTGTGGCCTTTTCAATCACATATATAATGGCGTTTTTGTTTTGGATGGGAGAGTATCACAAAGGAACAAGAGAAGAGATAACATAACATCATATGTAAGTTTCTTGCTAGAATTTATTTGTTTATACATCTTTGGTTTTTACAAGTTATTAATATATTTTGTCTACTTTTGTATAGGACGGAAAAAACGATTTAGACTTCATTCACATTTATTCGACGAGGAACCAAGTGAGTTTATTAAGCCTCTGTTGGAACGATCTGGTTTTGGACGAGTTTCCGAAATCAACTTTATAAGTGTTGATTCAAAACTCGTTGTTGCGATGCTTGAAAGATGGAGGATGGAAATACATACGTTTCATTTGCCAACGGGGGAATGTACAATAATCCTTGAGGACGTACATATGTTGTTCGGCCTCCTTATAGACGATAGGGATATTCGAGGTGCTTCTGAAGGAAGTGATACAGCGTGTATGGATGCTTTAGGCGTAGAACCTTTTGACGCGAATAGGGTGAATTCATCAGTAAGATTGACATGGCTCCATGAAATGTTACGTGATTTAAAAGCAAATCCCCAACCAACCGAGGCGAGAAATATTTTACACGCAAAAATATATATTTTAATCATGATCAGCGTTTTATTTCCTAACAAAACTAATTAATTTGTTGCATTCATCTTGGTTCCAATTCGTCAAAGATCTTGATAAATACGGACAATATAGTTGGGGATCTGCTTTTTTGTGCTCCCTCTACAGGGGAATGTGCAAAGTATCTCGTAAAGGAGTCATGAGTATTGGAGGGTGCGTACTCCTTCTCGCCGTGTGGACCTACTGGCGCATTCCACAACTTGATCCAAGGAGTGAAGTAGTTCCATCCTATCCATACGGTGTTAGGTAAATTTATTTTATAAATTCTTTGTTTTGTATAGTCATGTTTTTAATTTATCACTTATTTCTAATTACACTATTTAAAAATGCAAGATTTGCTCAACGAGGTATGGAATATTTTGCAAGTACTCGTTCTTATCTAAGTGGATATCGTTTCGTACTGGATCACATGGTTCCTGGAAATGTAAGTTCATATCCATACCATATATTAACTTTTTCATCTACGTGGATACGAGTTTGAACTCTAATTAATAATTTGTGTGTTGCAGTTTTTGTGGAAACCTTACCCAAATTACCCTTCTTGTGTTCTGCGAGATATTCGGATGTGGAGTGCGACTACTTATATTATATACTTTCATGTGGTGGAAATGCATCAATCTGACATTTTCGGACTGTAGTTTGGATTTACTCAATCCATCCCTGCTCCACCGAGATGCCTTCAAGAACACCACGAAACAGATAAGAACGATATAAGGGATGCTGTATGGATCGATTTGAACATCGATGAGAACAACGACTGGAAAAATAGAAAAAAATTGGTATTGCTTGGGGAAGTGAGTACTACTTTGCAACACAACGATGAATACATGCAATGGTTTAGAAATATTCCATTTGTGCATTTGTCTCAAGAACAGTTTCTGGCAGACCTCCGTCAATATGCCTCCTCTTCCGCAACACAACAAACAACCCTACCTCCCTTTCATCAAGAAATCCCACAAATAAACCCAACACAATTTCAAACCCAAACATCTTCGTTCCCACAACAAACAACTCCACCTCACTTTCATCAAAATGTCCCACAAACGAATCCAACACAATTTCAAACCCAAACATCTTCGTTCCCACAACAAACATTCCATCACACCCAAACCACACAACAACACACATTTTTTGCCACTGCATCTCAACATCCAAGTTCTTACACCCCAACCCCCAACATAAACTACTACTACCATCAACAACAATATCAACAACAATCAACACTTCGACCACCACTACAATACACCCTAATCCCTCAACCCAACTCCGACCATCAATTCTCCCAGTCTCAACCATAGTACCCTACCCCTTCACTATCCCAACTCCCATATACATTTGACGCTACAAATGCCTATTATCCAGACATTCAACCGCCTATGCCACCAAACTATGTACCTCTTTCCCAACAACTCCCCAACATTTCACTCACTGATGATGAGTTTCTTGATTTGCCGCCTCCATCTGCTGAATAATTAGAATTTGCAATGGACGGCGGTTCATCGCAGCATAACGAATATCTTTCTAGCAACAAATCTTCACAAAGGCAACCTCCAACAAACGATGAATCACAACTCGGCAAGGGGAAGCAGACCAAATTTCCTGCCCGCTGTTACACTAGAGGTCATAAGGTCCAGCAAAAGCCAAAGAAAAATAGTATTTTTTTGTAAATTGTTCATGGCATTAATACAAAAAAATTATTATTACATTTATATTTTTATTATAAAATTAAAATAATAATTAAATATTATATTTTATTTAATTAATAGTTTAAATAAATAATTATTGATATTTAAAAATATTAAAAAATCATTTAAATATTCAAAATTAAAAATTAATAAAACAACCAGTGCAGGGTCGGCCAAACCCTGACCGAACCCCAACTGGGGAATTTTTTTCCAGGTTTTCGTCCAATATATGGACGAGCCACTACATAAAAAAGTAGCATTTTGGCAAAAAAAAAAATTCAAACTTGTGACATTGTGGTATTTTAGTTTCAAAAGTGTGGCATAGAGATAAAAAAAATCCTAAATACCTTGGGAGTGGGAGTAATGACAAATTAAGAGGTGGGAGAGATAGGAAGTGAGCAGATGTGGGCTAAGTAGCCAAGTCTAGATCCATAATAAAATAACTAAAGTGTAATATGTTAAGCCTTTAATTCATGTAATGCAACCATGCAAAAATGTAATTTCAACCATTTCTTTAGTACTAGTAGTCAATAGCAACAATGATAACAAAATGAATGAAGCATGGAAAATAATTACTACTCCATAATGATGATGATAATAGAGATGAGTAAAAAATAATTAAAATCATAGGCTAATCAATGGATCAATCATGTTACTATAAATCATGATGTTAAATAAGTACTAATAATACATAAAGTAAACCTATGATTCTCTCTTTCAATATACCTATAGATCTACATATCTATCTGCATACACAAATGATACCTTCTTTTTACATGCTTCCCTTTTCTTCCCTTTTTTCTGTTTACTTTACAACAGAAAGGAAAGAAAGAACTATGTATATTCTAAACAAAAGTTTATAATAGCCAAAAATTTGAGTTATCATCATAAAAGCAAAAAATATACAATAGAAAAAGAAACATTTTTTCAGAAGTTGAAAAAGAGAATAGAGAAAAAAGACAAAAACACCAACGTCAGTGTTAAACCGTAGGGTTCCCCTTGCCTTTCTGGTTTCCACTATTGTTCTTTTGGACATACTCAAACACATCAAGAATCCTCTCTCTTCTCTCTCTCTCAACTCTCAACTCTCTCTTTCTCTCTCTTGTGTTTTTCATTTTTGTTTTATTTGCTGGAACAATTATTTCAAAGACTATTCATGAGTTTCATATCAGTTTTGCTTTCTTTAATTTATTCTGTTCATTCTGTCACTACCCAATAGTTCTATCTGTGTTAAAGTTTCACTTTTTTTTTCCTTTTCTGTTTTGGGTAAGTCTTGTTTGCAGATCCCAGAAAAAGCAAAGACAGATCCATGGAACATGAACATGTTATTAGTAGTTTAGTACAGTGTTATTAGAACTCAACAAACTTCAAACATAAGAGAAAAAAACATGATCTAAGGTTTTGTTTGTTGAGGAAAACATGTCTAATTTGACTTCTGCATCTGGTGAAGCTACTGCTACCGCTGCTGCAACCAATTATCCTCAACAATACTTTTCTCCATCACAATCTCAAACTCATGATGAGACTCCGGTGAAGAAAAGGAGAAACCTTCCTGGCAACCCAGGTTTAATTATTATCTTACTTCCTAGCAATATTTTGTTTTTGGTCGCGATTATGATTATGCTAGTACAAACCATAATATTGCGGCCGTAATTGTAATTATGTTTGTTAGATTTTTTATTTGATTTGATAATATTAATTTTAGACCCGGAAGCTGAAGTTATAGCGTTATCGCCGAAGACGCTTATGGCGACGAATAGATTCATTTGTGAGATCTGCAACAAAGGATTTCAAAGAGATCAGAATCTTCAACTTCATAAAAGAGGACATAATTTACCATGGAAATTGAAGCAGAGAACAGGCAATGAGATAATAAGGAAGAAAGTATATGTATGTCCAGAACCAACTTGTGTGCACCATGAGCCATCAAGAGCCTTGGGAGATTTAACTGGTATCAAGAAGCACTTTTGCAGAAAGCACGGTGAGAAAAAGTGGAAATGTGATAAGTGCTCTAAGAAGTATGCTGTTCAATCTGATTGGAAAGCTCACTCCAAAACCTGTGGTACAAGGGAATATAGATGTGACTGTGGAACCCTCTTCACAAGGTAGCTTAAATATTATATAATTTCTAAACCTAAACTCAATCATTAGAAAAATAATTACCACATTCTTTTTATCTCTACAAGTTGATAATAATGTAACGAACTATTAACCATAGACTAAGACACCAGACACAATACTAACTGACACGCCGATAAGTTTTAGTTTCATATCAGATGTTAATATACTGAACTATGAAGCATATATAGAGACGACCACAAAAAACACGAATATCAGACACACACGACATTGACATTGACACTTCAATAAGTTTTGGTTTTATATTGATAGTAAAGACACGAACACCAGACACGTAATTTTTTCGTGAACATCAGACACACACGACACCCACAGTGTCGTTAAGTTTTGTTTCTATATGATTTTTCAGGAGGGACAGTTTCATAACTCATAGAGCATTCTGTGATGCATTAGCAGAAGAGAGTTCAAGAACTGTAATTCATCAACCAAGCTCTCACAACATCATCAATCTCCAAACTCATGAGACACAAGGTTTCACATTAAAGAAAGAGCATCAAAATTTCAGTTTTCTAAAGCAAGAAATTCAAATACCATCATGGCTTGAATTAGAACAAGATCTAAACCTTCATGAAAACCCTAACCCTAGAAACGGTCCTACTACACTTCCATCATACCAACCAACATCTGCAGTTTCACCTCACATGTCAGCTACAGCATTGTTACAGAAAGCAGCTCAGATGGGTTCAACAACCAGCTCATCACAACAACAGCAACAACAATCCATGATCATGATAAGTGGGACCCACCAACATGGTCACGTGTCTCTTGATGACTCTTCCACCAACAACAACATGTTAAACTCAAATAGTAATTTTGGTTTGAATTTGTCCTCATGTGAAGACCAACACCAAATGATCAACAACTCTTTCTCTTCTTCTGGCTTTCATGGAACAACAACCACCATTGATGACGGCGGCGGCACGGTTACCGTCACCGGAGGAAATGATGCATTTACAAGAGATTTCTTAGGTTTAAGACCTTTATCTGATAGTGATATTCTGAGTATTGCTGGTATGGGAAACTGCATGGACTCTTCAAATTCCCATAATCAACAAAACCAAAGTCAAAAACCATGGCAAGGTAATTAGTTTGGTTGGTGTAAATATCTTCATTTAATTTTTTTCTTAAATTAAACAAATATTTTAAATGTGTCCTTTTTGTTTGTCTTATATTGTCAATCTTCCCAAAGGGAAGGACCATTTGGAATCCCAACATATTCTATTTTTTTATAGTATTTGTCTATTTTATTAATGCAGCAGTAAAAAATATATTATGCAAATTTACGGTTAATGTAACTCATAGATTAATTATGAGAAACCTAGCTAGTTGGTAATTAAACACACACTCTCTAAACACTTCATACACTATGGATTTTACTATTGTATTAAGCATACTCCCTCTTATCTTGATTATGAAACAAATTCTTAATATGGATAAGATAACTTGAAAATATAGTACTTTTTAATTATATATCAAAAAAGATAATCATAAATCATTTAAATAAAGGATAATCATGTATAATCAACAAATCTTTTACATTATTGTATAGTTTGAAGTTATGCAATTTTACATATAATTGATTTCAAGTGAATACTTATTTAGCAAGATCAATGAATTAACTTAATATTTACTGCTCATATTAATAAAAAAAATTATTTAGTAACAATTTTTTAACACGAGTTTTGAAACTTTTTTTATAGACATTTATTTAAGTATTTAGGGTTTTCGGTGAGAGTTAATTAATTCTATGAAGGAATTGATGTGGAATCCTCTGTTGAATGTTAGTGTCCATAAAGATTTTTTTTTTTTTTTTAAGGAATAGGTTTGTAAGTCTCGATGGGTTGTCTTTCGGTATTCACTAATGAACTTGATTCTTATTTTCTTTCTTTCTTAAAAGATGTTGATTATAGTCTCAAAGAAGTTAGTTGGATTGTAAAGAAGATTCTTTTGGGGTGATTCGAAAGGAGGGTCTAAGATTGCGTGGGTGAATTAAGTGGGAGGATATATGCAAGTCTAAAAGTGTTGGTGGTTTAAGGGTTAAGGGTCTTAGGATTGTGAATTTGGCACTATTGAGTAAGTGGGGGTGGAGGATTCTTTGGGTTAACTTGTTTTTATAGAAGAATATTGTTCCGTTTAGATATAGTGCTCAGGTGTGTGGTTCCCTTATAAGTGGTAGAATTTTCTTCTCGACTCGTCACTAGATCAACATTCTGATTGGTTCACCTCTTTCAAGCTTCAGAGTGGTCGGGGATGGTTTGAATATCAGTTTTTGGCATGATGTCTGAATGGGGTAGTCCTCATTGAGTGTTTATTTTGAAAGGTTGTTTCTCATCTCAAAGCAAAAGTCTCTAGTTATGGGGTTGATGAGGAGCTAGGTATTAGAGGTTTGAGTTTCGGATTTTAGGTGGAAGCATTCCCTTCTTGTCTGGGAGGAAGACCTTCTAACAGAGTTACTTAGTTATTTTATTTGGTTGGTCAAGAAAAATCAGACAATTATCTGGGAAAGGATTCCTGATCCTTCTAGAGGCTTTCTAATGATGTACATGTGCCTACGTTATGCTCTCCTTATTGGAGGTCGGTGAGGAAGTTAGGTTGGTATGTGTCAGGCTCTCCGTATAGGTTTCGGGGTTGGGAGGTAAATGCCGTCCAATATTGTTTCGAATAAATAACTAGTAACAAACCCGTGCATACGCACGGGTTCTGTTCGGTTACGTGAATTTGGATACATAATTTATTTTAAATAAAAATATTTAAAAAAATTAGATAAATAATTGATTATTTCATATATAAAAATATTTAGATCAATAATAGATTTTTTTTCCGTATACCATTTTTGGATTAAAAATATTTAATCATAAATATCATTTCTCATATATAAAAATATTTAAATCAATAATAGATTTTTTTCCCCTATACAGACTTCATTTTTTTTAGGTATCATTTACAATTTCATCCATTTGCCTGGTATGACAAGTAGTAGAACTACATAAGTTGAGAAGCTCCATGTTACAGATGACTCTATCCAGTCTTTTCTCAGTTCTGTGCCTTCCACTTCTACCATTACACCAGGTAAAAGGACTACCTAATGTAGGCAAATGGATGAAATTGTTGGAATTAGACCATACCTGGTCTAATTCCAACAATTTCATCCATTTGCCTACATTAGGTAGTCCTTTTACCTGGTGTAATGGTAGAAGTGGAAGGCACAGAACTGAGAAAAGACTGGATAGAGTCATCTGTAACATGGAGCTTCTCAACTTATGTAGTTTTACTACTTGTCATACCTTGCCCAAAATTAGGTCTGACCACTATCCTTTGTTGTATGGCATTAATCTTGAGACTGGCTCCTTCATCTCTCAATTCAAATTTCTGAAAATCTGGTCTAAGAATGATGACTGTAGTAAGATCATTGAAGATGTTTGGAAGTCTAAAATTTATGGTTGTCCCATGTATGTCCTTGATAGGAAACTTAAGTTATTAAAATTGAGACTTAAGGACTGGAACAAGAATTCATTTGGTAATGTCCAATCCAGGGTGACCAATGCTCAGGAGGAGCTTAATTCTGTGCAGACTGAGATAGCTCTTAATGGTTACAATGAGCTGCTTCAGATCAAAGAAACTAAGGCCCAGCATGACCTTGAATCTGCTCTTAACTTAGAGGAGGAATTCTGGAGGGAAAAATCCAGAATTAAATGGCAGGCTCATGGTGACCGTAATACTAGGTTTTTTCACACCTATGCCAAAATTAGAAGGAAAACTAGTTTGATTAACTCTCTTGTCATCAACAATGATGTTGTCACTGACAAGACTACTTTAGAGAATCACATTGTTAACCACTTCAAGCAGCTTTTCAATCAAAATTTTATTATGCAGGAGACAGATCTTATCACTAAGGTCATACCCTCTACTGTCAATCAACAGACCAATGACCTTCTTACTATGCTTCCTAGTGCTGATGAAATACACCATGCTGTTTTAAGCCTCAATGCTGAGTCTGCTCCTGGGCCAGATGGTTTTGGAGGTGTTTTCTTCCATAATTACTGGCACATTATTAAATTAGATGTTATTGCTGCTGTTAACCAATTTTTCACCTAGGGTTGGATTTTACCTAATTACAATGCCAACACTATTGTGCTTATTCCCAAGGTTAAGGAAGCTAGCAGTCTTGGCCAATTTAGGCCTATTGCTTTGGCTAACTTTAAATTTAAGATAATTTCCAAAATCCTTGCTGATAGGTTAGCCTCTATTCTGCCTAATCTGATTTCTAAAGAGCAAAAAGGTTTTGTGTCTGGTAGAAACATCAGGGATGGCATTTGCCTTACTTCTGAAGCAACCAATGTTCTTAACAATAAAAGCTTTAGTGGGAATGTGATGCTTAAGATTGACATTGCCAAAGCCTTTGACACTTTGAACTGGGATTTTCTTGTCCAAACTCTTCATTGCTATGGTTTCAATGATGTTTTCTGTAATTGGATAAAAGTTATCCTTCATTCTGCTACTATGTGTTAGAACAAGATTTGTTCTGATCAATTATCTTAGTTTTGATGATAACAATAATATGAATTTTGCTTAAGATAATATGGTACTCTAATCCAATGCAATATCCTTTTCAGGAAATATATAAAGAGTACGCATAATTCAGCGCTCAGAAGCTTTGTCTCAAATGGTTCAGCATGCAACATCAGAACATGGTCTGGCAAGACATCAGAAGATGGTCGAAGCAGAATCAGAACATGGGTCTATGGAAGCATCAGAAGAACAAAAGAACAGAAGCACTGAAGTTCTGATGGTATCACGCTCAGAAGCACTTCAAGGTCAGAAGATCAGAAGATGCTATGCACCAAGCTGTTTGACTCTGATGATATTCAAACGTTGTATTCACAAACATCAGATCAGAAGGAAGTACAAGTGGCAAGCTACGCTGACTGACAAAAGGAACGTTATAAGCTATTAAAGGCTACGTCAGTAGACACAGCGTGAACAAGGCTCGAGGTAGTTGACAAAAGCGTATAACATTAAATGCGATGCTGTACGGAACACGCAAAGCATTAAATGCACTCAACGGTCATCTTCTCCAACGCCTATAAATATGAAGTTCTGATGAGAAGCAAGGTTAACGAAATTCTACATCTATTCTGTGAATATCAACTTGCTGAAACGCTGTTCAAATCAAAACTCAGAATCTTCATCTTCATCAAAGCTCACTACATTGCTGTTGTAATATATTAGTGAGATTAAGCTTAAACGTTAAGAGAAATATCACAGTTTGTGATTATCGCTTTTAAGAAGCAATTGTAATACTCTTAGAATTGATTACATTAAGTTGTAAGGAACTAGAGTGATCGTGTGGATCAGAATACTCTAGGAAGTCTTAGAAGTTATCTAAGCAGGTTGTAACTAGAGTGATCGTGTGGATCAGTAGACTCTAGAAAAGTCTTAGAGGGTATCTAAGCAGTTGTTCCTGGAGTGATCAGTGTGTGATCAGAAGACTCTGGAAGACTTAGTTGCTGACTAAGTGGAAAACCATTGTAATCCGTGCGATTAGTGGATTAAATCCTCAGTTGAGGTAAATCATCTCTGCGGGGGTGGACTGGAGTAGTTTAGTTAACAACGAACCAGGATAAAAATAACTGTGCAATTTATTTTTATCTGTCAAGTTTTTAAAGCTACACTTATTCAAACCCCCCCTTTCTAAGTGTTTTTCTATCCTTCAATTGGCATCAGAGCGCCGGTTCTAAGGTGCAAGCACTTAACCGTGTTTAGAAAAGATTCAGGAAGAGAAAAACGCTTCAGTAAAAGATGGTTGATGAAAGTGAAAAGTCTACATCTGCATCTACATCTGGCTCTGCTGAGCAATACAACGGTAAAATTGGTTATACTAGACCGCCGGTATTTGATGGTGAAAACTTTGAATACTGGAAAGATAAACTGGAAATTTACTTTCTTGGTCTAGATGGTGATCTATGGGATCTTCTGATGGATGGTTACAAACATCCAGTAAATGCCAGAGGCGTAAAGCTGACAAGGCAAGAAATGAATGATGATCAGAAGAAGCTTTTCAGGAATCATCATAAATGCAGAACTGTTTTGCTGAATGCTATCTCTCATGCTGAGTATGAGAAGATATCTAACAGGGAAACGGCCTATGACATATATGAGTCCTTGAAAATGACTCATGAAGGAAATGCTCAAGTCAAGGAGACTAAAGCTCTAGCTTTAATCCAGAAGTATGAAGCCTTCAAGATGGAGGATGATGAAGACATTGAAAAGATGTTTTCAAGATTTCAAACTCTTACTGCAGGATTGAGAGTTCTTGACAAGGGATACACCAAGGCTTATCACGTAAAGAAGATCATCAGAAGCTTACCCAGAAGATGGGGTCTTATGGTGACTGCATTCAAGATTGCAAAGAATCTGAATGAAGTTTCTCTGGAAGAGCTTATCAGTGCCTTGAGAAGCCATGAAAAAGAGCTGGACGCAAATGAGCCTCAAAAGAAAGGTAAGTCTATTGCATTAAAATCAAATATCAAGAAATGCACTAACGCTTTTCAGGCTAGAGAAGAAGATCCTGAAGAATCAGAATCTGAAGAAGAAGATGAACTGTCTTTGATCTCCAGAAGGCTAAATCAACTCTGGAAGACCAAGCAAAGGAAGTTCAGAGGCTTCAGAAGTTCAAAGAAATTTGAACGTGGAGAATCTTCTGATGACAGAAGATTTGACAAGAAGAAGGTCATGTGCTATGAATGCAATGAGCCTGGACACTTCAAGAATGAATGTCCAAAACTTCAGAAGGAAAATCCCAAGAAGAAGTTTCATAAGAAGAAAAGTCTTATGGCAACCTGGGATGAGTCAGAAGATGATTCAGACTCTGAAGATGAGCAGGCTAACTGTGCGCTGATGGCGACAGAAGATGACGGATCAGAATCTACATCAGAATCAGATTCTGAAGAGGTATTTTCTGAACTTACTAGAGATGAGTTAGTTTCCGGTCTAACTGAACTTCTGGAACTCAAGTCTCAGATTAGTCTCAAATACAAAAAGCTGAAAAAGCTATTTGAATTTGAAACAAAGAAGCTTGAGTTGGAGAATTCTGAATTAAAAGAAAAACTTTTAAAATTATCCAATAATGTTGGATCTCCTTCTGATTCAGAAAAATCCACTCCTAGTCTAAATCATATTTTGAAAGAATATGATTTAAGTTTCAGGAAGTTCTTATCTAGAAGTATTGGCAGAAGTCAGCTAGCTTCTATGATATATGCTGTGTCTGGAAACAAAAGAGTTGGCATTGGTTTTGAGGGTGAAACCCCATACAAACTTGAACCTGTTGATGAAATGAAACTCACATACAAGCCATTGTATGATCAGTTCAAGTATGGCCACTCCCATGATATTAGGCACACTTCACATGCTCAAAGCTTTCACATAACACACACCAAAAAGCATGTGACACAACCTAGGAAATATCATGAAACTCACATTAAAAATTATCATGCTGTTCCTCCTATTGCTTACAATGTTAAACCCAAGTTCAATCAGAACTTGAGAAAATCTAACAAGAAAGGACCCAAGAAAATGTGGGTACCTAAGGATAAGATTATTCCTATTGCAGATATCCTTGACTGCAAAAAGGACAAAGCACAACATGTCATGGTACCTGGACTCTGGATGCTCACGACACATGACAGGAAGAAGGTCTATGTTCCAAGACCTGGTGCTTAAGTCTGGAGGAGAAGTCAAGTTTGGAGGAGATCAGAAGGGCAAGATAATTGGCTCTGGAACTATAAAGTCTGGTAACTCTCCTTCCATTTCTAATGTACTTCTTGTAGAAGGATTAACACATAACCTCTTATCCATCAGTCAATTGAGTGACAATGGTTATGATATAATCTTTAATCAAGAGTCTTGCAAGGCTGTAAATCAGAAGGATGGCTCAATCCTATTTACAGGCAAGAGTAAGAACAACATTTATAAGACAGATCTACAAGATCTTATGAGTCAGAAGGTGACTTGTCTTATGTCTGTTTCTGAAGAGCAGTGGGTCTGGCACAGAAGATTAGGTCATGCTAGTTTGAGAAAGATTTCTCAGATTAACAAACTAAATCTGGTCAGAGGACTCCCTAATCTGAAATTCAAATCAGATGCTCTTTGTGAAGCATGTCAGAAGGGCAAGTTCTCCAAACCTGCATTCAAGTCCAAGAATGTTGTTTCTACCTCAAGGCCATTAGAACTCTTGCACATTGATCTGTTTGGTCCAGTCAAAACAGCATCTGTCAGAGGGAAGAAATATGGATTAGTCATCGTAGATGATTATAGCCGCTGGACATGGGTAAAATTCTTGAAACACAAGGATGAGACTCATTCAGTATTCTTTGATTTCTGCATTCAGATTCAATCTGAAAAAGAGTGTAAAATCATAAAGGTCAGAAGTGATCATGGTGGTGAATTTGAGAACAAATCCTTTGAAGAATTCTTCAAAGAAAATGGTATTGCCCATGATTTCTCTTGTCCTAGAACTCCACAGCAAAATGGGGTTGTAGAACGAAAGAATAGGACTCTGCAAGAAATGGCCAGAACCATGATCAATGAAACCAATATGGCTAAGCATTTCTGGGCAGAAGCAATAAACACTGCATGCTATATTCAGAATAGAATCTCTATCAGACCTATTCTTAATAAGACTCCTTATGAATTGTGGAAGAATAGAAAGCCCAACATTTCATATTTCCATCCTTTTGGATGTGTATGCTTTATTCTGAACACTAAAGATCATCTTGGTAAGTTTGATTCCAAAGCACAAAAATGTTTCCTTCTTGGATATTCTGAACGTTCAAAAGGCTACAGAGTATACAATACTGAAACATTGATTGTAGAAGAATCAATCAATATCAGGTTTGATGATAAGCTTGGTTCTGAAAAACCAAAGCAGTTTGATAATTTTGCAGATTGTGATATTGATATATCAGAAGTTGTTGAGCCAAGAAGCAACGCATCAGAAGCAGAGCTTCTCAGAAGCAAAGAATCTGAAGATCAAGTATCAGCTTCTCTGGAGAATCTAAGCATTTCTGAAGAACCATCTGTCAGAAGATCATCCAGACTCATCTCTGGTCATTCAGAAGATGTCATTCTTGGAAAGAAGGATGATCCAATCAGAACAAGAGCATTCCTTAAGAACAATGCAGACTGTCAATTAGGTCTTGTATCTTTGATCGAGCCAACTTCTGTTGATCATGCTCTAGAAGATCCAGACTGGATAATTGCTATGCAAGAAGAACTGAATCAGTTTACAAGGAATGACGTTTGGGATCTTGTTCCTAGACCAGATGGATTCAATATAATCGGTACAAAATGGGTCTTCAGAAACAAGCTCAGTGAGAAAGGTGAAGTGGTAAGGAACAAAGCCAGACTGGTGGCTCAGGGTTATAGTCAGCAAGAAGGGATTGACTATACAGAAACCTTTGCACCAGTGGCCAGGTTAGAATCTATTCGTCTATTAATTTCATTTGCCACTCAACATAACATCACTCTCTATCAGATGGATGTTAAGAGTGCCTTCTTAAATGGTTATATAGATGAAGAAGTTTATGTCCATCAACCTCCTGGTTTTGAAGACTCTATGTCTCCTAATCATGTTTTTAAACTTAAGAAATCATTATATGGATTGAAACAG
Organism: Vicia villosa; assembly: GCF_029867415.1. NCBI lineage: Eukaryota > Viridiplantae > Streptophyta > Magnoliopsida > Fabales > Fabaceae > Vicia > Vicia villosa. The sequence continues at coordinate 2,733,372 of NW_026704941.1, forward strand.
GCTCCCAGAGCTTGGTATGAACGCTTAAGTTCTTTCCTTCTGGATAATGGTTTCACTAGAGGAAAAGTGGACACTACTCTCTTTTGTAAAACCTTTAAAAGGGATATTTTAATTTGTCAAATATATGTAGATGATATTATTTTTGGAACATCTAATGCTACACTTGGAAAGGAGTTTGCTGAGTCTATGCAGGCTGAGTTTGAAATGAGCATGATGGGAGAACTCAAGTATTTCCTTGGAATACAAATAAATCAAACATCAGAAGGAACGTATGTTCACCAAACCAAGTATGTGAAGGAACTTTTGAAGAAGTTTAATCTTCTAGACTGCAAAGAAGCCAAAACTCCTATGCATCCAACATGCATCCTAGGTAAGGATGAGGTAAGTAAGAAGGTAGATCAGAAGTTATACAGAGGTATGATTGGATCTCTTCTATATTTGACTGCTTCTAGACCTGACATTCTGTTCAGTGTTTGTTTGTGTGCTAGATTCCAATCAGATCCTAGAGAATCTCATTTAACTGCTGTTAAGAGAATTCTAAGGTATCTGAAAGGTACTACTAATGTTGGCTTAGTTTACAGAAAATCTAAAGAATACAACTTAGTAGGATTCTGCGATGCTGATTATGCTGGAGACAGAATTGAAAGAAAAAGTACTTCAGGAAGTTGCCAATTTCTTGGAAGTCATTTGATCTCCTGGTACAGCAAGAAGCAAGCAACTATTGCTCTATCAACAACAGAAGCAGAATATGTCACTGCTGCTGGTTGTAGTACACAGATGCTCTGGATGAAGAGTCAGCTAGAAGATTATCAGATATTTGAGAGTAACATTCCTATATTCTGTGATAATACTTCTGCTATATGTTTATCTAAGAATCCTATTCTTCATTCAAAAGCTAAACATATTGAGATTAAACATCATTTCATAAGGGACTATGTTCAGAAGGGTGTTATATCTTTAAACTTTGTGGATACAGACCATCAATGGGCTGATATCTTTACAAAACCCCTGGCTGAAGATAGGTTTAAATTCATTCTGAAGAACATCAGTATGGATTTATGCCCAGAATGAGAAGATGAGAAGTTCTCATGTATGAGTATCTTCTGAAATGAAAATGGACAATTTTTTTTAATCAGAAGTTCTGATTGAAATCTTTTAGAAATTATGATTCGGTTATTACTAACGTTTCATTGTCTAAGTTGATTCAGAACCTCTTTTAAAGCAAAACAGCTGTAACGTTTTATCTCGGGATGGTAAACCTGTCGTTACTGTTCATGGATAAGTGTGCGTGCAGTTGAAGGGACGCCGATCATAGGTAACTGTGCTAGTCACCTCATTTGTCTTTATTATCTCTCCTCACGTCACGTAACATTAAATGCTTTTCATCATTTACTCTCTTTCAGTTTTTCTTTATATTCTTCAAACACTTTTCCTTCCCTCTCATATTTTCTCTATTCACTCTATCTTTGTGCATTCATATCAAACCCTAGCTGTTCATTATCTGCAAATCCATCATGAACTCTTCATCAAGCCCAGGAAACCATGGAAAAGATCAAAACAAAAAGAGGAAAGCTGTTGAAACATCTCCCTCCAAACCCAAAAAGATAAAGATCACCTATGACCCTCTCAAGGTGAATCCTTTCGAAGCAAAGTTGTCTGGAAACTATTCTAGACGTGTGTTTCAACCCCCTGGTGAAAGCCCTCCATCATCTCCATCTTCTTCCTCATCTTGTTTCCTTCTAGACTCAACTTCCTCTTCATCTAACCTTTCCTCTCCCTCAATCCATTCCGAAGAAATCTCTTCATCTTCACCTGCTGAGAATGTTGTCTCTGAGAAAGATTGTGGAAGATCTGCGTCAGAACCAAGTCTCCCTGACCCCTCGCCTGGAAGTCCAAGAAGCAGTCAATGATGCGCTTCACTCCTTCATGGCATGCTGGCACAGATTCTGTCTTAGCTAGGGTCTTAGGCTTTGGTCTTAGTAGTCTTCTTTCTGTGTTACATCTGCCTGTTAAACATCCTCTCTTGTAATCTTTTTTATAATCAATGGAAAGTTTCTTTGTTTTTACATTCCAGTGATTCTATTTGTCGTTTTATTCATCTGAATCTTTTGAAATATTCTTTTTGATGTTATGACAAAAAGGGGGAGAAGATAAATGATAAATGATTTGATTAATCTATCAGTTGCTGGGTAAAGCTCCCACACATTTACTAACAAGAACTGCAAGTTCTATATGGTTTAAGTGTTTTGCAGGTATAAAGAAGTGAAGAGAATCTTCAAAGCAAACACAAGAAGCTAAACCATGGAAACTGAAGCAAGCTGAGTGCTGTCAAGCTTCAGAAATCAGAAGCAAGAAAGAAGATAGAATTTGATCCATATTTGTCTATTTGATCTGACAAAATTCTATTTGCTCTGATACATTATTTTAGCCTATATGGCTCTGATACATATAATGTGTTCTAATATACATTTTATGTTCTGACTCGTTCATGCTGACTTTTGTCGTTTAGTTTTTGTTCTGTAACATTTCAGGATGTAGAGATGCTCTGATGATGCTCTGGTACATTCAACAATGTTCTGATACAAATCTAGCATGAAGTGATGTTGGTAGAAATTCAAGCTCTGAAGCTATCCGAGGGAAGCAGAAATCAGAAGCTGCGAATGTTCTAAAGATCCAGAAAACTCAAGTTCTGAAGCTGTCCTAAATGGAAGCAGAAATCAGAAGCTGTGAATGTTCAGAAGATCAAAGAAATTCAAGTTCTGAAGCTGTCCTAGATGGAAGCAGGAATCAGAAGCTGTGAGTGTTCTAGGGATCTAAAGAAATTCTAGTTCTGAAGCTGTCCAATGGAAGCAGAAGTCAGAAGCTATGAACTCTCTGAAGACAGAAGCTTATATGATCGTCTCTACCGAAATAATCAGGGAAGTCTTTTATTAAAGTTCTTCGAGTATTTATTTCAGGGGGAGATTATTTATCTCAGGGGGAGATTGTTAATCTCATGGGGAGACATATTCATATGCTTATGCTATAGCTGTGTAATTTGTCTTTTGCCGTCTGTTCTTTCTGATCGCAAATTCATATCATTTATATATGTTTTTGTCATCATCAAAAAGGGGGAGATTGTTAGAACAAGATTTGTTCTGATCAATTATCTTAGTTTTGATGATAACAATAATATGAATTTTGCTTAAGATAATATGGTACTCTAATCCAATGCAATATCCTTTTCAGGAAATATATAAAGAGTACGCATAATTCAGCGCTCAGAAGCTTTGTCTCAAATGGTTCAGCATGCAACATCAGAACATGGTCTGGCAAGACATCAGAAGATGGTCGAAGCAGAATCAGAACATGGGTCTATGGAAGCATCAGAAGAACAAGAGAACAGAAGCACTGAAGTTCTGATGGTATCACGCTCAGAAGCACTTCAAGGTCAGAAGATCAGAAGATGCTATGCACCAAGCTGTTTGACTCTGATGATATTCAAACGTTGTATTCACAAACATCAGATCAGAAGGAAGTACAAGTGGCAAGCTACGCTGACTGACAAAAGGAACGTTATAAGCTATTAAAGGCTACGTCAGTAGACACAGCGTGAACAAGGCTCGAGGTAGTTGACAAAAGCGTATAACATTAAATGCGATGCTGTACGGAACACGCAAAGCATTAAATGCACTCAACGGTCATCTTCTCCAACGCCTATAAATATGAAGTTCTGATGAGAAGCAAGGTTAACGAAATTCTACATCTATTCTGTGAATATCAACTTGCTGAAACGCTGTTCAAATCAAAACTCAGAATCTTCATCTTCATCAAAGCTCACTACATTGCTGTTGTAATATATTAGTGAGATTAAGCTTAAACATTAAGAGAAATATCACAGTTTGTGATTATCGCTTTTAAGAAGCAATTGTAATACTCTTAGAATTGATTACATTAAGTTGTAAGGAACTAGAGTGATCGTGTGGATCAGAATACTCTAGGAAGTCTTAGAAGTTATCTAAGCAGGTTGTAACTAGAGTGATCGTGTGGATCAGTAGACTCTAGAAAAGTCTTAGAGGGTATCTAAGCAGTTGTTCCTGGAGTGATCAGTGTGTGATCAGAAGACTCTGGAAGACTTAGTTGCTGACTAAGTGGAAAACCATTGTAATCCGTGCGATTAGTGGATTAAATCCTCAGTTGAGGTAAATCATCTCTGCGGGGGTGGACTGGAGTAGTTTAGTTAACAACGAACCAGGATAAAAATAACTGTGCAATTTATTTTTATCTGTCAAGTTTTTAAAGCTACACTTATTCAAACCCCCCATTTCTAAGTGTTTTTCTATCCTTCACTATGTCCATAGGCTTCAATGGTAAACAGATTGGATATTTCAATTGTACCAATGGTGTGAGACAAGGAGATCCCTTGTCTCCACTTCTTTTCTGTCTAGCAGAAGATGTGCTAAGCAGAGGTTTCACTCATTTAGTCCAAACTGATCAAATTAATCTCATTAAAGCTTCTAAATCTAGTTTCTTACCCTCTCACTCTCTCTTTGCTGATGATATAATGGTTTATTGCAGGGGTGACTCCAAGTCTTTGACTGCAATTTCTAAACTCCTCTTGGAGTATGGAAATTACTCTGGCCAATTTTGTAGCCTCTCTAAGTCCCTTATCTATGCTGGTGGAATGTCTTCTTCCAGGCATCATAGATTAGCTGAAAGCATTGGGTTCACTAGGGCTGAACCTCCTTTCACTTATCTTGGGGTTCCTATTTTTGTTGGAAGGCCTAAACCTTGTCATTTTATGTTTATTGCAGATAATATCAAGATTAGGCTTGCTGCTTGGAAGGCAAAAATTCTATCCATGGCTGGCAGGGTGCAATTGGTGAAATCAGTGATTCTCAGCATGTTAATACACTGCCTTTCCATCTATAATTGGCCTGGAAGTTTACTTAAGAGGTTGGAGAGTTGGTTGAGAAACTTCATTTGGAGTGGTAGTATTGACAAGAAGAAACTTGTTACCATTGCTTGGAAATCTTGTTGCAAGAAAACTAATGAAGGAGGCCTGGGCATTCCCTCTCTTAAAGTGTACAACTCTGCCACCAATCTGCATTTGTGTTGGAAGTTTATGAACAACAATCAATGCTGGTCCAATGTTCTTAAAGCAAGAGTTGACAGGAATGGAAAACTCATAAAATATCATATCAAGTCTTCCATTTGGCATGGCATAAAAGAGGCCTATGGTACTGAAAGGGATGATCGTATAGAAAAATATTTACATCAATAGTAGATTTTTTCCCGTATACCATTTTTGAATAAGAAATATTTGGATCATAAATAACATTTTTCGTAAATAATAATACAAATATTAATTTTATTTGGGTATCATTTACAAAAATATTTGGATCAATATTAAATTTTCGCATAAAAAAATATTTAGATCAATAATAGATTTTTTCCCGTATACCACTTTTGGATCAAAAATATTTGATCATAAATATCATTTCTCGTATATAAAAATATTTAGATCAATGATAAATTTTTTTCCGTATACAGACCTCATTTTTGTTTAGGTATCATTTACAAAAATATTTGGATCAATAGAAAATTTCGTATATAAAAATATTTAGATCAATAGTAGATTATTTTCCCGTATATCATTTTGGAATAAAAATATTTGGATCATAAATACCATATTTTTGTAAATAATAGGTTTTTTTCCATATACAAATATAATTTTTGTTTAGGTGTCATTTACAAAAATATTTGGATCGATCTCAAAATTTTGTATATGAAAATATTTAGATCAATAATAGATTTTTTGGCCTATTCCATTTTTGAATAAAAAATATCCGGATAATAAATAATATTTTTCGCATATAAAAATATTTAGATCAATAATAGATTTTTTTTCTCGTATACAAACTTCATTTTTGTTTAGATATCATTTACAAAAATATTTGGATCAATAGTAAATTTCGTATATAAAAATATTTAGATCAATAGTAGATTTTTTCCCTATATCATTTTTTAATAAAAAATATTTAGATCATAAATACAATTTTTCGTAAATAATAGATTTTTTTCCGTATACAAATATTATTTTTATTTAGGTATCATTTACAAAAATATTTGGATCAATATTAAATTTTCGTATATAAAAATATTTAAATCAATAATTAATTTTTTGAATAAATTTTTCCCGTATATCATTTTTTACTAAAAAATATTTCGATCATAAATAATATTTTTCGTATATAAATAAATATATATCAATAATAGATTTTTTTTTTTAAGAAAGAAGTGAGAAAGTGATAAAAGAGAAAAAAAATAGAGAATAAAGAGAGATTTGATAAGTTTGATAAAATATAAAAGTTGTATTATTTTAATAATAAAATTAAGAACTTTATGGTACAAAGACAAAAAAACCACAATTTTAATGTGGTGGCAAAAAATCAAATAAGGATATTTTGGACTTTTCCACAACCATTAATTTTCTTATATTATAGATTTCACTCACTCAATTATTTTAAGGTTTTAGTGATTTGGAGAATAAAATAATATTAAATACATGTTAAATGCCATGTGAATATTTACTTATATGAATAAAAGAAAGAAAAAAAACTCGTCTCTACGTGTCATATCATCTACTTGTTGACCAAATTCACAAAAAGACTAAAAAAAATAGAAGAGACGAGGATAAAATCTATATTTTTTATATGGTTGTTTTTTGAATTCGCCCAAAATGGCATGTGCGAAAATTTATATTAACCTAGTATTATTTGAATTACTTTCATTGTGGGTGATTTGATTTGAGAGATTTCCTTATAAATTGCTCAATTTTTATTGAGTAGAGATAAATTAATAAAATGTGTTTATTTATTTAACTATTATTATATAAAATAATAAAAAATATATTAATCATCTTTAGTGAGTGTGGAAATATATATTTTAAGATGAGAAGGGTGTATAAGATAAAATAATTAATCAAATTAAAATATTTTATTTTGTTTTTACAAAGGTCAAAGAGAATTTCATTAAGACCAATTAATTCATGAATCTATCTCACTATTTATTAAGGGAGTTTAATTAAAGAGAAAAAGAATATGTGACACTATAAAATATTTTTACAATGTCAACCAATCACAACCGTATATCTAATTAAAAATAATTTTAATTTAAAAAACTAATATTACATGATAAGTGTAAAAATTTTGATTAGTTATATATGTAAAGTTAATTTACACATTCAGTGCCCTCTCTTTAAATTTTTAATTAATAACTAGTAAGAGACCCGTGCTTCCGCACGGGTAATCTAGTTATGATATTGTATAAATAATTAAAAAATATATAATAATTTAGAATCATCCAATAATAATTATGGAATAAAAAAACAACAAAATATTTATTAATATGATAACACATAAATGAGTCTTAATGACATAACACGATAGTATCAAATATAAATTTTAAATTTTAGATATAAATAAAATTTGAAATGATTTACTTTTTAAAATAATCATATAAATTATATTATATTAAATAATCATCACAAAAAAGAAGAAATATAATTGTATGGAGAAAAATTAATATTTAAAAATAAATATTTTGTCTTTTAAATTAAAATAATAATTAATTAAGCTAAAATAAATATTGCTTTGTTAGTGACCCGTGAGATAAATATATTTTAATGTTATTAAAATTAAAAAATACATTATACTATCATACAATTGATATGGTATAAAATTATTTAAATACAAATAAATTTGAAATGATATACTTAATTATTAAATAATTATACAAAGAAAAAAATTGACCCATGAATTACTTAAATTTAAGATAAATAATTTAATTATAAATATATAATAACCATAAAAATTCAACTGTATTAAATAATTCTAATTCAACTATATTAAATAATGAGATGTTTGTGTTTATGAACATTGTATACATGTTTATGTTAGAATAGTTCATCCACCTTTATTCATGAAACAGGTAGATTGAACATTAGTTTGAACATTAGTTTATGTGCACACCTTTATTCGTGAAGCAAGTGTTTCATCTATACAACATCACTTTAATGGAAAAAAAACTCAGCTAGAAAGAACAATTGGAATGCAAACTCCTGCAGTTAGGGAGAAGTGGATTACTCTTTCCTTCAAATGGTGAAACATGATAATGAAAAGCTTTTGATGTTGAAGGAAACAAATTATTTTTTTGAAAAATCCAAATGCATTATAGAAAAAGAAGCACAAGAAGTGCTGGAATACAAAGGAAATCACCCAGGCCAAATACAAATCCAAATATCATTCCTATACTAAGCAGAAGACTGTTGTTAATACATAAAAAACCAACTTCTTACATGCTTAAAACAACATTAAATCACCCTAAAACTGAACAAATGGTGCTGCCACCAAGAAGGGACTGGGATAGCAACACAGCAGTGAATTTAAGGACCAAGCGAACACCTCAGGATCCAAGAGACAGATTTGAACCGATAATCTGAATTTGCAAAGAATAGGGACTCCGCACCATCCAATAAACCAGATAACAGAACCTCTTGACAACACATTCAAGGATTCAATTCCCGCGACCAAAATCGAGGAGATGAAAACTCGACGAAAACTACAACGCATCTGCACTCAACTTCAATACAGATGGCGGACAGACACAAATAAGTGATCTCACATAACTGCAGAAACCAAAGAAGCCAGCGAACAATTGGAAAAACTTATAAAGCCAATAAGCCATAATATTGTTACTCAAGTGTTAACAAAAATACAATTCAAATAATTACTAAGAAGCACACTACTATAAATGCAGGAAATGGGAAGTTTCAAGTGAGCATGCTAAATAAATATGTTTAAACAGGTAAATACATAGAACTATCGTTAGCCGAGAAACTAACAGTAGAAGGAAAGTTGTAAGCCGGAAAAATTCCAATACAGCGGCAAGCAATAGCATTGATTTGTTGCAAAGGTTAATAATACATATTCATACTTATATGTCACTCCAATGTCGGCATCGTAGAATCTATAACGCAAGCTACCATTTGAAAAAACAGTGGAATGTATCTCTTTTAGATTTCCAATGCACTGCAAGCTACCATTTGCAAATTAAATATTCCTAATCGATCACATAATGCCTCCGCCTCTTCCATAGAATGTGCTGAAAGCAAAAAATCAAAACTTACCAATCTACATACTTCTTTTTTAATAAATAAAATAAAATAAAATAAAATAAAAAGGTTTAAACTCCAATGCTAAATCAGTATACAAATTAAACATAAATATCAGCAGTACATCAATTTTACAAAATAGCAAAATACACAATAAAAGGGTAACCATAATAAACATTTTCCATTCATCGCTAACAAAATCACCTTGATACAACCTCTAGAAAGTGGCTGCTCCAAGATATCTGACCATCTTTTGTCCAAATCACCGCCATCATTCTTGAGGACAGATTTAAACTCTTCAATTGCACCCTCGGGTTACTCCCCAAAGCTCACGTATACCTTTTTTCGCATAATTTATTCTTCATCCAAAACAACAGAAAAGTCAAATTTTTATAAATAGTGGAAAAGCAGACAGCCAGAAAAATAAGATAAGGAAACAATGAAGCCATATACCTTGGGAAAGCTAGTGTGGGCTATCAACATCAAACTACTAACCCAAACCAACAATAAAACCAGATCAGTTGCAGCCAAACCATGAATATTTTTTTATAGAAAAAGTTCCAATTTTAATTTAGATATCATTGTTACCTGAAAAAAATATGTCAATTTAAACCACATATCCAAGATCTGATTTTAATTTCCAGATCTCATCATATAACATGTTTGCTGATAACTGGACCAAGATCTGCATCAGGTTTAGTTCCAACATTTACTCTAAGAGCTTTCACACGGTCTAGGTTTTTTGCTCCAACTGCACATAAAAAAAATTCACATTTTCAGCTTCAAATCAAGAAACCCTAATTGAAGATTGTGTTTTGCTGCATAAAAACCTAAACAAACTCATTTACAGAACTCCAAAAGTCATTAAAAATCAATTCAATTGAATGATTATTATGAACATATTTAACAAAATATTCTTGAAAAAACAAAAACAATTGACGGTGGCACGTACCAGAACCAAGGATGTTCTTGACGGTTTTGGCGGAGGGGTGTTGTTGCCTCCAAGAACGACGAGCAAGTATGCGGTTATCACCTTCATGTTTATGTGACAGCGTCTTCTCATCAAATGTAAAAGTAATGAAGTAACACAGAGAAAGAGATATAGAAATTTCAAGGGTTTTGTTCAGATATTTTTAGGGTTTGAGAGAAGAGGGAAGGAGAGAAAGAGAGAGAAGAGGGAAGGAGAGAAAGAGAGAGATGAGAGAAAACTGATTCAAAATGAGAGAGAGAGAGAGAGAGAGAAGAGTCTAAAAACAAAATCGTGTAGGTTCATTTGGAATGGAGAAAGGTGCCAAGTGTCAAATAGTTATTGGAAAGTATAAAAGTGGTAGTGTTAATTTGTTAGTTACTAAAATATCCTTTTTGTAGTGCAATTTTTTTTTGAGAAAAGGGTATTTTTGGTAGTTTGGTCAATTGATTAGTAATGGGTAGATAGTAGATAGTAGATAGAACAAAATTGTGGATCAACCGAAAAAAAAAAATGATAATAAAAAAAAGTTAATTTTCTTTTGCTTTTGATCATAGCTTAAATTTACTTCTTCGGTTTCCGTCAAAAGAAAAATGTAATTCTACTTTAATTAGACCTGCAAAATAACATGATGGTAACTATTCTTAAAATATGTTATTGTTTTTTGTGTGTACCTGTCAAATTCTATAATGTGTGTATAAATGAAATAAGAATCTATGACAATACTGGCATATACCTGATTCAACTTTCATGTTTGTAGTATTTATTTATTAATATTTTTTTTATAAAAATATACAATATTTCTCACCATATTTGGAATGGAGTGTTACTTTGTTTTTAATTTATAAATAAATTGGGATTTGGCTTAATATTCTTGTCTGACAATATTTTGTCTTGTTGTAATTTTTTGCCATTGGAATCAAGATGTAGGTCATGTGATGATAGAAGAATAACATGATCAGTCCTTATCATACTTTCTTTGTCTCTCTTTTCTTTTTGGTAGTTCATGGCTTCATGAAGCTTTGCAGAGTTAAAGAGTGTATAGACCCTAGTTGTATTTCGTAATTTCCCTTTTACATAATAAGTCAAATAAATATTAATAAACTTTGACATGAAAAACGCCACACAAAAAAATTGAATTCAAGTTTACTAATTTATAATATCAGTGTTGAATCACTAAAAAATATCAATGATGACAATTCTTTAAGAACAAATTATGTGTTCCTTGTTAAATGTTTTGTCAACTATGGCTTAGTCTTATATAGGATCCCCAAAAGATTAGGATGACTTTATACTTGCTAAAAAAACAAAGAAAAATTGTGTCTAGTTTTTAAAGTAGAATTTAAAAAGGTATGTGACTATGTTAGATGGAGTTTTTTTTTTTTTTGAATGATTTGATGCAAAAGTTTGAGTCTGGATTAGATTGTGATATTGGAGTTGTGTCTCTGTGTATTTTTAAAGTCTTTTTATCCTAATTATATTTATTGAGCTTAACTCATGAGATCAATATTCATATCAGACTTAAGTATGAGACTCTTTGACACTTTTTATGTTTCTCTTGGTGGTTGAGGAGTAGAGTGTCGATCTTACGAGTGGAAGTATTTAGTTTGTATGAGGGGTTTAAAATTAGGTAACTTTGGCACTGTCGTCTCCCACCTCTAATATGTGGATGGCATGTTTTTCTTAGGAGAAGCATCAATGGAAAATCTTTAGGCTCCCAAGATAAATATTCAGTTCTTTGTACTTGCGTCGAACCTGTAGGTTAATTGTGTCAAGATTTTTGTTCTTAGTGTAAATATGCTTAATGCTTTCTTGAGATTGGTAGAACGGTTATTGAACTATAGTGTGTGGTCGTTTATGTTCAAGTATTTTGATTTGTTTATCGAGGTTGGCCCTTGAAAAGAGATATTTATTAATTTTTTCTCTAACATGCTAGCCTTTTAGAGCAATTTATTTTTTAGCCTTAGCAAGACAATCTTACAAATCAAATTTGTCCTACACTTCATCCTTATTTTCTTCTTCTTTTTTACGAAGATACATCTCAAAATGTGGAATGAGAATATATGTTTGCAGAGGCATTTCCTTTGCATGGTTCTAAGAGGGATATGAAGATCTCAAAAATTTGTTTGTTAGAGGAATGTAAAACAAAGATAAGCATTATGGTGAGATATTCTTAGAGCTAGCTATGGTTCACTTTTGCCTTTGACCCATCTCAATGGACATTCGAATGGGTTACAATTGATTTCTTATTGATGGAATGGCATCTATTTGCTCGAGTCACACAAGGATTCTACTATGGATTGTTCTCAAACAAAAGGTCTAGAGGCTCTTCTAGGTCTCAATTGATAGATAACTAGTGGTGGGGTTTATAGTTTAGTGGGTTGGGATTAGGGCTGGCAATGAACCAAACTAACTCGAAAATAGTTCGAAACTCGATTCGAAAAATAAATCGTCGAACTAGGTTCATGAACCAAATGAGCTGAGTATGAGCTAAAAACTAAGTTCGTTAACTAAATGAGCTGAACTTGAACTATACATGGTTCGACTCGTTAGGTTCATGAGTCAACTCGATTGTATATTTGTTCTAAATCTTAGTATCATATTTTATCTTAATCAAACGGTTTTAATTGATAATTTATATGAAGGATAGAAAAACACTTAGAAAGGGGGGGATTGAATAAGTGTGACTTTAAATCTTGGACGATAAAAATAAATGCACAAATATTTTTATCCTGGTTCGCTGTTAACGAAGCTACTCCAGTCCACCCCCGCAGAGATGATTTACCTCAACTGAGGATTTAATCCACTAATCGCACGGATTACAATGGTTTTCCACTTAGCCGCAACTAAGTCTTCCAGAGTCTTCTGATCACAACCTGATCACTCCAGGAACAACTGCTTAGTTCACTCCTAAGACTTTTTCTAGAGTCTACTGATCAACACGATCACTCTAGGCTTAGTTCACTCCTAAGACTTTCTGCTCAGCCAACTGCCAAGACTTCCTGCTCAGCCAACTGCCAAGACTTCCTGCTCAGCCAACTGCTAAGACTTCCTAGAGTATACTGATCAACTGATCACTCTAGTTTCTTACAACTTAATGTAATCTATTCAAGAGTTTACAAATGCTTCTTAAAAGCGATAATCACAACTGTGATATTTCTCTTACAATTTAAGCTTAATCTCACTAAGGTATTACAACAGCAATGTAGTGAGCTTTGATGAAGATGAAGATTCTGAGTTTAGATTTGAACAGCGTTTCAGCAAGTTTGATATGAGTTGTTTTGGTGCAGAATCGTTAACCTTGCTTCTCATCAGAACTTCATATTTATAGGCGTTGAGAAGATGACCGTTGAATGCATTTAATGCTTTGCGTGTTCCGTACAGCTTTGCATTTAATGTTATACGCTTTTGTCAACTACCTCGAGCCTTGTTCACGCTGTGTCTACTGACGTAGCCTTTAGTAGCTTTAACGTTCCTTTTGTCAGTCAGCGTAGTCTGCCACGTGTACTTCCTTCTGATCTGATGTTTGTGAATACGACGTTTGAATATCATCAGAGTCAAACAGCTTGGTGCAAAGCATCTTCTGATCTTCTGACCTTGAAGTGCTTCTGAGCGTGATACCATCTTCTGATCTTCAGTGCTTCTGATCTCATGTTCTTCTGATGCTTCCATAGACCCATGTTCTGATTCTGCTTCGACCATCTTCTGATGTCTTGCCAGACCATGTTCTGATGTTGCATGCTGAACCATTTGAGACACATCTTCTGAGCGCTGAATTATGCGTACTCTTTATATATTTCCTGAAAGGGAAATTGCATTGGATTAGAGTACCATATTATCTTAAGCAAAATTCATATTATTGTTATCATCAAAACTAAGATAATTGATAAGAACAAATCTTGTTCTAACAATCTCCCCCTTTTTGATGATGACAAAAACATATATAAATGATATGAATTTGCGATCAGAAAGAGTAGACGGCAAAAGACAAATTACACAGCTATAGCATAAGCATATGAATATGTCTCCCCCTGAGATTAACAATCTCCCCCTGAGATAAATAATCTCCCCCTGAAATAAATACTCGAAGAACTTTAATAAAAGACTTCCCTGATTATTTCGGTAGAGACGATCATATAAGCTTCTGCCTTCAGAGAATTCATAGCTTCTGACTTCTGCTTCCATTGGACAGCTTCAGAACTTGAATTTCTTTGATCTTCAGAACATTCACAGCTTCTGACTTCTGCTTCCATTCAGGACAGCTTCAGAACTTGAATTTCTTTGATCTTCAGAACATTCACAGCTTCTGATTTCTGCTTCCATTCAGGACAGCTTCAGAACTTGAATTACTGGATCTTTTAGAACATTCACATCTTCTGATTTCTGCTTCCCTCGGATAGCTTCAGAACTTTGAATGTCTACCAACATCACTTCATGCTAGATTTGTATCAGAACATTGTTGAATGTACCAGAGCATCATCTGAGCATCTCTACATCCTGAAATGTTACAGAACAAAAACTAAACGACAAAAGTCAGCATGAACGAGTTAGAACATAAAATGTATATTCAAATACATGATATGTATCAGAGCCAAATGTATCAGAGCATTTAGGCTAAAAACATGTATCAGAGCAAATAATGTATCAGAGCCATAACATTATATGTATCAGGGCAAATAGAATTTTGTCATAACAGGATAGACAATGATATTCAAATTCTATTATCAGTGCTTCTGATTCATTCTTCTTTCTTGCTTCTGATCTCTGAAGCTTGACAGCACTCAGCTTGCTTCAGTTTCCATGGTTTTGCTTCTAGTGTTTGCTTTGAAGATTTACTTCACTTCTCTGTACCTGCAAAACACTTAAACCATATAGAACTTGCAGTTCTTGTTAGTGAATGTGTGGGAGCCTTTACCCAGCAACTGATAGATTTAATCAAATCATTTATCATTTATCTTTCTCCCCCTTTTTGTCATAACATCAAAAAGAATATATAAAAAGATTCAGATGCATAAAACGACAAAAGAAAACATTTACTGGAATGTAAAACACAAAGAAACTTTTTCATTGATAATCAAAAGATATTACAAGAAGTTCCTATGTTTAACAAGATGAAAAACATTCCTAGCAAATACAAAAAAGGATTTCCAAAAAGGAAATCACTACAAAAATTAAAAACAGAACCCTAGCTAGACACGCTCTGTGTCAGCATGCCATGAAGGAATGAAACGCCTCATTGACTGCTTCTAGGGCTTCTCAGGCGAGGGATCAGGGAGACTAGGTCCTGCAGCAGATCTTCCACCACCTTTACCAGAGACAACATCCTCAGCGGGTGAAGATGAAGAGATGTCTTCAGAAGAGATTAAAGGAGAGGAAAAATCAGAGGAAGCTGAGTCTTGAAGGTCGAAAGATGAGGAAGAAGATGGAGATGATGGAGGGCTTTCACCAGGAGGATGAAACACACGTCTAGAATAGTTTCCAGACAACATTGCTTCGAAAGGATTCACCTTGAGAGGATCATAGGTGATTTTGATCTTTTTGGGTTTGGAAGGAGATGTTTCAACAGCTTTTCGTTTGTTGTTTTTATTATTTTCATGATTTCCTGGGCTTGATGAAGAGTTCATGATGGGTTTGCAGGTAGGGTTTGATATGGAAGAGAGGGAGAGACAAACTTTATGAGGAATGCAAGAAGATAGGAAACCAAAAAAAAATTTTGAAGAGTATTTAAAAGAAAATAAAGTGAAACGAATGATGACTAGCATTTAATGTTACGTGACGTGAGGAGAGATAATAAAGACAAATGAAGTGACTGGCACAGTTACCTATGGTCGGCGTCCCTTCAACTGCACGCGCGCTTATCCATGAATAGTAACGACAGGTTTACCCATCCCGAGATAAAACGTAACAGCTGTTTTGCTTTAAAAGAGGTTCTGAATCAACTTAGACAATGAAACGTTAGTAATAACCGAATCATAATTTCTAAAAGATTTCAATCAGAACTTCTGATTAAAAAAATGTTCCACATTCATTTCAGAAGATACTCATACATGAGAACTTCTCATCTTCTCATTCTGGGCATAAATCCATACTGATGTTCTTCAGAATGAACTTAAAACCTATCTTCAGCCAGGGGTTTTGTAAGATATCAGCCCATTGATGGTCTGTATCAACAAAGTTTAAAGAAATAACACCCTTCTGAACATAGTCCCCTTATGAAATGATGTTTTATCTCAATATGTTTAGCTTTTGAATGAAGAATAGGATTCTTAGATAAACATATAGCAGAAGTATTATCACAGAATATAGGAATGTTACTCTCAAATATCTGATAATCTTCTAACTGACTCTTCATCCAGAGCATCTGTGTGCTACAACCAGCAGCTGCGACATATTCTGCTTCTGTGGTTGATAGAGCAATGGTTGCTTGCTTCTTGCTGTACCAGGAGATTAAGTGACTTCAAGAAATTGGCAACTTCCTGAAGTACTTTTTCTTTCAATTCTGTCTCCAGCATAATCAGCATCGCAGAATCCTACTAAGTTGTATTCTTTAGATATTTCTGTAAACTAAACCAACATTAGTAGTACCTTTCAGATACTTTAGAATCCTCTTAACAGCAGTTAAATGAGATTCTCTAGGATCTGATTGGAATCTGGCACACAAACAAACACTGAACAGAATGTCAGGTCTAGAAGCAGTCAGATATAGAAGAGATCTCCAATCATACCTCTGTATAGCTTCTGATCTACCTTCTTACTTACCTCATCGCTTACCTAGGATGCATGTTGGATGCATAGGAGTTTTGGCTTCTTTGCAGTCTAGAAGATTAAAACTTTTTTTCAGAAGTTCCTTCACATACTTGGTTTGGTGAACATAACGTTCCTTCTGATGTTTGATTTATTTGTATTCCAAGGAAATACTTGAGTTCTCCCATCATGCTCAATTTCAAACTCAGCCTGGCATAGACTTAGCAAACTCCTTTCCAAGTGTAGCATTAGATGTTCCAAAAATAATATCATCTACATATATTTGACAAATTAAAATATCCTTTCTCAAAGGTTTTACAAAAGAGAGTAGTGTCCACTTTTCCTCTAGTGAAACCATTATCCAGAAGGAAAGAACTTAAGCGTTTCGTACCAAGCTCTGGGAGCCTGTTTCAATCCATACAATGATTTCTTAAGTTTAAAAAACATGATTAGGAGACATAGAGTCTTCAAAACCAGGAGGTTGATGGACATAAACTTCTTCATCTATATAACCATTTAAGAAGGCACTCTTAACATCCATCTGATAGAGAGTGATGTTATGTTGAGTGGCAAAAGAAATTAATAGACGAATAGATTCTAACCTGGCCACTGGTGCAAAGGTTTCTGTGTAGTCAATCCCTTCTTGCTGACTATAACCCTGAGCCACCAGTCTGGCTTTGTTCCTTACCACTTCGCCTTTCTCACTGAGCTTGTTTCTGAAGACCCATTTTGTACCGAATTATATTGAATCCATCTGGTCTAGGAACAAGATCCCCAAACATCATTCCTTGTAAAACTGATTTCAGTTCTTCTTGCATAGCAATTATCCAGTCTGGATCTTTTTAGAGCATGATCAACAGA